>NW_027185597.1:5614183-5891203 GCF_028583685.1 Petaurus breviceps papuanus | reverse complement strand
AAAAAAAAAAATAATAAGACAGTGTCTTATTATCGGGGAAACACGGTAGCAGAAAGAAATATGACTTCTAGATACAGTAAACAAGTTAAGGCATTTATGAATAAATGGAGCAAAACAAAGGAAAATGATCAAACACTTGATGAGACAGGAGGAGAACATGGTGGCACAACTTGTTTCTGATTGGTTCAAAAGAGAAATGAAAATTATGAGAGCAAAATTTTTGGCCTTCACAGCAAAAATAATGGGCAGAGTAGAAAATTTGAAATCTGTGATGGCAAACTTCACCAAGAAACAAAAGAGAAACCAAAGAACAGGAATACAAATATACAGAAGTGAAGGAGAGTCTAAAAGAAGAGAACAACAACATTAAAAGAAAATATTCACTGTGCAAGCAAAACATGCTGATTTTTGAAAGCGCATGTCTTTAGGAAAACTTTTGAAGTATACATATATTATATTACAAGGAAGGAAGGTATCATAAAACAATATAGCAGTATCCAAGATGCTTAGATGTAGGAGGTGAGAGTACTATGGAGATTAGAAGTACAGTCTGATAAGATGAAATTCAATAGGAATAAATTTACAGTCCAATGTTTAGATATGGGAAGTGTCGCAGGAAATTGTAGCCCAAGAATTTGAGAGTAAATGTAGGAGAAAGAATAAAGGACACAAAAAATGTTCTTAAAAGTAGAAGGTGAGAAAGGAAAAAGTCAGGGAGGATGGAATGTTGATTCCAAGAGAGCAGTCTGATGTGCTTTGCCACAAGTAAGATCATAAGAAACCTTAGAAATGATCTAGTCTTCTCTCCTTGTTTTATAGATAACCTCTCTAGGCATAAGTTTCTGTTAGTACCTTATCCAGTGTCAGAGACAAGATTCAAATCCTGGCCCTCTGATTCCAAATCCAATTGTCTTTTTTTTTTAAACTTTATTTTTATTTTTCCCCAGTTACATGTAAAAGCAATTTTTAACATTCATTTTTATAACTTTAAGTTCCAAATTCTCTCCCTTCCTCCCCTAGCATTGATAAGGCAAGCAGTTCAGTATAAGTTATACATGTGTATTCATGCAAAACATAGCCATAATAGTCATGTTATGAAAGAAAACATAGACAAAAAAATACTCAAGAAAAATAAAGTAAAAAAGTATGCTTCAGTCTGTCTTCAGACACCATCAGTTCCTTGAGTACGGATAGCATTTTTCATCATAAGTCCTTCAAAGTTGTCATGGATTGTTGTATTGCTGAGAATAGCTAAGTCATTCGCAGCTGATCATCCTACAATATTGCCGTTACTTTGTACACAGTACATTTCTCTTTACATCAACTGATGTAAGTCTTTCCAGGTTTTTCTGTGAACATTTTACTCATCATTTCTTATATTACAATAGTATTCCATAATAATCACATACCACAACTTGTTCAACCATTCCCAAATTGATGGGCATCTCTTCAATTTCTAATTCTTTGCCCCCAGAAATGAACTGCTATAAATATTTTGGTAAATAATAGGACTTTTCCTTTGTTTTTTATCTTTTGGGATACAGACCTAGTAGTGGTATTGTCCAGCTGTCTTTCCAGTGCAACATGTAGCTAAGGCTGAGCAGAGCCAGCCATATAGTAGGGCTTTTGCCACTGGTTCTGAGGAGACTTCAGACTAAAAGGGAATATGATAAGCTACCTGGAAAGATGCTAATTTTGGTAAAATTAAGCTTAGTTGACTGAACAACACACTGACTGAAACTAACTTCTAAACACGTGCATCATGGCAAGGTAGCTGGTGAGGAGATGTATGTATGGCGGGGGGTAGTGGACAGACTTAAAGGCCCCAAGGCAGGAGTTTCCAGCGATGAAAGGATCGACCTTTGTTTGAAAGTATTTGGTGGTGGGAAGCTCATCATTTCTCAAAGTGCTGTACATTCTGCAGTCTAATAATGAGCAGCTCTATGTTTTCTTCCTTATATTGAAATAATGTCTGCTTCCCTATAAATTTTACCTAGTGCAGCCTGCTGGAGTAAGAGAAAAGGTTAGTTTCTCTTCCATGTAATAATCTTTCAGATATTTGAAAATAGTTAGCATGCATCCCCTTTAAATATTTTGAAGCATCAATAACCTTGTCTAACCTGTCTGGGCATTAGCTTATCCTCAAAAAGGCCCAGCTCATGTTTTCCGAAGTCTATTAGGGCAGTCTTCAGACTAAGGAAAATAAAAGTACTTTCTCCCCAACCTTAAGTTCAGACTTATTTATTTAGTTCAACACTTTAATTTTGTAGATGAAGAAGGTAAAGGTTAGTGTCTTGCTCAAGGTCACAGATAGTGGTAGCAGCAGGATTCCAACCTCCCCTCCTCTTGTTCCAGGTCAGCACCACCTTATTTGTTTCCTCCCCTCCTGGGGTAAGGACAAGAGCAGAAGGGGAAGTTTCAAAGTGACGTAAGTAAATTTGAGCTGCCTGAAAATTGAATAGACTGTCTGAGACATCCCTGCACTAGACATCTTTTAGCAATGGCTGGGTTGTTGAAGATGTGGTAGAGAGGCTCTGTTATTCAGTTTGCTCTAAATAACCTTTGAGGACCAACCAAGAATTTTTGTGATTCTTTCATTCAGTGAACTAACAAGTGGGCAGATAGTCCTGATTAAAAGGCTACTTAAAATGTAGGGTTAGGAAGGACAATGTAATTACCTCCAATTTACATAATTATTTGCATGTTGTCTCTTCCATTAGAATGTAAGCTTCTTCAGGGCAGGGGCCATGTTTTTGCCTTTCTTTGTGTCTCTGTTGTTTAGTACAGTGTCTGGCACTTAGTAAATGCTTAATGATATTGATAATGATATATTGTCCCTGGACCAAAAGACCGTAGATGAAATTTTTCAAAGGTAGGAATTGCTTTGTCCTAGAATTGAACTTTAATCTACCTTGTACTGCCTGAGAATCTTGTTGGAAGACCATTCCCTAGGATGTGCCTATCCTTATATCTTTTCAGTTACTCTTGTATGCTTTCCTTACTTAACATCTTCTTTATGTATACAAACTGGCAGAAGAAAAGAGAAAGGGAATATGATTTATTCTAACAGTACTTGTGTTTCTTTGCCAGCTTTGAGCCTACAAGTCCTCTTTAGTGAGGGCTAGTCTTTCAGCTTCTATTCATGATTAAGGACATACTTCCCCTTGAATTCAAGACCCACAATCCTAGGTCAGTTCATTATTTCTAGCTGGTGATTCCCCTTTTCTTCAGCTCCACTTCCAATTTTCAGGGATAACCATGACAATTAGAGATAAAAAACTATTTTCAATCTGATAGAAGTTACCAGATATTTCCCTGTATATCCTACCTAAAACACTTTTGATTATTTACCATCCCTTGAAAGTTCTCTGAGATCTCAGTTTCTGATAATTTTTCTCCACACATCCCTTTCCCCACCCTCCAGTCTATGTACTATTGCTTTTCCAGACAACAATCTTGAGGAACATTTTTTTAGTCTTCCTAGTGGTTGTCACCTTGTTAACACAAAATATTGCTATTTAGTGACTTGTTGATAATGTGGTTTTCACATAAATGGGATTAGATTTGAGTTGATGGAGACTGTGGGAATGTGTAAACAAGGTTTAGAAACAGCTCCCCATCACTTCATGCCACCTTTTTGTCTTACCGGTAGTAGTTCTTTTTGCATATAATGAAAGTCCAGCTGTGTCTCTTATAGTATGTTCCTCTGAGATCTGTTGGGCTGTGTCCTGATCTGCTGAATTGTCATAAAAATTTTTACTTGGACTAGGCTGCTTAGAGAGAAATCTTTTGCTCTTATTTCAGTTTGGCCTTCCCAGCTCCCAGTGTTTCAGTCACATAGTTACTTGTGTAACTAGCATGTGATAATTCTCTCCATCTTTGGAGGAATCTTCTTAATTATCAGTAAGTTATGTTTCCATTTCACTGTTAGTACCTCTAGCTTTTATAGAATCCTTCACCACCCCAGTACCAATTAAGTTCCATAGAACAATTTTTCTTCTTTGTTTAATCTTCAAGAGGGACCTGAAAGTGGATAATTTCTCCAGTGATCTCATAGAAATGGGAGGATCTGATGAAGTGATATTTTATGGAGATTTATGTAGTCAAAAATCTTCCTAAATCTTTGAGTTATATAAGTGGTAACTTGTGTAAATCAGGGATGATACATTTTCAGAGGGGAAAAAAAACTTACTGGAAAATTTTAGACATTTCCTTATTAAAGCAGCATTCTACATTAGTAAATTCAGGTAAATTCAGCCCACCTTTATTAAGTGCCTACTTATTATGTTCAAGGCATTATAGTGCAGGCTGGAGATACAAAGATGGAACAGTCCCATCAAAGGGCATATGTTCTACTGGGGAGAATCAGCAAGTACATAGATAAGTAAATACCAGATGTGTACAAAATAAATTTAAGTCGTTTCTGGGGGACACTAGCAAGGAGAGAAAGGCCTCATATTAGACGAGGTACTTGAGATCAGCCTTGCAGGGGCCCTGGGGATTCCAAGAGGTATAAGGGAAGATGAGGACAGCTTGTGTAAAGGCAAAGACAGGAGATTGTTGTGTATAAGGACCTGCAAGTAGGTCATTGTGTTTGGAACAGAGAATTAATTGTGCCTCAAGCCTGAAGGGTATAGACTGCAGCTAGATTGAGAAGGGATCTATATGTCAATCAGCAGAGTTTGTATTTTATCCCAAAGGGAAGAAGGAGCCATTGAAACTTACTGAGAAGAGAAATAACTGTATTTTATGAATGAAATAAAAAAGATACTGATAACATTCATTGTTAACCCTATTCATGGTCCTAAAATTACATATCTAAGCAGGTTTAGAATTGGGTTGATAATATATCATCTAGGAGTGAGAGAATTTTTTTTATCCCATTGATGATCTGAGCTATAATGGGAAAAAGTTGAACAATTGAAAAAAATTTTTTGGGAAAAAAAGCTAAATTCACCTAATGTTTAAAAATAGGGAGCATAATCTCTTTCATGACTACAACAAAAATTTTGAAATACTTTAAAATTCTATTCCATTCTTTAGTATTACGGTGAGTCTGAAACTTCACTCACTGGTATAGGTCATAACTGACGCACTCCATCTCATTGTGGGCGAATCTTGCCCTATGCCTTTCCAAAAGTCTTCTAGGGAAGAGATATAGTGAAGCCTTTACTTTTCATTCTTTTAATATTTTGTGGAATTGGGGAATGGCTCTTTGGTACATGAACAAAGTACAATATTACTGTAAGAAATGATGAATGTGATGAATACAGACAAATATAGAACAGATCTCCATGAACTGATGCTATGTGAAGTAAGCAGAGCAAAGAAAACTGTCTACCTAGTGATTACAACACAACATCCACCCAATAAAATCAAGTGAACGTTGCAAAATTATAAAGAATGAACAAAGTTTGAAAGATGAGATGAGGACGTTCTGAACCCACATCTTTGCGGAGATGGGAAGTCTTAAGTGTTGCATATTGTACATATTTTTTGACTTTTCTAATATATTGCTCAATTATATTGATGATCCAGAGATGTAGTCATATGATCTTTAGGTTGGAGCAAGATTTGTTAATATAAAATGTAAGAATACTTTGATATTGGTAAGTTATGGGAAAGGTTGGTGGATATTTTGAAAGAAAATAGTTTTTTTTTTTGAGGGCTTTCTAGATTTTCTTCAGTTTGTGTGGGTAAACTGGATTTTTTTAAAGAAATATCCTTTTTGTTTCAAGAAACTTAGCAGTGACATAAATTTATTTTTAAAAATTACTTAATGTAGCTGCATTCTTTTAAAATTGATGGCCATAATGATAGCTGTTTTGCTTTAAGTTAGTTCACTTATCTTTAGAAGAATACATTTAATTTTTTCTGTTTTAGTGTTCTGTGACCAGTGATTTGGATTTTCCAAAACAAGTCATCCCATTAAAAACTCTGAATGCTGTTGCTTCAGTACCTATAATGTATTCTTGGTCTCCTCTACAGCAGAACTTTATGGTAAGTAAAATGTTATATCTCATCTATTTGAAATGTAAAGCTAACTTTACATAAACAGAAAGCATAGATAATTTTTATTCTCTTTATAAGGTGAACCAGGCAAGTAAATCCTGAAAAAAAAAAAGTCAAAATAGCTCTGATGTGAATTCTAATTGATCTGTATAAGTTTCCCAGAAAAGCCCATCCTAGAATCTCCATTGCTTACTTTTTTCTTTTGTTACTCCTCTCTAGTTGTGTATTTTAAGGACTTTTCTTAGCTTGTTGATGTTTATAAATTTTTTTTGCTTTTTGTTTTTGGAGGGAGGAAGGTAGGGCAATTGGGGTTAAGGTCACACGGCTAGTTTTTTGTGTTAAGTGTCTGAGGCTGGATTTGAACTTAGGTCCTCCTGACTCCAGGGCTGGTGCTCTATTCACTGCACCACTTAGCCATATTTATAATTTTCTAAATGAAAGCTTGGAAAAATATATCTAGCATAAAAACATGGCCTTAGAAAAAGATAAAGCTAGTTATTTAAATCTACACTCTTAGAACACTATCATTATATGTGAATCTTGATACCAAGTTGTTTATTACGCCTGTTCTTATTAGGAACTTATAATTTTAGCTAATATTTAGATAGTATTTGAAGAATAGTATAACAGATGTAGGATCTGGAATGAAGAAGCCCTGAGTTCAAATCTTGTATCAGATACTTGTTGGTGTCTGGTCACCTGTCTGCCCCAGTTTTCTTAAAATGAGCTGGAGAAGGAAATGGCAAAGCGCTCCAGTATAATTGTCAAAAAAAACCCCAAATGGGTTCACTGAGAGTTGGACAGGATTACTGAACAAGCACAAAAGTTATTAAGCATCAGCTATTTTACAGAACTTTCTTTTTGTTTTTGTACTTTTTTTTTTAAAGTTAGCCCAAGATTAAAAACCGCCTTTTTCTTTTAACCTTTTCTTAATTCCATCAATACAGTGTATACCCATTGAGGAAGATGAGGAAAATGCTTCTATACGTGAAGATAGGCAATTTTACTATTCCTGCAATTTTTCTAGAGAATTGCCTGGGGGCAATGAGAAGTTAAGTGACTGGCTCTAGGTCACACAGCCTGAATCTGTCACAGAGGACTTGACCCAGGTTGTTTTGATTCTGAGACTGGCCCTTTATTCCATATACCATAATACCTATTATTTATTGTTTCAAATTTAAGACCCACTAACTTATTTTTAATGATAAAGCACAAGCAAATTTGATGCACTGATACTCTTGCTCTGTCATTGAAAATGAATATATAATGAATAAATACAGAAACGAAAAAAATTGAATTAAATGTTTATGGGAAATACGCATGTTATGATGCTTATGGGAAAATACCTTTTCACTATACTAGAACTGGGTTATATCACAAGTCCAACTTTCCCTTTTACATGGAGTTGCTTCACTTTATGCAAGTGGCATACTTTAAAGATTATGGATTATGTGTTAAACTGAATCTCAGGGAAAAATTGTTTATGCAAAGCATATTTTCTTGTGTACTTAAGTTGTAATTTCAGGGCTGTGTTTTTATTCTAATCGAACTCCAGTTAGAAATAGTTTCTAATATTTTAATTTTCTTTGTCCTCAGATCTTTCTGTCAAATATTTAATCTATAAAACCAACACTTTAGAAAACTCCAATAAAAGAGCATTGTAAATGAAAGAAAGCATTTTAAATACAGATAATAAATAATCAGTATTACACTAATAATTTAATAATTGGACTGATTTTTTTAAACTGTGTCTTTGTTACTTAAAATACAAGGCAAATAGGGCTTTATAAAACATTGAGTTAGTAGTTTTTAATAGATTTTTGAATCAGCACTCTCTTCTTGAAAGGATTCTGAGATTTTTTATTTGTACAAACCAGCTGGTATTTATTTGCTATGCTTGACTTTCAAGTGGATAAAGTTTGCAGTTTTTCTTAATTGTACTAAATCAGAATTGTAGCTAGAGGCTATATTTACCTAAGTAGGATAAATAGCAAACTACAGAAGGAATATTTTAGGTATATCTCTCAAATGGAAGAATCAAATTATTTAAGGCTCAGCATGGAACAGGTGTTAATACTTTATCATCATTATATAGTATATATGCCTGTGCATATTCCTTCCTTTTCTTTCTCACCTTACAGCTTACATAGAATTTTTTTTTCTGAGAATTTAATTATAACCTTGTATTTTCCTATAAAAAAATTTTATGTTTCAGCTGAGTAGCTGGATCTCAGATTTTGACTTTATGGTATTTTTATGGCAATTTCTTGTTAGATATTTTTGTTCAGAATAGAAAGAACATTGTGTATTTAGATTGAAAACAGACGTGAAAAGTAGAAATATACACTATCTGATACAAAATCTTATTCACTTGAGGTGTAGTGTTAACTGAAAGGGTGCTAGGGATCAGTCTGAACTAATGATTTTATGAGATATTTGAACAATAAGCTCTTTTGCTCTCATGTGCAATAATTGGAACTATATTAAATCTTAGAAAATAGCTGACATTAGTACAAACAAGTTTACCAATTAATTGTTTTTATTTAAGTGTTTTTAATGTCCCAGAAACTCTCAGGAGGTTTAAAAATCCTTTTTAATTGTGTTTATATTCTTAGTTTACTAAGCAAGCTGACAGATCAGAGGTGTAGACAGTATTCCATTTATTTCTAAATTTGAATTTGTGGTATTCAAATGCATGAGGTTTTAGCATTTTTTCAGAAACTAATTTTTAGGATCTTGATCTGATTGCAGCAGAATCTGATGAAGGGGGGAAGAGATGTAATATTTTCACATTCTGTAAAATTATTTCTGAAAGGACATAGCAGTTTCCAAGGTTGTAATCAAATATTAATTTTAAAAGCATATATATTTTCTGCCCTTTAACATAGTGAGGCTACTTTTTCTTTATTGCAGAATAAAAGTTTTTGGGTATTAGGGAGTAAATTTATTTGCAAAGGTAGTCATGGTCAGATGTCACAGTCCTAGTTTCCAACCAGATAAATTAAAATTTTAAGAGAAAGGAGATTAGTGGAAAGGAATGAATGAGAGAGAAAACAGGACTTTTGATGCAAGTTTGAAAGCCCTTGTGGGGGAATATAGCAAAAGCTTGAATCTTTATGTGTCAACATCAAAAATGAACCTCATACTTTTACCTATTAGACTCTTCTAATTTAAGCTCTGTGAAAGGCACCATTACACCATCCTTGTAAACTTTCAAACTTATAACCTTAGTGTTTGGTCAGTTCTCTTTTGTTTGGCCATCTATATTCAGTTATCAGGTCATATTTTGCAACTCCTAAAATCTGCCTATTTTAATTTTTTGTACCTTAGCTATATAGATCCCAGACCATAGTTTTCTCATGTTTATATGACTATTATAGCTACTTAGTCAGTTTGTCTATTGTCTGGTCTCCAGCTTGTCTATACTATACATATAGTATACATATAAACCATATAGTAGATGACGGTAGTCACAGCTGTCTTCTGAAAGTGTGCTTTTAACTGTCATTCAGAAACCTGATGTGATTTACCATTTTCTCTCTCCATCAAGCCAGATTTCTCAGACATGTGTGACTAGGCCCTCCATCAGTGGTTCTCTTCATCAAATTACCTTTATTTCTTACTTTTCCCAGATGAAAGCTTTCCTCTATCCACAAAAAATTGCCTTCTGTCCTTTGCATATGAGTTGCTTCTTATTGTGTTTTTTTTCTTCCCAAAGTGCCCTCCTCCTCCTGATCCCTGTGCTAAGCCTTGGCCCTCTCCTTCTTCCAAACTTGGCTACAAAGTCACATTCCTCATTCAGCCTTCCTTGAATAACTTCACTCAGTTGATACACATCTTATCCTAATACTAAAGTGTTTATTCCTTCATTTTGAAGTAAGTAGTCTATAGTTTTATATATAGGTGATATCCTGGTGCCATAAACTTTAAAGGACTGTCCATTTTTTTGTTGCACTAGTATTTTGTATCATATAAACTTGGAAAAAGTAGATGATTAGTTAAAAGTATGGAGCACTTTAAGACATGATACTTTAGTTCACTGTGACCTTTTCTGCCTTTGTACAGGTTTATATCTTTTCCATGTGTGTATTATCTGCTTTCCTTTTACAGCGTCCCATGGAGCCTATGACTGCTTTTTCCAAAAAAGCCACTCAGTAATTCTTGGTTGACTAGTGAAAAAAATTCGTTTAGAATTTTGTCTTTATGGCATGAAGATCTTTTACGTTACCATTTTAGATTTTAGTTATAACACTTGGATAACCCCAACTATGTCCATATAATGTTCTATAAGAAAGAGCATCTAATGATTTTCTGTTTTGCTACTTTGGGATAAACCAGCTTTTTAAATGTCTTAATTACTTTTAGGTGGAAGATGAGACAGTTTTACATAACATTCCTTATATGGGAGATGAGGTTCTTGATCAGGATGGAACTTTCATTGAAGAATTGATAAAAAATTATGATGGAAAAGTACATGGAGATAGAGGTGAGCTATGTACACTGATATAGTTAATCTTTTGAGAAGGAGTAGAGTGGTTCAACTAGAGTAGCTAGTTTCCTAGAGCAGTTGTGGGTAACAGATTCTGAAGAAGTTATAATTCATTCTTTGCTCCTGCCTGGAAAAATACTGTGAGGCCATATCACTTTGCTATGTCTAATTTACCTTGGTGGTCCTTCCTTATAGGGTGGTCCTTCCAATTCAGAGTCATTCCTTCTTACTTCGTATAGAACATTCACATAAGTACTAGGTAGGGTAAAAAGTTTAGATAAGAAATGGTACTTATCTATGGGCCAGCAGTGTTCATGTTGGTTGAGTCAGTGTTTGCCCACATGTCACTGGTTGGTATCTATTGCCCCACATTATCTTCCTGTGTTGTATGCTGCAGTGCTTAAAATCCACATGGATTTGTGACTATTTGGAAGAAATGAAACCAACATTTATTAAGTACTTAATACCTACCTGGCACTATGCTAAGGATGGGAATGCAAATAAGAATAAAGACAATCATTGCCCTCAAGGAGCTTTTGTTTCTTAGACCATAAGCAAAAAGGAGGTAAAAAGGTGGGAGAGAGAGTTGGAGCAGTGAGGATGATGAAGAAGGTATGTGGGACCATAGTTTAGAAGCCCCAGAAGTCTGGAGCAGAGCCTAGCATGGAATTGAAGGCAAGTTGGCCTGAACCCTTTCATAAAATGGAGGGTCCGGGAGGAATTCACTAATGAGGGAAGTGGGCCAGCTATTTGTTATAGGGGTGCTATCATTCTTTTTTTTTCCCCGCTTTTTGGAGGGCAATTGAGGTTAAGTGACTTGACCAAAGGCACAGCTAGTAACTGTGTCAAGTGTCTGAAGCTGGATTTGAACTCAGGTCCTCCCAAATACAGGGGCCAGTGCTCTATTCACTGTGCCACCTAGCTGCCCCTATCATTCTTTCTTTAGAAACATTTTTATTTATTGGAAAAATACATACGATAGGCTATTGTGAGCTTTCTGTGGATTTTTTGAAAATTTTATTAATTTTTATGAGTCCTTCATGTCTCTTGAATTTTCTGTGCAGTAAAATTAGGCTATCTTGTACCTGATTTTAAAAGTAGTAGGAGGACGGAGAGTGGATTGTTTTATAAAGAAGTAAGAAATTGGTGTTATTTTATTGTGTCTCTAGAATATCCTTGTTAAAAATGTAGCTTTAACTTGAGAGGAACATAATATTTATGTTAATGCCATCATTAAGATATTAGTTGCTTGTAGGATCTCTTGAGAACCCTTTATGATGGTAGAAGGCAAAGAGAAGATCTACCTCTAGAACATATTGTGATGGGTGCTTGGTCCTATGAGTGTCATGTCTAACTTAGGGATAATGGAAGCAAGCCACAGAACTTAACAGTTTTACCTAGGAATGGCTTTGAAAATAATTATAAATTGGTTCTTTATAACTTTTATTTTAGTTCTGAGTGATACACTTTTATTTCAAAATGAATAAGGCAGGTTACCATTATTTTCTGACATTTCAATGTGATTAATTTTAGAATGCGGATTTATAAATGATGAGATTTTTGTGGAGTTGGTGAATGCTCTTGGTCAGTACAGTGACGATGAAGATGATGATGATGGGGATTATCCTGATGAGAGAGATGAAAAACAAAAAGATTTAGAGGATAACAGAGATGGTATGTTTGTTTATTACATTCTTAAAGCAGTATTTATTACTGTATGCTTTCAGAATAATACAGTAAGGTGTGGCTATATTCATTTATGTCTTAATTTGCTTAAAACTGCACTAACATTTTTGGGACTTCCCCTTGTACTAGCCAAAAAAAAAATCCACATAACATTTTGCTTCTTTGATCTCATGAACTCATAGTTGTTTGCTCAATGGCCAAGGATAACCTAGAATTATGTTAGTGTAGAAAAGCTTGATGAATATGCTACCAGAGAATCCTGCAGCTACAGAATTTTGGGGCTCCAGTATCTTTGCTGTCATCTAGTTTCCACTCCTTTGTTTTACAGTATTAGGAATCTGGGCTTTAGATATGTGAAGTGCCTCACTTGTGATTACAAAGTTATTTAGTGGCAGAGCTGGTACCAGAACCCAGATTCTGGAATTTATAATTCATGCTTCTTCTATTATACCTGGTACACAAATAATCACTAAGTGCAATTTCTTGTTACTTTTATATTCATTATTGTATTACATTCATTTCAGGTTTATTATAGAAAAATTACTTTAGAACTGAAAGTAATTTCTTCCGTGATGACTGATTTTTGTCTGAGTTTTTGATTTAGAAAATTTAACCTCTGTGGAAGGAAATTCGTTAGTACACTCAAAACTTTTTTTATTCTTCTTTCATTTTGTTTAGATAAAGAAAGTCACCCACTTCGGAAATTTCCTTCTGACAAGATTTTTGAAGCCATTTCCTCAATGTTTCCTGATAAGGGAACAGCAGAAGAACTAAAGGAGAAGTAAGATTTTTCTTTAGAGGTGTTGCCTCCCTAAAATATAACTTGTTACTCTTACCAAATAAGATATTATGTGTAAAGCATTCAGCACAGTACATAGTAGGTGCTCAAATAAATATTTCTTTCCCCTTCTTGGCTCCTGGAAATGAAACTGATACAGCTGACCAGCAGTTCTGCTGCCTTACCTTTTGTTTTACAAAACAAGACTCTGTGTGTATGCTCGAATGTATGTATGTTAAAGCTGGGACAGCTTTGTCCCAGTTGTTTTTTAGGATAAGTAATAATAAGCTTACTTGGAAATTTGAAAAAGACTTTTATTATTGCCCCAGGTATCACCTCTTTCCTGAGTGGGCTGTATGTCCTACCCTTTTTATTAGGGATTTCCAAAGCAAGCCTATCTAGTTTTTCTTACTTTGTCTTAATATAGTTAGCCTTGACCAAGTTGAAATTAGGTAGGGTCTAGTAGGGTAATAGATTGGGAGAAGCTTCTCTTCGACCTCTCAGCCTAGCTGCATGTTTATAGGATTAGCAGGTAGGGAAGGGGACTTGAAAGTTCACTGTCATGGGGGCCTATAGGATTTTGCAGCTCTTCCTTTCCAACAGCCTTGGTTTATGGGTTAGAATGTGCTGTTCTGGAGTCTGGAAGACCTGGATTCAAATGCTGCCTCTGACACTTATTAGCTGTCCAGCCCTAGACTAGGCACTTGGTTTCTCCTAGCCTCAGACAAGTCTAGAAGACGAGTTATCGGCTTTTAGTATCTGAAGAGTTCCTGTATGAGGCATTCTCAGACCTTCAGAATGACAGGTGCTTGATGTATCGTGGCACTTATTTATGGTGGCTAGTTCTGCTTCTTCTCAGAATGTGTTCTCCAGCGGCTCTTTCAGAGTTGCTGCTCTTTAGAACGAAGTCCTCCTCCTTTTCTCTTATAGGCATTTCTAAGCCCTGTAAAAGTGAGACTTTTCCCACTCACCTCTTAGACGTTTGACTTATTTCAGCCTTTTGATCAACTAGGTTGCTTCTTGTCTTCTCCATCCCTGGAATAGACCCATGAGGTGTGTGTAGTTAAAATGATAAGCTGTTGGCCTTTGTGGGGATTTAGGTAATGACTCATGATATAAACCAGCCTTTTCCCCTCCATAAGACTGGTAAAAAAAAAAAGGGGGGGGAGACCCTGCCTTCCCTTTGACTAATGGAGCAAATTTGTCTATTAAAAGGAGATTATAGCAGAGAAAGATTTAATTGATTCTAATGCCATTTAATGGGAATCAACAGAGCAGTGGATCCCATAAGACAATAAGGCTACCAATCCTCTCGGCATATAGGTTTCTGCATTTGGATATATTAAGCTTTCTTGCATCTTGAACTTTCAATTTTCTCATACAAAATCTAGTACTACCAGAAGACTATGTTGTCCACCATTATATCAGTAATCTTACAGGCTATTTTTAGTAGTGGCTTAGTCTTGTTATTTGGATCTGATGAGCCCATAAAGCAAACAGAAAAAACCCAACTCATTTCCTCTCACTTCTTAGGGTCTTTGTTATTTTCTCAAACCTCAAGACTGTTTAGTTGGGTATTTTCAGAATTTTAGGAACACCTCATACTATGTTATCTTTTCTTTCTAAGACCTGTTGTTCCTCTTGGCTTTCCATTTCATGTAAGTGGCATATGTCTGTCCTACCAGTTATTCAGGCTCAAAGCTTTGTAAGATTATCTTTGTCTCCCCTCTTTTGCCCAAAGTCACTTTATGCTCCCATCAGTTGCTCTGTTTTGTTTTTTACTTTCACAATATATCCCAAATTAGTCCTTTTCCTTCCTTCCTCACTGCACCTACCCTAGATCAAGCCCCCACTATCCTTCTGAATGATTGCAACAGCCTCTTACTTGGTCTTCCTTCTTATGTTCTTTCTCTTGTTCTCTTTCCCCCCAAATTCCTCTTATGTACTGGTACTAATATATATTATATGTCTGTTATAATCTTAATGTTAACGTATTGCTTCTTAATTCAGTTTGAATTAAGTCCAAATTCCTTTGCTTGACATTTAAAGCTTTCTCTACCTTTCCCACCTTACTGCTTGGTCCTATACTCTATAATAGGCATTGTTTGCTGTCCCCACCACCTGCTTTTTCCCTTTTGGCTTGTTTATACTTTTCTTTCACCTGGAATAGCCTGCCTACCATATTTAAGTATCAAAATCCCAAACCCAGTTAAAATATTAGTTCCTTTATAAAGCCTTCCCTTACCTTCAGTTAACATGAACTCTCCCCTCCTCTGAGCTAAATAACCATAGGGAACCGTAGCTCTCTGTTTACCTTTTCTTATAATTTCATGTATGACATATTTACTGATTAGACTGTGATCCATGTAGGAGGAGATACTAATGCTTCTTTTTTATCTCCTGTAATGCATACATATCCCTGAATGTAGTAGTGCCCAATAAGTTTTTGTTGAATCTTAGATGTTAGGGAAGTTTTTAGAACAAGCCATCCAGTGAAACCAGAGAATATCAGGCAGCATGTTAATCTGAGAATGAATCATACTGGCCAGTCTCTTTCCAAGAGAGAAGAATGTATTTTTTTCTGTCCAAAAGTTCTGAACTCTGTACCTTTTCCCCAGATTATGTCTCATTCTTTGGGGGTAGAAGAACCACAAATACAGCATAGGTGCAGATGGATGTAAGCCACCTGGGCTACTTCACACAATCTTATAACATGTGATTTCTTAAACTTGGATTTCACCCAAACAGTTTCAGCTTGACCTGGGAGTAATATACAGGTTATTCTTTTTAGTGGTGTAGCAACATAATCACCTGATAAAATGGCTGACAATGACCATTCTTTGGAAAAACTCATTTTGAACAGATAAGGGGTAATATAATTGGGCCTTATATTATTCTTGGCAAATTTTAAAGTATTCTTTTATTATCATAATCAAGGCCCTGTCCCTTCTGACCAGAGGTTCATAGACTTAGAACTGATAGGGATTTTAGAGAGAATCTAATCAATCCATTCATTTGACAGATAAGGAGGCTCAGGCAAGTTAAGTCATTTGCTCAAGTTTGCATAGAGTGTGTCAAAGGTGGGATTTTAATACAGGTCCTCTGACTCCCAAATTTTGTTCTTTTCGCTGTATGATGCTGCCTCCCATTTTGCTTTCATCTCTGGTTCCCTAGGAGCAACTTGGTTGGTTTTATGGGAAGGTCCCTGATAATAGCTGGACACCATAGTCTGCCCTGCAGGTTCCATGACTACCTGTAGGAGGAGCTTTAGATAAATTGGCTAACATAGTTACCAGATGCATTGTCAATCTTCAGAGAAACTGTCTCTGCATAAATGTTTCAAGTATCAAAGTATTCAAGTATATACCATGTAAAAATAAATCCTTAAAAATTTTTTTGTTGAAAAAAAAAATTAGGAACAGTTAAATACCGTGTATATGTGTGTACAAAGTAGACATTAAGAGCTACGAAGTAGTTAAAATACAAGACAGTTTCAGAGTGTGAACTTAACAGCAGTTGAAGGGCTCAGAAAAGACTTTGTGTAGAAGGTAGTTCGGAAAGGACACCCTGAGGTGAGCAGGTGACATTCCAGTTTGGCGTGGGGAGGGGGTAGATGGGGAGGCGAGTACAAAGGCACTGAATTGGGAGGTGGAGTGTGGTGTGCAAGGAACAGAGAGTGGCCATTTTTGCCAGCTTCCATGATGTGGATGGGTGAGTTATGTTCAATGAGACTGTAGAACAAGGTTATAAAGGGCTTTACAAAGTAAACAGAAGTTTATATTTGATTCTAGAGGCTACTCTAAGCCTTTGGAAATCACTGGTGTTTATTGAATAGGGGAGTGACATGGTCAGATCTATACTTAGGGAAAATAATTTTGTATCATTGTGGTAAATAGACTGAAGTGGGTAGAGACTTGAAGACCAATTAGGAGGCTGTTGCAGTAATCAAGGGAAAAGGTGATGACAGCCTTACCTGAGGTGGTAGCTCTGAGTGGAGAGAAAGATTTGGATGTAAGTGATATTTTTATTCACTTTAAAACTGATACCTGTTATTTTCATATTATATTCATTTACAGATATATCCCCTTGCCATTCCCATACCCAGTGAGCCATCTCACTTTTAAACTTTTTTTAAACAGAAAGTTTAAAAAGAAAACAAATCAGCTTGTAGTTAAAGTTACTGTGTGTGCCTGGGGCCGACCCTGGTCATTATAATTACTTAGCATTCCCGTTAATTTTCTCTTCCTATTATTGTGCTCATCGTATATGTTGTTTTCCTGTTTCTGTTTACTTCACTTTGCATCAGTTCATCTGTCTTTTGGTGTGTGTGTGTGTGTGTGTAAAGATAAGTACTGAAAAGACAGTTGTAATTGCAGTTGATTTTGTCTACTCAAATGCCTTTAAGAATTTAGCTTTCAAAAATATTCTTTGTTTTCATTACTAAATTTTTTTTTATTACTGCTTTTAGGTATAAAGAACTAACAGAGCAGCAACTTCCAGGAGCCCTTCCTCCTGAATGTACACCAAACATAGATGGACCAAATGCTAAGTCTGTTCAGAGGGAGCAAAGCCTGCACTCATTTCATACACTCTTCTGCAGGCGCTGCTTTAAATATGACTGTTTCTTACATCGTAAGTTCAATTATTGTACGTTTTGGTTTACTTTTTTCTGGTTATGGAACTTTACATTTAATGCAGATTGGAAAAAATGAAATATAATCCCATTTAGGAAAAATGCTGTCAATTTTAAGTCAGTCATAATTTATCTTTTAATCTTAAATATTTATCATTTTAAATGTCCTTAATTTGATGTGGTCTAGTTTTTCACTGGCCTACTGGAAAATGTAGTAGTGCTTTTATACCATGTTAATGTTTTTGTATTTACATTTTCCACTAACTTGGATACAACTAGAAGCTCATTTTAAAATTACTTGTACGCATGGATACGGGAAGTCTATAAATTGTTAAGACATAATATAAATGTGAAGTAGCACATTATTATTTCTGTGTCCCAGTCTGGTAGTCTTTGTTCATACCACTTCTTATTTCTATGAAATGCATTATGTTGAATGAGAAACCCTGTAAAACAGGTGTTTGGATACATTCTGTCCTTTTTTCAGCTAATTCTTATTAACATTGTTATCTTGAAAAATATTAGATCTCCTTAGTAAAATGTACATGTACACACATAGTAATGCCTTATTTGGCACTACTGGATAATTAAATTCAACAAACTTTTATCAAGTGCTTCCTTTGTATGATGCACTGACACTACAAAGACAGAAATGAAATAGTTCTTGCCCTTAAGGATGTTACTTTCTATTGAGCTACACACAAATATTAACAAGTATATGTAACTCAGTACACATGAGTTTCAAGAAGAACTAACATGAAGATCAGGAAAGGCCACATGTAGTAACTGTCCTCTGAGCTGTGCTTTGAAAGATGGAGCTAAGCAGGGAGGATGGCACACACGTCAGATGTGAATAACCACATGTGCAAAAAGCATGGAGGTGGGAGACGGAAGGTCATTTCATTCACGGGGAACCTCGAGCGAAACAGTCATGGAGGAGCAAGCAAAGTAGTGGTGCGAATCAAAACCAGAACGGAGAAAGAGGAGCAAATTGTGGGGTTTTGTGTTTTATTCTAGAGCAGTAGGGAACCACTGAAGATTTTTGAATAAGAAAGGGACACGGTCAGAAGCTTTATTTTTGAAATTAGAATTTGGTAGTTGTATGGAGGACGTACTGCAGAAGAAACAGGAAGCAGGAAGACTATTTAAATGGCTATTGCAGTTGTCTCAGTTGTCTAAGTTGTCTAAGAGGAGATGAAGGCCTGGAGTAGGAGAACAGGATTTGTGAGAGTACAAGAGGGGAAAATACATTGGAGAGGTAGAGCTGATCACACTTGCAACTTGATTACATATAGTAGAGGATGGTGCAGGAGAGTGAAGAGGCAAAATTGTTCCAAGGTCTGGAATCTGGATCACTAGAAAAATGGGTAGTGTCCACGACCAAAATAAATTTTGAGTTGGGATGGGTTTTCTGGAAAATATAATTTCTTTTGGATATTTTAAATTTGATATGCACATGGAAATTCAGGTGAACACATACAGCAGTCAGTTGGTAATGAAGGATTGAAGTTCAGTAGCTAGATTAGGGCTAGCTAAATAGATATGGGAATGCCCTGCATTGAGATAAAGAGAAAAGGGCCTATGACTGAGTAAGCCTTGGAGATGCCCACATTCAGTGAGTGGGAACAGGATGAAGCAGCAATGCAGACTAAAAAGAAATGGTCAGACCAATGTGAGAACAACCAGGAGAGAACAGCATTTACAGAGTACAAGGGAGGAGAGAGTGGCCAGGAGAAGCTGGTAGCTGTTGGTATCAAAAGCAGAAAAGATTATGTAGAATAAGAACTAAGAAAAGGCCATTGGATTTAGTGGGTAAGAGAAGTTGGTAAGCTTGGAGAGAACAATTTGCATCAGATGGTGTAGTGAGAAGCCATATTGCAAGGGATTGAGAAAAATGTAGGTAGTCAGTGTATATATATATATACTTTTCTAAGCATTTGGTTGTGAAAGTGAGATTCCCCTCTCCTCAGATTACCTTTATTTTTCATGGAACATGACCAAGATGAGAGGTATGAGTTTTCTTAAACAAGATCAGCTTTTACAGAGACCAAGCATGAAGCAATTGAAATATTATCAGATGGATCATGCTACAAATATCTTGTCTTTTCAGTATTCTGAGACTAGTTTGTGTTTCCACAAAGTAAGGCTATAGAATTGGAATATTCTGAGAGACTGTTGTTTTCTGGCACAAATATCTTGTTTCCTAAGTGTTCTTAGACTAGATATGTCTCAGGGTCAAGGTTTCTTAAGGACAGAGAAGACTCAGGTATTCTTTTAGGTGGCAGGAAAAGAGCTAATGGATAAGGAGAAAGCAAGGATGAAAAGAAAGGGAAAAATCTTTGGAGGCTTTTCATGAACACGAGTGGAACAGTGGGCTGCCCACTTATCTATCAGAAATTTGAAAGAATGGAAGGAGGATGAAGAGAAGGGGTTTTGTGATGTGTGAAGTGGTTTCAAAAAGGTGTACCTGTTCTTGGTTTTCATTTCTCCTTTGCTATTCATCCTTTCCCTTTAAATTTAAACTAGTTTTTCTATTCAGCTTGCTTTTAACTGGAGGACTTTCTAAAGACTGTTCATACTTGGTATGGTTAGTACTGTAAAATGATAGCATTCTATTAATATTATTTTCAGGGTGGGAAAAATATGAACACTATGAGTAGATTCGCTTCTAAGCTAAATTAATGATCCTATAATAAAATAATTGATGCTCCTTTAGACAATTTACTAACCATTTATATTCGAGATCTGCAATCTGAGCATTTTCAGCATTTTATAACATAGTCTTCGTAACAGCTCTCAAACACTTGGACATGAAGTATCCTTCATTTAGAAAACATTTCAAACATAAAGTAATCAACATATTTACAAGCTTAATTTTTATTATCACATTTTTTCTTGTATTTAAATATAATCTTAGAAGAGAAAGTTAGTTCTAGAATTGGGAGAGACTAGTGCAACCCCATATTTTACTGGTGAGAAAACTGAAGCCCAAGAAGCTAAATAAAACTTTCCAAGTAGAAGTACTTATTCTTAGTTAACAGCAACAAGATTAACTTAGATGCATTGATTTGAGGGTTACGAGGCACTTTCGCACATAGTATCTCATTTAAAACTAACAAAAACTCCGAGGCATAAGTGCTGTTCTTATTTCTATTTTATAGGTACCTAAGGAGGTTGTGACTTGCTCAGGGTCACACAGCTTTTCAGTGTCTGAGGCCGCATTTGAACTCAGGTCCTCTTGACCCTAGGGCTGGTGCTCTATCCACGGTGCCACCCTGTTGCCCCTCCAATTTACTTTTATTACAATGTATCCCAATCGATTAATTTTTGTAAACAAATCCATTAAATAATTTTGAGGATATTGACCTTTTGTACATTACAGCAATAGAATTTAACTTTAAGGGTGTTCATAGTTGAAGGAATTTCAACAGCCTTTCACATTCATAATTCTGTTGTAATACCATTGGTAGTACTGGTCAGCTGCTCATAAAAGGCACTTGAGAGTGATGGACCTCATAGCTAAAGGACAGGAACAGTGCTGAGCCACTGGGATCTTCATAGCCTCAACCTAATTTGACCAGTAGTCCCACTTGTCATACTGTAATTAAATCCCAAATTAGTCATGTGCTATTGGTTTTCCATTCTGGGAAAGGGTAGTCCATGAACTTGAAAGAGAAGTAAACTTTTTAGTTTTAGTTAAGAAATATTGTCTCCATTTTTTTCTTGCTGTTTTTCCTACCTGTCCTCTTTATCTCTGAGCTTTTTACATGATGAAGATTTCAATTTATCCTAAAAGGTACAGTTTTCATAAACATGCAGATTTTCTGTCACTCTAAGTGTTATAATTATTTTAATTTTGTTTATTGTTTAGTGATGACATTTATAGTGGTTAACTGTAATTTTCAAAACTGCAAGCAAGCAGTTGATCATCATCTTTGTTTAGTGGCTTATTTAGACATTGTATGCATGCTCAGCTTGGGGTGAGGGTATTGTTTTTGCAATATACAAAAGGTATTGTTTCTATTGTTATATGTGGTAAAATGTATCCATTTCTTTTTCTCTCTGCACTTTGACTATCCATCATCTTAATATCAAATTTTAAAATTCTTTTTAATCTCCTATATCACAAACTTTATCTTTATGAGAAACATGTGGAACATACTAGAGATGTGATAATTTCAATTAGTAATTATGGTGAAATTAGGAACTCAGGTCCAACATACACAGTTAATGTAATAAAAAAAAAAGATCTCAAAAAGTAAATGAAGTAATTGGTGCCTCATCTTTTTGAAAGAGGGTGGTTAAAACTCCAGTGTCTTTTGAAATTCAAATATGTCTTGCTACTTTTAAGGATAAAATGGAGGGGAAAAAAACAGTTGGAAAGATATTCTAGCTTATTATAAGTTTCAGCAGAGCCAGGTAGGCTACGCAGTATCTGTTTAGTGAACACTTCTCAGTTAAATCCATTGGATTTTGAAATAATAGTAAATGAAACCTTTTTCAGAGTCTCACCTACAGGAAATCTGCCTTGTGTACAGTTTTCAATATACATTGAATTTTCCAAAGAAATAGTAATGTTGACATTATAATTTATTCATCCTAAAAATGTCAATAAAATCAGTAAGTTCGGTGTACTTTTGTTTAGAAACTATTAGGGAGAGATAGAAGGCAGTGGGCTGTGAATAACTGACTAGAAGGAACCAAATATTCCTGACCATAAGTAAGAATACAGAGAACTGCAGCCTGGGAAATCTAAACAGCTGCCTACGTATGTGTTTTAAGTAGGACCTGTCTTGGTGGAAGAAAGCATAGATGAAATGAATATATGTGATTTTTTTTTTTTTGCCTGAATTTCTGACGAGTAAATCCATGTTGACCTCGAACTGGTTATTTTTCATTTGGCTCTCTTGGCATTTGGTGATGAATCATGTAGGCATCCATGTTGGAATGAGCATTAAGTATGTTGATGTTGAACATGAGGCATATGGTGTTATCTACAACTTGTAGCTAAGGCATGAACTTTCTGAGATCTGCAACATGAATGCTAAAATATTTGTAAGATGCTTTTATGGTTCTCTGATAGAAGCAAGTCAGTTACCTTGTTTAACCTAAAATAATTATGTGATAACAGTTTGAAATTTGACCAACCTTTTAGTACACTGAGCAGCTGAAATTAATGCACAGACTTGGCATCTCTGAATAATTTTGACTTGTTATTGTTCAGTCATTTCAGTTGTGTCTAACTTTTCATGACACTTGGGAGTTTTCCTGGCAGAGATACTGGAGTGGTTGCCATTTCCTTCTCCAGCTCATTTTACAGATGAGGAAATTGAGGCAAATGAGGTTAAATGACTTGCCCAGTATTACATAGCTAATAAGTGAAGCTGGATTTAAACTCAGGTCCTTCTGGCTTCAGGCCTGGTGCTGGATCCACTGCACCACCTAGCTGCTGTCTGATTATTTCTATCTAAGTCTTAAGTAGTGTATGTTGGTATTAGTGAATGAAGAAATGAATTACATTTATAAAATATGCTTCATTTATTTTTATAATAGGAAGAGTAGTCGAAGAGACGTCAGGAGATTATGGTTTGTTTCCTGGATCTGTCCCTCTAACTAGCTATCCATCCTCTACCTAGCTACTACCCCCATTCTGTTTGTTCATCTGTAACTATACCAGTTGTAGATTAAGTGATGTGCCCAAGGTCACACAATTGGTATGTTGGAGGTTAGAATGAACTCCAAGTGTTCTTGACTCTGATAATATCTCATGTGCTACATTGCCTCTCGGTGTATGGTGTTGATAGTGGGTTATATATAAAGGATTCTGGTCTCTAATCCTGAATACTAGAACTGGAAATGTTTTTCTAGTTCCAGTTGCTACTTACTACAGTAACAGGTTTTCTGAGAATAAATTTTTAAATTATTTGGATATGTGGAAGCATATGTGTAGTTCTCAACACATTAGTATAGCTAACAGAAAAGTCATACCCATTTTCCAAGCATTTTGGTTTTAGAATTACTGTGGTAACTGAAGACTCCAGGTGTCAGCTTGGTTCCAATTTCAGGTATAATCCCTTCCTAAGTGATGTGATCTTAACTTTCTGGATGCTAAGCATATATAAAAGATTCCCTCCTTGTCACACTGTAATTAAATCCCAAATTAGTCATGTGCTATTGGTTTTCCATTCTGGGAAAGTGTAGTTCACCAATTTGTAAAGTAAACTTTTTAGTTTTAGTAAGAAATGTTGTCTCCATTTTTTTTCTCACGGCTTTTCATACCTGTCCTCTTTCTGAACTTTTTATATGATGAATGAAGATTTCCATTTATCCTAAAAGGTATAGTTTTCATAAACATGCAGATTTTCTGCCACTCTAAATGTTATAATTATTTTAATTTTGTTTATTATTTAGTGATGACATTTACACTGGTTAACTGTAATATTCAAAACAGAGCAAACAAGTCCAAGTAAAGGCACTAGAAAATGTCTTCAGTTGGAAAAAAACCCACTGTATTTAATGTTCGTAGGCAATATCTCTTTCTTCAGTTACATGAATTTCCTTTTACAGATGTTGGGATTTTCATGATTTATTTTTTCTGACTTGGGATCTAGTTTGTCATGCATTTGGCAAGCTCCATTTAAAAGTACTTGCTTTCCTGCTCCAAATCTGCGCCTCTTTCTTGCTCCTCACCTCCCAATATTAATAGACTTATTTGCTGACCTTCCTAAAGAAGCTAGATTTTAAGTGTTAGCTGAAACTTCTCTTCAAAATAGGTAATTTCATTTTGCTGTAGAAAGAATACACACTGTCCCTATGAAGATATTAAGGACTCTATCTAAATAAATGTATCAATTTCAACTGCCAGGAGAAAGAGATCACTAATTATTCCAGAACTTTTATCAATCAGCTCTTCTGGACAAGACTGATAAGGGAATACTTACCAAATTCAAATGTGATGATACTCAACAAGGGCTAGAAGAGAAAATTTATTAAATAACATAGATAATTAACAACGTCTATTTTCCACTCACTGGCTCTATAGCTACACTGATAAACTGGTTAAATAACTGACTTTGTTCCCAAAGATATATTTGGGTAGTTTATGGTTTTGTCTCTTTCACAGCATTCCATGCAACACCCAACACTTATAAGCGGAAGAACACAGAAACAGCACTAGATAACAAACCTTGTGGACCACACTGTTACCAGCATTTGGTAAGATTTGTTGTTTTATTGTCCAGGAATTAATGAAGTCTTTATATTGGACTTCTGGTGGAGGTCTACAAGGTCAGAATCTCTCATTTTATGCTATGCCTGTGCCCTCTTGAATAGCATTCTAACATGAACAGTTAACAGCAGGCAGGATGCTCAAGCCCTCATTGATCTCTCCCCTTCTGACCATCCATAGCAAATTTTTTTTTACAACTACCACATTTGATATTGTATTATTTTCTGTTTTGCTTGTGGAAATCTGGTCTCCCCCAAAGACTGTAAGCTCCTTAGGGGCAGGGACCTTTTTGTATGCTCTACAGGAACATAACAGTGCTTACAAACAACTCCTCTGAAAACTTGAGAATTCCAGAATTCTGTACTCAGTGTCTTGTTCAAGTTTTATTAAAGCCACCAACCTTCGCCTTACCCTCTGGTTAGGCTCATATTGCTTTGGGGCCTAAGGAATAAATAGGTAAAAGTAGACCAAGGTGAACATATGCTTATATGTTTTTATAATCAACCTGTACATATTCTTAAATTGTGGCGTTTATTTTTATTTTCAGAGGATACTTGTCACTTCATCAAAAGATTTTACCTTGAAATAGAAGGCTCTGTCAGTTCCTTTAAAATCTGGCTTATAGAAATTCCTTTTTTGTTGCCTTTCTCGAGGATCTACGGTATAGAAGAATGACCTCATTACATAAAGATTTACTTGTATCTGAATTTATTCACTTAGTTGAAAGAACTAATTAAAATATTTTAATCTTTTATCTCTTCTTGGCAGTAATGACAGTTATCATGCTTCTATTATAGTTTGAAATTTTTGGAAAGAAACTCCCCAAAACATACCATATGCAGGTGAATAGAGAATTATAATTACATATCTAAGTTTGTATTATAAATAGAAACTGATTCCATGGAGCTAATCCCTTAATTTTTTGACAAGCTGTTATCTTTTCCTACTTTTTCCCTTTATCAAATTTAAAGACTTTGAGAAACATATCTTGAAAATGACTTTGTTTCTTTTTTTTAGGAAGGGGCAAAGGAGTTTGCAGCTGCTCTCACTGCTGAACGGATCAAGACACCGCCAAAGCGCCCAGGAGGTCGCCGAAGGGGAAGGCTTCCAAATAACAGCAGTAGACCAAGCACACCAACCATTAATGTGTTGGAATCAAAAGATACAGACAGTGATAGGGAAGCTGGAACTGAAACAGGTGGAGAGAATAATGATAAAGAGGAAGAAGAAAAGAAAGATGAAACTTCCAGCTCTTCTGGTAAGATAGGAAAAGTTTTATTTCCTATCGGTATTCTTGGAATTTTTGCTTTAAGGATTTTTAAAAAGATCATATAATCAAAGTGACTTTGACATCAGTATGCTGAAAGTCAATATACTTTGTTGTATTTTTGATACCATAAAGACCAGATAACTTTATTAAAGTGTACTGGATTCTAGAATTAGAACTTGTAGGGATTTTAGAGGTTCATGACTTGAATAGCTTACTTAATAAGCTGTTTTGTGCTGATTGAAGTCAAGAGTTCCTGTGTTTTTAGAGACTGATGATCTAGAATTGTTCTAGCTCTTTTTTTTCTTCCTTTCCTGCCCTTCTGATTCTTTTGCTTATTTCTCTGGGAGAGGAAGAAAAAGAAACTGACATTAATCCACTAAGGTACTTTTAAACATAATACTCTGTTAAGAGTTTTGATGGGAAATAGCAGGGATTTGGGGGGGGGGACCAATTAGTGCATTGGATAGAGTGCTGGGTCTGGAGTCAGGAGGACTCATCTTCCCGAGTTCAAATCTGGTCTCAGACACTTAATTGCTGTGCGACCCTGGGTTGTCTCTTTACCCTGTTTGCCTCATCTGTAAAATGGCAAATTTTTCCACTATCTTAGCCAAGAAAATGGTCATGAATGAAAATGACTTGACAATCACAAATCAGAGAAATTAGAAGTAGTAACCAATAAATAAGGCTTTTAAGTTTCAGCTTCTATTGGCCACTTCATTACAACTGAGAACCAGGAACATTCTTTTCTTTATTTTTTTAAAAACATAATTTTATCTCACTGCATTACTAATAAGGTGCATATAGTCAAATTACTTAAAATAGTGTATTATATGTAATTTTGATTTTGCAGAGGCAAACTCCAGGTGTCAAACACCAATAAAAATGAAGCCAAATATTGAACCTCCTGAGAACGTGGAATGGAGTGGTGCTGAAGCCTCAATGTTCAGAGTTCTTATTGGCACTTATTATGATAATTTTTGTGCCATTGCTAGGTTGATTGGGACCAAAACATGCAGACAGGTAAGAATATCGTATGAAAATTATTAAGGACTAAATGTATAATTTTCCCAAGCAGGTCAATTGCCTTCACCTAAAAGGATATTTACTGTTTACCTTTATTATTCTCAGATCTTACTCTAGAGCCTCAAAAAATGGTAACTCGTCCAAGTATATACTTTAAGGGCAGGAGGCAGGAAAATGAAAACTGTGTAGAAGATTTAAATGTATAGAATTTTAGAGCCCGGACATAGCTATGACAGCACCACAACCACCCCAGGAACAAACTGCTCATGGCCATTTAACTGCTCTCTCTTGCCAGGTCTATGAGTTTAGAGTAAAGGAATCTAGTATTATAGCTCCAGTTCCTGCTGAGGATGTTGATACCCCTCCAAGGAAGAAAAAAAGGAAACACCGGTAAGTGCTGCAAAGTAGTTTTAAAACTGTAGGAAGTGTTCAGTACTCTACCTCTCTGGGCGAGGGCTTAAGGATGTGGTGGCTCTTCTAACCCCCTAGCACCAGCTGCTTATGGCAGTTGCTTGTTGCTGCCATATATACTAATTATTTTTATAAAATCAACTGACACATTGTCAGACTTAGGATCAAGAAGTGTGATAAATGATGTTTCTTTCCCATTTAACTTTTCATAAACAAAGTGGAGTAGCATTAGTAGACTGAAAAGGGTGGAAAGTTACTACCGTACTGCCTTTTTTGGGTAAAATGAAAAATTTTAAGTTTCAGCTTCCCTGCTTAGTACTGTTAATATGTTTAAAGGCAGTTGAGGCTTCATAATGTATTTAATATATATCAGTCCTTCAATGAGGTAGCTCAGTTTTTCGTTTGAGGACTTAATTCCCTCCATGGGAATTCCCTACCACCAGGAAGTATGGTACTGACTTTTTTGCTTTAATTGGCTAATTTCCTTTAAAGCTGAGTGATTCATGCTAACTTCTGAGATATAGGCGATGTGGGATATGATAGTAGTAAAAAACAAGTGAAATTTTTCACCATGATATGGCTAGCCAGAACATTATGAAAAAATGGCTTAACTTAAGAGTATTTGCAGAACCAAAAGAAAAAGGAGCCTAATGAGAGTGAGCAGCCACCCTTGCTCTGTTTATACTGGTTTGTTTTGATTCCCCCCCAAAACATAGGGCCAACATAATTCAACACTCAAGAATTTGAATTCATAAGCTTTTGCCAGCAGGAATTTAGCCTGAAACAGATGTCGGCACGTTTTTTGGAGATGGTCCTCACATGTGGCTCACCCTGATAATAGTGGTGGAGATGGGAGAGCATACAACTGGTGGAGCAGGGTCCAGAGCTTTGAGAAGGGAAGTGTTGATCAGGCACAGTGCTCCTTAAGCCCACATGGGGTTGACCCCCCAGTTTAAGAAGTCCTGGCCAAGATGACCAGCCAGCTCAGTGGAAAATGTAGGAAAAAACTGGGAAATCTCAGGCTGTTATAGGATGTTGTAGAGCAAGTGCAAGAAGTGATCTGTTGGTTTTTTCCCCTCAAAGTTGCACATAAGAATGTGGGTTTAATTTTTTGCAAAATGTTTTCAGTGGTCTGCTTGTCTTAAGAGTTGTTTTGATCAGATAGCACTTACGATCCTAGGATGTAGATGACTCTAGTGAAGTATTGCTAGTCTGGTCACACAGACATTTCCATTTAAGTAATTTTGTGTTGAGTTTGTAGTTATAACTGTAACTCCCCAGGCTCCAGCAAAGGAGGAGTCTCCTGTCAACTTTCTTGTGTTTGTGTTGTTTTTTTTTTTGTGTTTTTGCAGGTTGTGGGCTGCACATTGCAGAAAGATACAACTGAAAAAGGGTTAGCATCTTTCCATTTAACTTTATCCTTACTTTAAGCATTTCTACTTTGGTTTTTAATTGTTTTTAGGGCCTCACCATGGGGAGTCTGTTGTGCCACACCGAACTGACATATAGTAACTGGATAGACAACACTATCAGGGTTTAGGATGTTGCTGTTTATTAAAAAAAAAAAATTGAGGGAGATAGAGTTAGAATCCTTTAGATACTACTTTATTTTATTTCCCATAATCTAAACTAATGGGATGAAGAGAAGAGGTAGTGTTTGTGTTAAAGGGAAATTGCTTTGGAAAAAATGGCTGAGATGTGGTGGACAGTTAATGCTTCTGAGTTCATGGGGGTTGGGAAATATTAACATTTCCTAATTTTTGCCATCACTTTGTAAACAGGAATACGTGTAACATTGTAAATACAGTAAAGAAAATCCAGCTAAGCTGCAGAGGATAGAGGGAAGATTTCCACTTGCTAATTCTACATCATAGATTTGCAGTTCCCTGGCTCAATTGCTTTTCATACTAATATCTTTATTCAGATGGCTCCTCTAACCATGTTTACAACTATCAACCCTGTGATCATCCACGTCAGCCTTGTGACAGTTCTTGCCCATGCGTGATTGCTCAAAACTTTTGTGAGAAGTTTTGTCAGTGTAGCTCAGAATGTAAGTATTTGTTATCGTTGTGCACTGTCATGCCCATTGTAATAGGATGAGCATCAAATACAGTTTTTAGTAAGGAAATCTGAAGCATTCAGTCAACAAATATTTATTGAGTGCTAATTTTTAATAAAAGTATGCATTTTTACACTTTTTAAAAAATTTACTCACGAGGTCATCTTCAGGAAAATCTCACTTAAGGAACATTGAGCTTCTAAAGCCATTTTGCATGCTGGGCAAACCTGTCTTGAAAGAAGGGGCCTTTCTTTTTTTTCCCTCCTCTCCCTTAACCATTTAAAGCAGAGGATATAATAAAGCTGGTATAGTGTTAGGGGCATCCAGAAAAAAAAACCAAACAAAACTACAAGATAATTGAACAGTCAGATGTGATTGTTAAGGAATGATTTTTATTTGTCTTTAGAATTTTAAAATGTATTCTTTTAGGGCAAAGAATTAATATAAACATTTTGTGGAGCCATACACATAAATAGTTCCTAATAAATTGTCTATGGAGCGTTTAATAGAGAACTAATTCCCGTTCTGTACTAACATATCTCTCTCCTTTTCCTGCCCTCTCTGAAGGCCAAAACCGCTTCCCTGGGTGCCGTTGTAAAGCACAATGCAACACTAAACAGTGCCCCTGCTATCTGGCTGTCCGTGAGTGTGATCCAGATCTCTGTCTGACTTGTGGGGCTGCTGATCACTGGGATAGTAAAAATGTGTCCTGCAAGAACTGCAGCATTCAGAGAGGATCCAAAAAGGTACATGGGCAAGCCACAAGCTGCTAGTCATTCTCTGTATTCCATTGGCTCTTATGTTCAATAATACAGGTTACTTCTGTGTGTGAGAAGTAGCATATTCCAAAGAGTAGCCATGATGTGGGCCTTCCTTTAAAAAAATTTAATATGGTGTTTGAACTTTCTTTCCCCTTAGATTTGGGAACTACATGTAGGCAGTGTTACTTTGTTTTTTAGGAAGGGAATCTGACTTTCACTTTCTAGTTGTATTTATTGACTGAAGGCTGGCTATCACTGTCATTCCACCCTATTAGTTTGCATTAAAGTCAGGGAACACTTGACTCACGGCTGGTCCTCCTCGTACTTGGCTCTTCCTAAGCTAGCTCAGCTCTCAGAAACAGGGAAGGCAAAATCACAAGGATACATTTCACTGAATTGTTGGTTTACTTTCGATCAGCTAACACTTATTAAGCACCTGCTGGCTGTGCCAACTGCTGGAAGTGGAGCCATCAGTTCTCACAGATGGCCTTCTCTGGGCCTGAGCCACAAGGCTAGCAGGGATGAGCATCAGCTGAGAGGCTGCTGTTTTTAGTGCTGTGTACCTGGCCTTGTGTGACACTGGCTAGAAAGGCAGGATGACTGTGTGTGACTAGGGATAGCTGATGGGTTCCTTAGGAGAGTTTGCATAGAATTTCAGTTGGCAGCAGGGGGTTGCAGGATTGTTTTGTTCTTTCTTTAGGTGGGATTGGGAAGTTCATGAGCAAAGGCATAGGAGTTACTAGAAAATTTGAGTGTTATGATAGTTTAGGCAAATTCATTGCTGTTTAGATTGGACTAAGAAAGGTCTTGGGAGGGAGACCCATTAGTATTCAAGTAAAGGCACTGAGCAGAGAAGAAATTCCAGGACAAGATAGGATAGCTGGATAGGAGGAGCTGGAGGCCCTTTGAAATTGTGTTGTATGTCTTGAGTAGAAGGATTACTGGAGTGGTTTAGCTAGGGTGGTAATTCTGTTCTTGTAGATCAGTATGTTGTTGACAATAGAGGTGGAGGATTAAATTTATGAAATGACTGCACAGGACAAGAATAATTGGCTCAATATCAGTGTCCACTGGGAGTAGTTCACCAGTCTAGAAAACTAAGAGAATTGTGATACGTTCATTAGAAAATAGAATAGAAAGGGAAGCCAATTCAGTTTTAGTCATTCAGTTTTAGACTGTTCTGATGTTGGCTTCACCATTCCTGATTTTGGGCAGAATATTTAATAGCAGCTTGGATCAACATTTGAGGCAGATGATTGGATTTAGGTGGAAGGGGAAATCACTGGTGACTGGGCAGTTTCAGTAGCATAGTTGGAATATAGTTTCCTAACTACAAGGAATTAAGGAATATTTTTTGCCTCTGTTTACAAAAAAATAAAAGACCACATTATGGAAATTTTTTGTAAATCATTTTGGGTTAGATCTCCACCTTTACATTCATACTGCCTTAAAAGGGTGGTTTCAAAGTCTCCCCTTGTGGCAAGTTGGAGGTGATGTCCTTGAGCCCATGTATCTGGCTTCAGAGTGGGTCAGTTGAGCATAGCAGGCCCTCTCTATTAGATGGGCATGTTAATGCTATCCTCCAATTGTAGCCAGCCAAGCTTCCCCTTCTATTCCGTGCTTTAATTCTGAGTGCTTATTTCGACTCTGATTTGGAGGGTAATAATTATCATGTCCTGCTCAAGGCATTTGAGCTTTCCTTGTAATTTTGATTATGAGGCTCTGGTTTCTTCTTTTAGCATTTACTGCTGGCACCATCTGATGTGGCAGGTTGGGGAATTTTCATCAAAGATCCTGTGCAAAAGAATGAATTCATCTCTGAATACTGTGGTGAGGTAAGGCAAGTTAATGTGCATAGGTTAGTTTTATGGCAGGAATGAAGTGACACTGTCCAGGCCTTCCCTGGAGGCACTGGGAAAAGCCCCTTGACCTTTATTATTTATCATTAAGTTACTTTTAGGCTTGTGGAGTGTTTTGCTCTTGTAAACATCAGCATTCAAGGTTTCAGTACCATCTCAAATCAAAAGGCATGACTGTCAAATACAGGCTAGGGGTAAGCTGTCACCATTTTACCACCCTGGTAGCAAAGATACTAGGGAAAAACCAAGGGGTTACAAGAGGAAGCACACCCACCCAGTGTCACCAGGGAAAGGCAGCTCACACCTCCATGAAAAGGACTCGGGTGATTGATTTTTCTCTATATCTTTCCTTTTAGATTATTTCTCAGGATGAGGCAGACAGAAGAGGAAAGGTTTATGATAAGTACATGTGCAGCTTTCTCTTCAACTTGAATAATGGTATGTTTAGTTGCTATAATATAACCCTTCTGTTGGATTTTCAGTATTCTTGATTAAGTACCAGCTACATGCCACAGATACTGGAGATACAAGCACCTCTATAAATATATGTGGGATATGTGGCATAAATGTATAGTGATACAAATATATTCAAGGTTACTTGGGAGGGAGGGAAGTCAGGGGACAAGATGGTACTTGAAGTTGAAGAGTGTTGAAGACAATGTCTTCCTGTGTGAGGAACAGAGAAAAGAAAGGCCAGGGCACCATTGGGATTGGAAGAACATCTTTCTTTTCATGTTGCCTGACAGATGTAGATCTGAAACAGGATCAGGAGGCACCTCCAGGGGCAGGAATTGCTCTTTTTGGGGGGGGGGGGGCGGGAGAGGCACTGTTAAATTTGACTAATAGAAATGGGCACAGATTTGACTCTTACAAAGTCTCTTACAATGAATGCTTTATGAGATGGGAAGGGGATAAGGGTAACTGCCCAGGGTAACTGCTAGTGTCTGAAGCTGGATTTGAAATTAATGCTTTAGATAAGGGACTATGCATTTATTTTATGAAGCACTTATTTGATTTTCAAAACAATCCTGAGACTATTAATATCATTTTATGATTGAAGAAACTGAGTCCAAGCTCTATCCGCTGTACTGCCCCTCTGAATTACTACTTTGTGCAATTAAAATTATTTGTTGAAGAAAACAAGTTTTAAACTTATTTATCTTTTCTAGATTTTGTGGTGGATGCAACCCGCAAGGGTAACAAAATTCGTTTTGCAAATCATTCAGTAAATCCCAACTGCTATGCAAAAGGTAGGTTATCAACCAAGTCAGTTTGGCTGCAAAGACTTATTTATATGCCCAGGAGTAGTTGTCAATCAAATGTTTAGTGTGTATAAGAGTCATATTAACCATCCTGTGGCTGTGCCATTCCCGTACTAACTGCTCGCTGACTGTGTCTTTTTCCAGTTATGATGGTTAACGGTGATCACAGGATAGGTATTTTTGCTAAGAGAGCCATCCAGACTGGTGAAGAGCTGTTTTTTGACTACAGGTTGGTAAAATGCATATTTCTAGCATGAGCGTTGGGTTTTTCCTAATGAGACCCTGAGCATTTTTTGAGTACACAAAGCATTCTTTCATTTCTTCTTGTTCTGACATCGGGGTGCTTGGAAGAAATTATCCATAACTGCTCAGCCAATAATTGCATTTATGAAGCCCCAGCAGAGACACAGACCTGTGTCTTTATAAAAATACAGTAAAAGGGAGCAAGATAAATGGGTGGGTGGGAAGAGTATCCCACTTTTTTTTTTAAACAAGTGAATAATAACCCTAATTTATGATTCAGAATGTTGAGGTGATTTTTTGATTTTGAAGACTGATTTACTAATGTGAACCAAACTCCTGGGATATGTAGCTTGAGAGACTTATACCGAGAAATTGGGAGCAGATTAAGCCTTCTGCAGTCCAAGTGCTAGGGAAGTTAAAGACATACAAATGTGATCCATACTGGATTGAGTTTGGTTGGGGTATCTGTTCTGAAATTTCACCATCCTAGTCCAGGCTGCACCTTCAGGTGTGTATTTCTTTTAACATCTATTGGAAAGGCAAGCATAGCTCAGCTAAGTTTGTCTGGCTTAAGAAGTCCTCTCCAACCTCTTCTACCTCAATTTCTAGAAGTATTGTGGGTACAACTAGTGTAGCTCTTGCCTCCTACTAATATGCAGATGTGGCTCTGTGGTGTTTTTACAGTTTATCCTTTACAACTTTATAAGGTGGTGGGTTACCATATGGGCCAAGAAATAATTGTTTTCTAATTTTGTTTCAGATATAGCCAGGCTGATGCCCTGAAGTATGTGGGCATTGAAAGAGAAATGGAAATCCCTTGATATCATCAGCTACCTCCTCTTTAAAACAGCTGCCTTATTTTCAGGAATTTCTAGTACTGTGGGCAATTTTAGAAAAATAAAATGCAATTTGAAATTCTGAATTTACAAAGTACTGTAAGAGTAATTTATAGTAATGAGTTTAAAAATCAACTTTTTATTGCCTTCTCACCAGCTGCAAAGTGTTTTGTACCAGTGAACTTTTGCAATAATGCAGTGTGGTACATTTTTCAACCTTGAATAAAGGATACTTGAACTTCTTTGTTGCTGAGTTATCGTCATCTTGGGTGAAAAATTCTTTCTTCTCTATGGTCTCTCCTTGAATCCTAAAATGTATCCAGCTCTGGTTATTAGTGGCAACTAATCTCACATGACTGTCAAAATGCCTTTCTGGGTAGATGATAAAGTTAAATTCTACCTGATTTTGGCAGTGGAAACCTGGCTTTTCCTTGTTTCAAGTGCTTGAGTCATCTCTGTATCATTCATTGGGTACCACACATTCTCAACAGTCTCAGTCTGCATTGCTTTGCCCTCTAACCACAGGGGGCCCAGGATTCTGCACTGGCTCTGCTACTTCTCTTGGTGTTATCATCATTTGTGAATGTAGTGACCACCTCTAGGGGGATGATTCTCAGACCTATCTATGGAGCCCTAAACTCTCATCTCAAACTGGATGTCCAAGATCCCCTACCCCAACAACATCCTCGGAGTCATCCTTATCTCCTATCATCTCTCCAGCCATTATGTTGCCAAGGACTAATGGACTCAAAATACACCCCTTCTCTCACAGCCACCACCATTCTAATAGCTGGCTGGTTCTTCCCTACTTCCATCTTCCAGAAAGGAACTAAAGTCATGTTCCTAAAATGTAGGTCTGAACACGGCATCATCCCTTCCCCTCAATAAAATAACCTCCAGGATCAAATACAAAAAAAATCAGCTGTGATCTGTGCCTCCCCACCCCAGGTCTCTTCTTACACTTTCCTCCACATGAGGAGACTGGGCTGCTCTCAGCTTTGTTCATTTTCTCTGGATGTTCCTCCCCATTCCTGGAATGCTCTATTTCTCCACCTCACCTTATTGCCCTCTTTGGCTTCTTCTTCCAAGTTCCAATTAAGATCCCTTCTTGTATAGGAAGTCTTTCCAATTTCTCTTAATTCTAGTGCCTTTCTTCTTTTGATTATTTCCTATTTATCTTGTACATAACTTGGGGACATATTTGTCCCCAATCAGATTCTGAGCTTCTCAAGGACTGTCTTTTACCTCAGTATATGGCACAGTGCCTGACACATAAGATTGCAAGTCACATTTAAGTTTTCTCCTAGGATTAAGGCCAGGTCAGTTTTATATTTGAATATTGTTTAACTTGTCTCAGTACATTCATTTGTTCTGACTGAAAAAGTTGAGCAGGGATCAAAGCTTCACTTAGTAAGAGAATTCAACTAGGTAAACCTCATATTTTGGGCACCATCTGGTGTATTCTGAATGCATAGCAAGTTAGGTATGATTTTTTTCCCTCCCCATCCAATGGCTGCATATGGTAAAAAATACTCTGCAGCTGTTACACCTTGTCAGCTAGGTGTTACACCTGGCCTGCAGTAACACCAGAGAGAGTCAAGCGCTAGTTCTATATACATTTTCAGAAGTCCTGATATTCTGTATCCCAGGTTTTTAAAACATCAGCAGTATCAGAGGCTACTAAATAATTAGTTTAATTTAATAAGTTTTTGGTGAATACTTTTCTTTTTGCGAAAAGAGGACCTTAAGAATACCCATTAAACAAATTTATGCATGTACCTTTGGTCAAATCTATCATAGAAATAGCTTCCATGAACAAACCAAACTTTACCCAGCAATTTTCACAAGTCACTTCCATGGAGACGAGCCGCCCATGCCTGCCTTTTAAAAAATTGCAGATATTAACATACATCCTATTGTCACCTACTCTTGACAACACAATATAAAAGTTCTGGGTAGTTCCTTTCAAAGATACTCAATAATGCCTCCACACAAAAATCAATTTATACAAATGCAGTAAAACAACCTGGGGATTTTAGGCTGCCTAGACATAAGTTTTATATGGAAAACTGCAAATAATCAGTTCAATAAATCGGTAAATATAAACTTATAAAGATAAATCTGCATACTTCACTATATTAAACCAGAAACTGGTTTTAAGTGATGAACATGTGAAACCTATTAGCTAGAATCCAAGTAGATGAGACACAGGACTAATGTCTGGGGGGGAGACTGCTTTAGCTACTTTTCATAATGAAGTGTTGTCATAACATCCATAGGCTCACAGAAGAACAGGATGGAGCTTGGAGTTCATCTTGTCCACCTGCCCCTTCATGCACATAAACTGAGGCCTTGAGGAGGTGAAGAGGCTTGCCCACAACCACACAGAGGACTCTTAATCCAATTTTAATTTGAAAAGTACTCAATGTATTTAGGAGGCAAAAGCAAGAAAAAAAATCGAATGTATCGACAGGCTATCCAACTTTGTGTTCTCCAAGTTTAAGGAAACGGATTCTCTTTATTCTCAGGCAATTTGGGGACACGGTTACAGAGAAAGCACTAGGCCTGGCAGCTTCACGTTTTGTCTCCTGTTTCGTGCCTATCCTGCCCCATCTCTCTCCCCACCCTCCAACATTAGGTATACTTAATTTCCAAATTACTTTACCTTTGTAGCTTTTAAAATCCAAACTTCTTCCTCACAGGCTTACTTTTTCCTCATGAGGGATAGATTGACTCCATTAACAAGGTTTGTAGCAAGCAGAACTCAATAGGCTTATGGGCCTTACTGGGTTGTGGCCACCTTTGGATGCTGCTTGGTCCTCTTTTGTTTCCTCCCCGCTGAAGAGGGAAAAAAATTTGTTTAGGTATTATACAATAATCTATTAAAATGCAATTGTGATAGTAATGAAATTATTGAGCTTACCTGTCATAGTTCAGGCCTCTCAATAGCTAATAGTGGGAATCATAAGTTTTGTATTTTGTTTTTTTTTTTTAAGTATTTGCAGTTGTGAACTAGTATTAGATGAAGGATGGGAGAAGAAAGCTTTTGTTGCACCTTCATACCAGTTATTTAACAGAAAAAAATAAAAAGGAACATTTCTTGAACATTGTTCCATTTTCTTTTTATATGTTAAGTAAATCAAAAGTTTATTCATGGTGAAAAAAAAGTAAATCTGTTCGGAACTAGATAAGTGCTTACCTTCTTGGAAATTTACTTGAGGGAATTCACAAAATGGTGTTAAATTTTAAATAAGAGATGGATAGAAATTCAACAGGAAGAGGTACAGGTATCAGGTGCAGTATGAGATCAAGATGGCTTTATGGAACTTGGCATTTTAAATGTGAAAAAGCTGTAATCCAATGCATTCTAATCCTTGCTTCTATGGATCTGGAGTTCTGCTTTAGCAGTTTGTTCCTTGGCTTTAATAAGGAAACCATCTAAACAAATTAGGGAAAGTATGGGACTGAAAGAATTTTAGTATCAGTGACATCTTTCTTGGAAGATGACTACTAAAAATCTTGTAACAAATGCAGCTAATAGTTACTGATGAAAAGAGGTCCTGGATCCCACAATCTCCTTCAATGGCATTAGAGGTTAAACCATCTTCCTGGTATCACTTTGTAAGAACGTAAAACAAAATGGTCTCATCAAACTGACTCACGAAATAGAATTACTAAAAGTGATTCTTGGAACATACCTTGGCTCTCAGTGAGAGCTTTGAATGACTCTGGTGCTGGGTCTCCTTGGCCTTGTCAGAAGCTTACTTTTCATCCTTGTAAGACTAAAAATTACTTTCCAGGGTGGTGACAAGATCGATATTATTTACCAGTCCTTTGTACAGTGTTTCTCTTTCAAATATGATCAGAGGCTATTCAGTGCCATTTATTAACTTGAAAGTGGCTGGAAAATACTCATCAGCTATCTTCTCCCGTCTGACAAGGAGGATGGAACAGTGGGAACTAGGCCACCACCTAGCTATTCTCTCATCTCTTGGCTAAGATGGATAGTTTTTTTTTTTCTTTTAAAGCAATTGGGGTTAAGTAACTTGCTCAAAGTTACACAGCCAGTTATTTCTGGGTGTTGGTGGTAAGTATCTGAGCCCGGATTCGATCCCCAGGTCATCCCGACACTGGGGACGGTGCTCTTACTCACTGAGCCACCTGGCCACCCTGACAGTTTTTCTTAAAGGATTTTTTATTTTTAATCTTTGAAGGCTATGCAGTTTCACATGCATTATGCAATCCTCACAACAGCCCTGTGAAGTAGGCAACACAAATATTTCCATCTTAGAGCAAAGGAAGATGAGGACTGGACATGCTAATTGGTTTGCATAAAGGTTGGGCTCTGAATAATTTAACCTTCCATGGGGGCGGCCAGGTGGCGCAGTGAGTAGAGCACTGGCCCTGAAATCAGGAGGACCTGAGTTCAAATCCGGCTTTACACACTTAATACTTACTAGCCATGTGACCTTGGGCAAGTCACTTAACACTAATCGCCCTCCGAAAAAACAAACAACTTTCAATGGTAAATATTCCCACCACAAAGAAACGTACAAAATAGTTGTGTTGTATTTGGATTGTTGCTGTTATTCCTAATTTACTCATGTACTTTAGCACATTGCTGATGCCTAAATTAACAAAATTTCTTACCCATCTGTGGGAATTCACAGTCTGTCAGCAAAATACCTAAATCTGCTATTTTCATATTATTTATAAGGCTCATTAATTTTGTATGATTAAATATTTGACAAAACATTACAATTTAAAAACCATAAAGGGGCAGTTAAAAAAAAAAAGGCTTCCTTCTTTAGGATAAACCTAAGAGATGTGTTTCAAAGACTGAAATAGAATAGTGAGGGCAGGAAATTTTAATGTAATTAAATTAGAGGTTAGTGGGCAAGGGGTACTTTTCCCTTATATGCTGGACCTTGAAATGAAACCATCTTGTTAGGAACAGCGGCAAAAAAAAAAAAAAGCTTTGTTTTAGGTAGAGATCAGCGATCTTATTGGTCTAGGGAACTCTGGGAAGAAGAAATCTCTCTACCAACGCAGAGCAACCATTATTCTGCCACTCAGGGTTAAGTCATTTGCACAAGATTTAGGTTGGTTGAAATGAGGTGGCCAGGTTTTCAGGCTTTTCAAGGAACGGAAAAATGTCTTTTAATACTAATTCTCTGAGGCAGCTAGGTGGCGCCGGGAATAGAACACGCCCCCCCCTCCTCCCCTGCCAGGAGGACCCATTCCACTTTGACCTTAGACATTTAACACTTACTAGCTGTGTAACGTTGGGCAAGTCACCTAACCACAATTGCCATGCTTTCCCCACTCCAGAAAGACAAAAAACAAATGCTGGCTCTCTTCCTAGTCCTTTAAGCCAGAGGTAGCTACATGCTACCATCAACTTACATAGCCTTACACTTTACAAAACACTTTCATGAACCATTTGATTTAACAACTCTGTAACAAAGGATAGGCATCATCTCCTTTTTAAGAGATGAAGTAACCAAAGCTCAAAGATGAGAACTGCACATGGAAAACTTAGAATTCCACATTCAAAGATAAGCGATAGAAAAGTAAATGGATTAAGAAAAATTTTCCCCCCTTTTTAGGCTGCAAAAGGGAAGGATAATGTGAGCACAGCTGAACTGGGAACGGGGAACAGGGTCACATGGGAGCCAGTCCTAGGGCATGTGCCAGAATCACAAGGAGATGAATCAATAAGCACATAACAAAGACTTCGCAGACATTCATTTGATGTTGGTCAAACTTATTTGGGAACAAATGAAATTTAGTCAGGAGAAACTGATCTCTATACCCACTTATAAAGAGAGCATTGGGACTGGATGGGGTAAAGAAAGGAGGAATGGAAATGTCTTAGAAATACACCTTAATAAAGCAACGATTATTGTGGCCTGGATCAAAACATTATATTTTCAGTCCACAGGATATAACCTTTTTCAGACAGCAGGACACTAGAAGGAAAGAGAATAAAATAAGATAGTTAAATTTTGCATAATCATACCTTTTATTTACATATAGAAAGTAGTGAAACTTAAAACAACAAACCAAATACAACTTGTACAGAAATCTTTTAATTTGTTTTTATTTTCACACATTAAAAAATGAAACACACTATACAAATGGTTGTTCATAGCAGATTACACATGGGTCCATTCAGACTCGCTCTCAAAGTGCTGCCAACATTATAAAGGCTGCCTATGAAGACAGCTGTTAATCATATAGCCAATGTATTGATTTAAATGCAGTAGCATGCAACCCTCAGCATCGAAGGTTTGAATCCTCTCTGTTCTTAAATTAGGTTAGATGGCGTTGGTGTCCATATTTACATCCTTGAAATGTATCGATCCTGAGCAGTTCCAATGTAAATCTGAGCCTCCTGGCTGATGGGGGTCTTGGTCTCAGGTTTGACAAGGGAGGTCCGCATGGCAGCGGCCTGGCTGCAAGGAAGTTCAGTTGTTTCCATTTTTTCCATTACGTGACTATTTGCTGAGTGTCGCACAGTCAGACAACTGCTAAAAAGTTAAGCCAAGTAACTGTAGGTGTCCTTTTCACCATCAACACGCTCCAAGTATTCTTTCTCAATGAGAATGTCAATGCATTTCTGTATGTTTATTTTTTAACAAGGAAGGAGGGAGAAAAAAATCCATGTATTTATTCAATACCAAAGAATAAAAGCCAACTATGCTACTGCTGCCAAGAGAACCAAAGTAACAAGAACAAAGTCACTACGTTTAGGTTAATTCTGTTAAGTTTCTAGCTCAGTGATTCCAGATTTCCAATCTGCTTAGGTCATGGTCATGGCCTGATTTCATACATTACATGGAGAATATCTTCCCCACATGTGACCCCTTGTTCTTTTCCATTCTTAGCTCTGATACACCTAAGAGTCTACTCTCTTCTCATCTCTGGGATTCCTTTCTCTTGCCTTTTCCTCAAACTGTTCCTTTACTACCCGATCAAGGGACAATTCCCTTCTTATGTAGTTGTGAGCAAGCAGGATTTAGACAAAAGGAATTTTTTCCCTTCAAGGAGTCAATTTCTTTTGGGAAGTGTCTCTTCTGGGTATCAAGATCTGAATTGCTACTGAATTACTCTCTTGCATACAAGCACGGTTGACCTTTAAAGAGGAGGTAAAACTGGCTAAGTGACTTGTGGGCAAATCCTATTATGACACTCCAAGAGGGAGATACGGTACCAAGGGTTCAGAAAGATGTGCAAGGAATAGCTTATTGAAACAAAAAATACAAAGCAACAAGTGGGGCTTTGATGAGAAACTATACTGACAGCCCTCTCTACTCATAAAGAACCTAATAACTACTTGGGAATCTGTCCTTGTTACAGCAGTTTTAGAACTGTAAATGTAGTCAACTTTGCCTTTTCTCCAACCCACCAATTTTTTTTCTTTAATGATTAAATTAAACAATGAAGTTGTTTTACCTTAATTACTGGCACTCGAGGTTTGAATCTTGAGGACAACTGAGTTAATACTTCTCCAAGCAATTGCTGGTGTTTTAGGACCTTTCTCATTTTCATAATCCGCACAATAGCAGCCTGAACAAATAAGTAGGAAAAAAAGTTATAATACCAGTTAATTTGTTTTTAAAAAGAAATTAAAAAGACTGGAAAGTCACCTCAACAATACTTTTTTTTAGCTTCTAAGTTTGATTTGTACTTTACAAAGTTTAACAATAGCTTTCATAATTATCACTGGCACCAATGGCCACAGAAGGGATGATCAAGCTATGGAAAATCATTTCTATCACAACTCAAACCCTAATTCAAGTGAACATTCTAATATGAAATCCTATTTGTTTTTGATATCTAAATCGACAATTTTTAGTTCACTATGATTCAAATATACATCTAATTCAAATAACAAAACACTTATGATTATTGGATGCCAATCCCTTTTAAAAATTGTGATACACAGTTAAAGTTGTTCCCAAATAAAGAATAAATAATTCTCTTCCCATATCAAAACAGTCACAAGTAAAAGGAGGGACCCAAAGTAAGGTAGGGGATTAAAGTACTGAATGCCTGTGACAATAAAAACGCACTTAAAAGGCAGCCCTAAGTTTAGTTGCTGAATAGATTTTCAATCATTGGGAGGAAAAAAGCCATGTCACACTGTGCTTGCTGACATAAAGGACATCCTGAAAGAACACTCTACTTCAAGGCTATTATTTAGTGATGATTACAAAAGCTGTATTAGTATATAACGACCCATTTTTCAACAATGTAGACTATGATTTACAAATAAAGACTCTCATTTAAACAACGACATAACGGTAAGTTACCTGAATCAGTAGTTTTCGATCTTCCTCTATATTTTTGTGTGTGGTTTCTTGCTCCTGTTTCTGTTCTGTCTTCATTGGCACATTGATGTTAACCCTTAATTTCTTACTATCAAGAAAATTAAGCAGAATGGTATCGGTCTCATTTTAAAACATCAAAACCCCAAATGATGACAGGAGATTTTTACTTTGCAATGTTAAATAGAAGTGTTTTAGGCTTCCAAGAAGCACTCTGGCAGGAACAGTGACTGTTGGAGGAACTACCAAAGGCAGGCAGAAGATGGAGAGTTCAAATCATGTTCTGAGTCTCTTATTTCATTTGTCAACACAAAGGCAATTATAACCCAAGTTTCCTTTATATGGATAATCACAGACAAGTAGCTAGAATTCAGCAATGGAATGAAAATGGTGAACGGATTTGAAATGAGGTTAACATAAAGAACAATTCTCGTTAACTTAAAGTGTTATGTAAACCAATTTGAAATATGACTATTATTATTATTATTGTAACTGAAACATCTTTGTACCTAACAGAAACAAATCATTAAATGTCATTCCTACATACTCCATGTCCTATCAGAATAGTCTGTGTTTCTGGGAAAATTAGCTGAGTACTGACCATTAAGCATCATGAGCTAGCTCTAAACTATCCTATCTTCTCGAACAAAAATAAGATGCTTGGCACCAACTATTTTCAAAATTTCAGAATAAGTCATCTGGGGGGACTCACTTGCCTACCATGGAACAGCTGACAAAATACAAATCCAAAAATTATAGAACATCATAAAATCCTAGAGTTGGAAAAGATTTTTTAGGTCATTATTTCAATTCTTTGTCCGGTGTAGAAATTCTATGATTTTCTAGCAAGTGATCACCACATTCCTCAATTCATATAAGATCAGCCTGGAGAATGTGGTGTTATAGGAGTATCAAGATATCAATGGGCTATGTGAAAATCATGCAAAACTATTAAAAAAAACCCACTTTCTCTGCCTCAGGTTAGCATAATTTACTAAATTTTCTATAAATTCACTAGAGTACATCAACTGGCCTACTTCTATATACTCTACATTTTACACCACATATGCCAGTAACTCTCCTGCTCTTTCTGCAAAAGTTTCATAGGACACTCTCACAATCTGTCTTTGTTCACAAGTTGGCAAAGAGCACTGAGGAAACATCTCGATAGTAAGGCTTTTTCACACGTAGTAAACATAAACAGCATACTTTTGGGTGGTTTTCATGAAAAGAAGGATCACTCAAAAGACCATGTGACTTAAAGAGCTGAAGAGGACCCCTCCTGCTACAACTGAGGAAGGAGAGGCACAGATGTGACTAGCCCAAGGTCAGACTGGGAGGCCAATGACGGTGTTATATTTGAGGAGCTGGTGAGAATCTTATCCTAATTCCCTGCACAATCAGAATGCTACAATTTGTTGGGCTGTTATATAACATGGGATTATATGTAGGGTCACCCTCCAGTTACATAAGATAAAATAAAAAAAGCAAAATTTTCAATATTCTGTAATTCCAGAAATAAACAATTCTTTCATCCTGGGGGGGGGGGAAGAGTAGAGTTCTTTAAAATATCTCATTTCTCATCTAGAGCAATACCTTGGGGGCATTCTTTTTATAGGTGAAAAAATGCCTAAAAAGAATTAAGAATTTTTAATAACAAAGTTTCTAAAGTGTAGATTAGAAACTTTAGAAAAAAACAAGTTATTGCTAATCATTCCTTTATCTACTTGGGTTAGATTTTCCTTACTTTTTATAACCAAGGAATAATTTTATTAAGGTATCTGGCTTCAATTCCACTTCATCAACATTTGCATTTTCATCTTCCAAAACCTATGAAGAAAACAACAATTACTATGCATTTAATAAAACAATTTCCTCTAATAATGTTAAAAAAAAATTAGAGGACATACCAACAACTTTGACTTCAATAAAATCTGCAGAACCTGTGCCAAAATGTCCTATGAGTACAAAGAAAAAAGAGTTAGTCCAAGCATATTTTTCTTTGAAAGAGTAATCAAAGGTACATATGAAATATTACTATGTAAAATTGTAAGACTACAACCAGACACCAAAATAATTATGATATAAATATCTTAGAAAAATTTGACACTCTAACCCTAAACCTTAAGTGGCCCCATGAAATTTGGTACAAGATGTTATTTCTGAAAAATAGTTACACAACCCTGGCTATAGCTTTAGGAACAAAAGCATTTACTGTCAACACATGGGCGTTCCACAACTTGTATCCAGTGCGGGCAGCCATGGTCACTAACCACTCACCTTCTTCTTGCTTAAATTAAAACAAACAGTGGTGAAGATAAAATGCTTTTTGTAGGCAGGAAACAAACTGATTATAACATCTAAAAAGAGGTTTTGGGCACAAAGAGTACCAACATTCATTTTAGTAGAAAATAAAACCTAGTAATTGGGAATATAGCCTATAGAGAATGGCCATATGCTGCACAAGAGACAAAGAGTATCTACCATTATGTGCACACACGTATACTTCCACTGCTCCTTTATGCCTTAGCAGACGCATCACCTAGCACTCAATGTCATGGTGATCAACCTATCCAAACGGTCTTCATAAATTGCAAAAACCCAAGGTTAGTAGTACCACACCACAATAAGGCACCACCGTAGGATTCTGACTCTAGCAGATGATTAAAAAAAAAAGTGGACTTGTGATTTCATTTGTGTAGTTAACTTCAATATGGACAGTCCCTGCACAGATGCAGAACAGCAATCTGTCTGGACTTCTGGTGCTAAAAGAGATTTGCCAGGGGCACTGAGAAACTGAATGATGGGGCACTGAGAAACTGAATGACTTGCCAATGACAGCTAACCTATGTGATACTCTTGTCTGCTGACCTCACCTCATCACTAACAAATGTGGAGCTGTTCCCCAAACCTTCCTTCCTATGCCCTCTCCCTCCTTCCTTACTGTATGGCTCTCCAACATCTCTGATGAAGCACCCTGAGCTTCATGGGCCCTTCTGACTTCTAAGACCAACCTCCAGGGTTGTTGGGCAGTTCGGGCTCTTTTTGGCCCAGTCCCCTGCTGGCTGTCGGTCTTCTTCTGCCCCACCACTCTGGCATCCAGTTGCACTGGAGGACTTGGTGGCCCCCATACCTCTAACACTTTACTTCTCTGTCTTTCTCTGGTTTCCTTCAAGACTAAGCTTAAATGTTACCTTCTACAAGAGGCCTCCTCAGAGATCACCTCCCAGCTACTCTGTACACAGTTGTTTTTTCTTTAGTCATTTGCACTGTCTGTCTCATTAGCATGTTAGCTCCTTGGGGAGGAAAGACTGCTTTTACCTTTCCTTGCATGCCTAGTGCCTTTGTGTCTGACACATGGTTAAGTGTCTAAAAAAAAATGCTGAATGACTAACCATATAAGCAATAAAAAATATATTTAAGGGGCGGCCAGGTAGCACAGCAAGTAAGAGCACCGGCTCCAGTGTTGAGAAGACCTGGAGATCGAATCCCGGGCTCAGACACTTAGCACCCACCCAGAAACACCTGGCCGTGTAGCCTTGAGCAAGTTACTTAACCCCGATTGCTTAAAAATTAAAAAAAAAAAAAATATATATATATATATATATATTTAAATTATAAATACAAATATACAGCATTAATAAACTAAGGAAATTTTACATATGTGAGTATTAAAGAAAATTAAATATATAGGTACGTAATATAGTAAGAAAAATGCCTGTTTAGGTTAAAGGGGGGGAGCGGGGGGGGGGGGGGCAGGAGGTCAGTTCAAATGTTCCACATTAAAAAAAAGTCATTCAGTTCTGGAGAATAATACATGGTTTTATCTTTTGCTCTGGTCAGATTTAAAACAATTTAAAAAATTTACCAATTTTTCTAAATTGAACACAGAAAGGAATTTGCTAAATAAAAGAAACAAAATAGACAATGTAATTTAGAAAAAGTCTTATGGGAGGGGCAAGGGGGTAAACTTTTCAGGAGCAATAATAATAAAACCCAGAAGTTATCAGAGAGAACTGTACTCTTCCTACCATCTTGCCCCAGGTTGGCAGTACAATGGCCACCTGCCAGGACCTGGTCCCAATAATGACCGAAACTGCTGTAATCTGCTCTGTTTTTGGGACCATGGTCGGTTTGCCAACTCCTATACAGTCTAGTGACCCTCTGGCTCCTGGAAGCCCAAATGCCCATCATATTTGTACCAAATTTAGCATGGATCCAAAGTAGTTTTATGTCTACTACAGCTCAGAACTTCCAAAATCAAGTAATCCACCAGTATTGGCTTCCCACAGTAGCAGAGTTTACAGGCACATACCACCACCCCTAAGTTATACCTTTTCCATATTATCTACAACAAAGAAACCACTAACAGTTTAGAAAGGATATGATGTAAAGCTATTGGGAAAGGGGGACAATACCATTTTTATTTGAGTGCTGTCTGTTAACTGCTGTACAGTGTAGGCATCTTCTGTGTTGTATTGCAATAGGATTGCCATCTGGAATGTAGATGCCTTTGAAGTATCACCAAAACAAGAGAAAGAGAAGAGATTTAAATTCTTGCCAAAAATATAAAAGCACAAGTTCAAAGGTCTCATTTCTGAGTCAGAATTGAAGTTATTAGTTTAGGTTAGAAAAATATTTAATAGCACAATTTTAAGAACAGAAGTAAACTTATTTAAAAGACAATGTTAAGTGCAAAAAACAAAAACAAAGTAACAAACCATCACAATATAATTTTGGTGATAGGTAAATCTCCACTATAGATTTTTAAATGGCATATTATGTTGTCCTAAACAATCTATTTTCCTAAGACATGGATGTATATAATAAATATATGCATTTCATGGTCACCTTTATTTTTATATTTGCTTTTAAAAACAAATATCCTTTTTTATACTAAGAACTGGAGCAATGTTAAAATGCTGATACTTCTCAGTTTCCTGCCATACCAAGTGCTCATATCATCCCTTTAAAAATAATAACATACTCCTGTAATACTTATATTACGAGATGTTACAGAAAAGAACCAGAAAAGCAAAGGATTAAGAGGTCCTTTTACTTTTACACTCTCCTATCACTTACAACATGAGAGAAACTATAAGCTGATCTCACATTCAAGAAAGGGAAAGGAAAAAACAAATGATTAATCACATATCAGTTCTTGGCTATAATTAAATAGTCAAGTAAACACTTATATTATTTGCCATAGGAAAAAAGACAAAAAGTCTGAGAAATGGTCACTGGAATCTTTGGCATTCAGGGTGTACAGAGTGACACTTCTGTATCCTCTTTAGGGAAAAATCAATGTCCAATGGTGTGGCATTACAAATCATTCCTTAGAGCAGAAATAGCTAAGATGCTCTAATGTAACAAAGAGTATTCTCAGATTAAGTATTTCCAAAATCATCCTATGCATTCTTAATAACCAAAAGTAACACAAAAATTGTTCTGATCAGCTTCTTTTGTGATACTTCTAACTTAAAAGAGAAATAAAATATTTATTTGAAATACAATTTATAAAAAGAATCTCAAACACTGTTATAGTATTCACATAAATAAGTCTTAGTTTAGATTCCCTTGTATGTAATTTCATTGTCACCCATATTTACCATTTTTATCTCCATTCTGAGTTACAAACACTTCCCACAATACAAACTGATTCTTACCTGCAAGGTGTATCTGTTTTTAAAACAGTTGGTTACCAATTCCCCTTTAGATAGCTGATATAACCAAGTCAATTTTCTGCCACTATGGCGACTAGCATAAAAAGCAGTAAAACGCTGATAACTGCGTTCCAACTGTACAAAAAGAAAATATTTTAAAGCAAGATAAGTATCCGTTGCCAAATTTTACTAAAAGCATTTGTAAATATGAAAACAACAGAAATCTGAAGTATAAGCATGTTGGTGATCTATATGTGGTTAAAAAAAATTTATAAAGCAATCATTTTAAAAATACAAAGCACATGAAATTAGACAGCAATTTCCATTTTAAGAGAAGGGGATAAGATTATCATGTTTATGACTAGTAAAGGGAAATAATTCATTTATTAAGCACTTACTACCATTATATATAAGGAAGGCACAATATTAGGTACTCAGGATAAAAAGATGAAACAGTGACTTCAGTCCATCAATAACCATACAAATAAGACTGCGCATACAAAGGGAGATCCAAACAACGGACTCAGATTTGAGAGCTCAATCTGACCTGCTAGTCATCTGGAAAGACTTCATAGAAGAGGCGGCAAATAATTTGGGTTTTGAAGGATGTGGGAATGCTTTAAACATGCAGAAGAATCATGTGGGATGTTGTGAACAGAGGAAGGAAAGAGCAGGACGAGATCAGGAAACAGTAAATTCACCATTGTTGAAACATAAAAGCAATAAGGTAAACTGTGGGCACACCATTCCCTCGCCTGGCCCCATCCTTCACATATGCCGAAGACATGCTCCTAAAGCAGAGGTCTGACCAGGTAACTCTCCCTTCTTGTCCAAGTTCAGAAAGCTTCCTATCTTGGTAGCCTGACAATACATAGCATTTCACATTCTTGCCTTTGCCTCTTAGAATTCCTAGCTACCCACTTAGCACTGCTCATATGCTCCCTCCTATAATCAGTCTTTCTTGATCCTTTTGCCCATTTGTCCCCTCATCCTTCACATTCTTTTGTATTCAACTACCTTGTAGATACTATTTATAAATATTTAATTTCCTCCTAGTTTGGTAGAAGGAAGGAGTAAGACTACTTGGTATTTGTCTTTGGCACTTAATAAATCCTTGTTGAATGTATAAGGATGGGACTTTTACTTCTGGACCAAAGAGGAAAACACAGGCAGAGCAGACTCCTGACCAACAGGAGAGTATACCCAACGAAGACTGGTAAGAATCCATCTGCCTGGAATTTTGCAAAACTGAATAAAAAAGGCTTTAGACTGAGAAGGGGGAGGGGACTACTGCCTAACCACCAAATTAAATTTCATGCAGAAAAGTAATAATGTATGAACAGCAGTAACATCCAAAGGTCTGACACTTTGATGGCTCTGCCGGTGAGATCACATAAAGTGAGTACTCCCCTCCAATGATGGTCACAACATGCCCATGTCTTTTCTTCCTATGTGACTCCTACACAAGGAGCCCACTCAATGCCCTCCTCTCTATCTCAATATTGTGTGGACACCAAAGATGCAGGTGGGGTGTCTAGTGAGATAGGACACCTCAATCACCTTTTCTTGTCATACATTTCCCACATATTTATACCCACATTCCCCTGTGCAATTCTTTCCTGGAAACATGTTGTAGCTTCCAGGGCACCTCTCTCTAGTGCCTTTGGGTAACCTTCAACTTCTTCAGAAACTGTGGTATTTCATGACTCAGTCAAAGAGCATCACTGGAAAAATGCTGTTACTGAAAAGATGGGCCTTTGTTTCAGTGAGAAATGTGGGGTTAATGAGAATACTGTCCAAAAGTAAGCTTGTCTAGCTTCGTCATCCTGTTCACTTCTCCAGTCTCTATCCATAAAGATGGATCTAATTACAAGGTAAATTTGTTTCAAGTTCTTTGTACCTCAAATGTGTCTTCCTATTTATACACGCCACTGAACTGTACTAAAGGCACTGAGCTCTGCCTCTCTAGACAATATGATAGCAACAGGAAAGCCTCATTTTAATCTGTTAGGTGGGCAGTCCACCAATATGTTTGTTTTTGACAGACAATGAACTGGGCTTAGAACTGAATAGCAGAAAGAAACTGAGTTGGATTATGCTTGTGAACCTGGACAGTGCTCCCAGTGATTGAACACTACATTGTATACATCAATACAGTGATTGAACACTACATTGAACATCCCAATAAATTCCCACTGCTTCAATACCAACATTCTTTTGGTGATGCTACCTGAATGCGAATTTTGAACATCAGAAATTTGAAAACTTACATTCCCGTGGGCAATAACATGTTGTTGGTGTGGTGGGAATAAATAAGTTTCAGCATGTTAACAGAAATATATTGTGTTTGAGAGGTGGCATGAGAGAGACAAGATTCAGGAAATATTTAACTAGAAAAGTTGGTGAGCTTATCATGCAGTGTGAATGATCGACAGATAAACAACTCAGCTAATATAAGACTGAAGTGTTAAAAGAACAGGAGAAAGGCTTTTTAAATCTTCTAGCATATTTGGGACGAGTTCTCTGAAGGATTTCTGGGAAAACATACATCAGAGATACATTAAGAGAAGAGGCAGAAAGTGGTGGGTTATGATATGCTTCACTGGGGAATGTACCCACAATGAGAAGCAATAACCAATCTACCAAAGTACTGCCATATAAGAAAAGTATTTGCTATGAAGATACTTTGTCAAATTGATCCCTCCATGCTCAAACACACAATCTCTACAGTCAAGTACTGCTCCCTGTTAAAAGCCCTTGCTACAACTTGGTTACTGAAATATCCATTTTGATAGGTTTCTGAGATTTAAGAAGATTCAACATGGCCAGCCAACGGAATATTTTTGGTCTAAGATTTTCAGGTATATCAATATTTTAAGTTAGTTTTTATTATCTGCATCAACATGAATCATTACCTCAGAAGGCAGGGCAAATGTACAAGACTGCTGAAAGGGCCATGATCCAGAACTCAGAACCTGAATACTGAAATCCACTAAAAAAACAAAACAAAATGTAAATGTCAATTAAACACTTTATTTATTAGGCACTATAAATTATTACTCTATATTCAGATGAACCTTTTTCTTTTCTCCAAAGCATAAAAAAATGAAACATGCTATTTTCAGACAAAATAAGAAAACTAATGGTGGCAGATAGAACCAAAAATCTAAGAGATTTGAATGAAACCAAGAGAAGTTTCATTGCCCCTTCCAAATAGCAAAAACTTCAGTGTTCTTTTAATTTTTAGAATTATTAATTCCATATATATTTTAATACTCCTGCAGGTTCTGCTCTGAATTACTCCCATTGTTATTATTGAAGACATAAATAAGAATTTTAGTTTCAATCACTTTCATTGCAATATTGATGGCTATGAATGAAGTAAGAGTTACTGAATTTTAATGACAAGTACATCCCATAGTTTGGTTCTGTTTATCATTAAGAATAAAGAGCTGACTCTAGATAGCTGTCCATATAACTCAAAGGAGGACCAAAGAAAATACAGTGTGAGAAGCAGAACTTTGCTGCCTGAGGTGCCCATGTCTATTAGTGTATTACTTGTTTACTGTCTGACTTTCGACAATTGACTCGCCTGAACTTCAGTTTTAATACCTGCACTGCCAACCTCCAGGGCTGGCATGGCAGAAAAGTGGCCAGCACTAGCTAACTGGGCAGCGGCCTTCACCCCCCTCCCTCCGGTCTTTTTAAACTTTATTTTTTTTTTGGAGGGGAAAGGCAGGGCAATTGGGATTAAGTGACTTTCCCAAGATCACACAGCTAGTGTTAAGTGTCTGAGGCCAGATTTGAACTTAAGTCCTCCTGATTCCACGGCCGGTGCTCTATTCACTGCACCATGTAGCCACCCTGTCAGCTACCCTTCTTAAACACCTTTTACTTAGAAAGTTCCTCTACAAAGTTACGTTTGTACTTGAGCTTTACCTCAACTATCCATAGTCTACATTTTTGTATTTCTTGCATTATAGTCAAAGTAAAAAGAGGTGAATTCTCCAAAAGAGCAAGGCCTTTAAAAGAAATACTTACAGTCCAGGGGTTCTGAATTTGTGAGGTGCTTTTTGAACTGTTCGTTTAAGTCTTTGCTCACACCAATATCTTGAAACATCCGCTGAAGTTTGGACGTATACTCAAATCCACATGCTTGCTGAAATACATTCCAAAGCAATTTCAATATAAAAAGATCAATTTCCTTAAGGATACAGCAGAAAGTACATACTTTTTCAGAAATCATCTCATAAACATTGTGCATATCACTAATATAAAACTAGAAATAATAATGGTGGTATCATTTAAGTTAAATTATTATTCATATTATAAATTTCAATGGAACTGCAAAAAGGATTTAAAAAGTTTTAAACACTACTTGACAACTGTAAATTATAGTATATGTAAAAATTATATGTAATCTTCAATTAAAAACATTCTTGAGCTGAAAATCTTTAAGCTACTTGGCTGAAGACTTTAAATAATATAACTTATGTTCAATGGTATTTTTGTAACAAAGTACATTCCAAGTTCCAACTTAAGAAGGCAAGAATCCCTCTCTTTTCCCTTATGGAGTAAGGATTACTCTTTTCCCTCAGTTCCAGGGTAATACAAAGGGGAAACTCCCCAGCTTCAAGAACTTTTCTGGAAACCAGAAGCAAAAGGGGGAAGACAAAAGGTAATGAGGGGCAGGGCCATTCTATTAGGGTCCACCTTTTTTGGTGTTAGTCTCTGTCACCCCCACCCATCTCTGTTGTCTTTCCAAGAGCCCCAGAAAACAGAGCATTCATTTACTTCACTTTCTACTGCCATCATTTGCAGCTTTCAAGCAAGATTTCTTGACTCTCTGCTCCAGTGTGGAATGGAACAGATTCTCCATTAGTCACTGGCCCCTGAAACAAGGACACAGCCCTTCTGAAGAATTCTAAGGGCTTTTACTGTTAATAATTTGCAAGGAAACAGATGAGCATTAAAAAACTACCTCTCTAAGCCTTATGTTTATCCAGCCCTTCTTCTTCATGACCCTACATGGCCATGTCATATATAATATAGATGCTAATGGTGGATCTTGGGGTACACAAAAGGAAAAAAGTAAGATTCATCTGTGTTTCGTTTGAAAACTCAGCACTGGCTATCTTAGGCATTACATTACAAAAGTGCATTGGTTTTTTGGGTTGAAGAACTGGACAGGGTCGTGGAATAGACGGTAGGAAGGAAATGAAAATAACAGATAAGACTTTAAGATGCTGCCTACTAGACAAGCAATTAGCACTGGGGAACTGAAGTGGTGCCGAGGCAGAGTAGGAATGGTAATAGGGAATACCCTTACTGTCATCTTTCTCCCACTACACTCTGCTCCTGTTCTGAAAAAGAAAATGGGAAGTAACGACAGGACAACGGACGATCTATGTCAGCAGTAAGCTTAAGAGAGAAGGCAGGCTTGGTTGAAAAGCAACTTCACATGAGGGTAAAGGGGTTTTAGGAGAATGGCACCAGAATACATTTCCAGGATCACTTACCTGGTTCATAAGTAAAGGATTTAAATAATTCCCATGATAATGGGATACCTGAGGGGAATATTTTGTCTTCTATGATGTCAAACTCAAAAAAACAAATAGTTTTGTTTTGTTGGGGCTGGGGAGTGGTGGTGGTGGAAGTTGCTACATGTGGCAGATACTTCTAAGCACCTCTATTATCCACTGCATAAAGCATTTAATTTTATTTATCTTTAAACTACTTATCTAAAGTTTCAAGATGGCCTATAATTCTAATTCCCTGGCATCTGGCAAAAAAAAAAAATTAAAATGCTCACTTTCCATCTTTTATGATTTTATTGACTTAATTTATCTTTGCATTCCTTTTTTATCTACTGACTCTGAGGGTATGAAAATCACTTTGATCATTTTATTTATCCTCCTATCTTCCTTAGCCACATTATGCATTAGGCAGCTGGTGGTACAGTTAATACACAAAATGCCTGGAGTCAGGAAGGCCTGAGTTCAAATCTATCCTCAGACACTTCCTAGCTGTGTGACCCAGGAAGTTTCTTAACCTCTGTTTGTCTCAGTTTCCTCATCTGTTACATGGAAATAATAAAAACACCTACTACTTAGCATTATGGGAGAGCAAATGAGATAATAACTGTAAAGCACTCAGCACAGTGCTGGCACAATGTCAATGTTAACTGACATTATCACTACTTCTATTCTCTTGGTCAATAATTAGAACTGTACACAATATCCTAAGTATGGATGAACACCTTACCCTATCTTCTTTAAAAATACCCAGCATTTTCTGAGTATAGTAGCACACTGGGATACCTTTTGGAAATGATTTCTAGATTATCACAATGACTTCTAGATTATTTCCTGGGCTATAATATTGCTAAGTGCATATATTTTTTTGAGATGAATTAGAATTATTTCTCTAAAATGCATCATTAAAAGAATTTTTAAAAAAATGGATCACAGAACATTTAGGGACTATAGGTGGTTTGCGTGGGATGGTAGCAAAGGTGGTTTTATGAAGTGGAGTGAAGCAGCACTAGCTCAAGTATAGATGTAGGAGAATGCCCTTGGAAGGACACAGAAAGGCAAGGAGAGCATAAAAAAAGTGGGGGACAGAACGTGAAAAAGTATATTCAGGGAATACTGAGCAGACCAACTTTGCTGGAACAAACAAGTTACCCCCTGGAGAACCTGGTTAGAGAAGGTCTTGAATACCAAGTGAGGGACTGTGAGCGCTACCCTGGAGGCAAATGGGGAACCCTGCAAGGTTCTGGGGTAGAGGAGACATGATGACAGTGAACCTACCCCTATGCAATTCTAAGACTTTACAAGTTCCTGTAATCTATAGTTACTTGCTTAGCTAGTTTCACTCCAGGTATTAACATCTTTAATAAAAGATGAAGTTCAGTACAGAAAGTTTAAACTAACCTTCAGTTTAGAGATCATGCTGGCCTCAGCATCATCACTTGCACTGTTCTGGTGCACAAGTCTTTTTGCCAACATTTTAGCGTAGAATTTCTGAAATACATCTTTATCCTCAATGTACTTGAAAACAACCATCTGTCAAAACAAATATTAGGAGTCATTTAAGATACATTTCTATATTTGTTGGGCTAAAATCATGGTCCACTGCTTTAAGAGTTAAAAGGCCATAATTTCAATATTGTGAAACACTTAAAAAAAAAATCAACCCATATAATCTTTGGAACTACATTTTAGAACCAATTTCCCAAATCACATTGAGTTGGCTCATTTCTGATTACCTTCTCATTTTAATTATACCCCATAACAAAAGTACGTGACTAAAGTCAGTAATTGAGACTAAGAGTCCTCTTTATTAAGCACCTTACCACTTGATTAAGTGTATCTTCTAGCTCTGCTTCCTCTGGGTTCTTGGAGCTGAAATAAATTAAAAAAGGCACAAAACTCTGGCTGTAATGCCACCATAAATTAAATATAAATAGTCTTACAAAATAATAATATAATAAAGCTAAGAAAAAATACAAAGAAAGAAGCAGCAGTTTGCAAAGACTGCAAAATAAACAATTCAGAATAATAAACCACCAGGAAATTATACTGATACAAATGATCATTTGAGTAATATAAAGGTAAACGTTTGTTTAATAACCAAGTGATTTTTTTTCCTTCTAGCTATGTGCTAGTTCTGCTTTAAAGATCATTCTGAAACCACTTAGAAAGCAATAATCTCTAGGCAAGAAATAATATGAACTAGGGTGATAGCTGTTGGAGAGGACAGATGGGATTCAATATCAGAGATATGAAGGTAAAAATGGCAAGATATGGCAAATGACTCAATATGTGGGGTGATAGAGAATGTAGAGTGAAGGATAATGCTGTAGTTACCAATCTAGGTGTCAAAAAGGATGGTGGTACAGTGCCTGTAACAAAATAGGAAAATGTGGAAGAAGAGAGGCCTTGAGAGGGAAAGACAATTAATTCAGTTGTGTGATGATTTTGAGATGTCTCTGGAATATCCAGTTTAGAAAGTCCAATAGGCAATTAATGATGAGAGGCTGGATTCTAGGGGAGAGACTGGGACTAAATATATAGAACTAGAGATTATAGTTAAATCCATTAGAGTTAACTAATAAGGTTACCAAGAAATAGTGTATAGAGGAAGAAGGGAAGGCCTATGACAGAACCTTGTGAAAAACCGGTAATTAACAGGTACTGACACTGATGATGAACCTACAAAGGAGATGGACAAGGAGCAGTTAAACAAGTAAGAGAACAAAGGAAGGAGATGAATCACAACAGCCCAATGAGAGTATCAAGGAGAGCACAGTCAGTAGTGTCAAATGCAACAAAATGCTCAAGAGGGATGAAGAATGAAAAAAGATAATCAGATGCAGCAGCTCTGGAGAGAACAGCATCAGCTGAGAGATGAAGTTGGAAGCCAGTTTGCAAAGGGTTCAAGATTAAATACAGAAATGGAGGAGGTAAATATAAACAGCTTTTTCAAGGAGTTTGAGAAAAGCAAGGGAAGTACAGGACGATAGCTTGACAGCAAAGAGTTTTTAAGAATGGAGGAGGTTTGGGTACATTTGAAGGCAATGGGGAAGGAACCAGTGTATAAGGAGGAGGTTAAAGATTCAAGGGAGATGAGGACTGGAGAACATAGGACAGTTCACATGTAGAGGAGCCTGGCCTAGGCCATCAGACACTGGTGGAAGAAAGAAAGAAAGGAAGATGTGAAGAGGTTTTGAGATGTAAGGAATGGGAGAAAAGGGAGCTCAGGTTGAACAGACTCAGTTTTCTCAGAAAGAAGGAAGCAAAGTCCTTAGAGCTAAGAAAGGGGTAGAAGAAGGCATTGGAGGCTTGTGTAGGGAAGAGAAGGTTTTAATAGCTTTTGATGAGTGTGAGATTGGGAATCAGTAAGGGAGGAATAAAAAACTGCTTTGCTGCAGAGAATCTGGGTGAGATCTAAGACAGTAACATAAAAATACATTTTAAGATGTGTAAGATTTGGCAAACGACTGGATATAGAAGGTGAGAGTGAGGAGTTTAAAAGGACACCTGGGAGTGAGCCTGAAGGACTGGACAACAATGGGCCCCTTGACAGAAGAAGGGAGTGTTTGGGGTTACAGTTACGGAATCCTGTTTTTGACAAGTTCAATGTGAGATGCATGTGGAACATCCGGTTTGAAATTTCTAATAGTATGTGGAGATGTGGGATTAGAACTCAGGATAACGACTAAAGATGGGTATATGAAATATAAATGCTGATTATCATACTTCAGTTCACAGAATTTTTATGGGAACAATGGTCTTTCAGACAATCCCACAAGTCCTGTTTTTACTTTATACCGACAGCACACAAACCCCCCCACAAATATCAGGCCAAGATTCTTTCTCCACTATTTTAAAAATGTTAAGGCATCTAGTACCTTTTCTTCAACAAGGAATCACAGTATCGGGCCAACAACTCGGGAGATTTACTTGATGACTGAGCCATTTTGGTTACTGCATTGTTGTTTATAAAGCGACCACAAGCCTGTGAATCATACAAAACACAGTTTAAGAAAATTCAACATTAAAAGAATATGTCAGTTATAACATAAACATACTTACTTTATCAAGTGCAGCCACAAAGCCAGCATCATTGTTGAATGCTGACATTACTAGTGCATTGTATTTCTTATGAACATCCAACACTGTCTGTACATACATTTTGGGGTCCTTAAGAGAGGGAAAAACAAGGGAAGGTAGTTACTGCCTGGTAAAGTTATTCAGTTATTTTAACATATTAGCTCTAATACATTCATCGTTCAATTCATATTACCTTTTGGAGGACAACTGAGAAATGAGATCAGAAAAAACCTCTAGTCTTTTCTTGAAGTTAAACACTTGAAGAGGGGTAGGAAGGTAATTACCATGTATTAAATGTCATTTTCACCTCACTTAAAACCCAAAGTCTAATGTTAAGAACAAATATACTGGGAAGTCACAGTATTTGAAATAGGAAGATCCTATTAAAAAAAATTATCCACTGAGTAACTAGATTCTGATTATCTCACGGTTTGAAAAAAAGACCAAACACAAACTTGTCACCAAAGGACTTGATTATTCTAGCAGAGCTAAGTGAAATAAACTGAGGGCTAGAGAAGTTCAATGGTAACTGAAGTAGTCAGGAAAGACTTCCCAGAGGAGCAAGCCTTTTAAGAATGAGCAGAACCAGCTGGAGGAAAAATGGAGATATCTGATTAGTTAAGGAGCAAGACATGGGTATAGGAACAAACATGCTATATTCATGTGATAGTAAAAAGGATGATTTTGACAAGAGGTTTCTGTGTTGCAAAGTCATGAGAAACAAAAGATGGACTTATTTTATGAGAGGGGACAGACAAAAAAGAGGCAAAAGGCAGTTTCTGCCCTCAAGGAGCTCACAACATAATGGGGGCAGGAGGAGACAAAATATGGCAATAATAAACAAACCTACATACACAGTGGCCATATACAGGATAAATAAGAAATAATAATAGAAAGATAGTGCGGGTTGGGGAAAGACTTCCTGTAGAAGGTAGGATTTCAGCTTGGACTTAAAAGGAAGGCCTTTAAAGACTCACTATGAAGAACTACTAAGGGATTCTGAGTTAGAGAAGGATGATCTTCCTAATGTACAGTTCTGACTACTTCAATAGATGGATAAAGGATGAACTGAAAAGGGGAGTGACAGGAAATGGGGGAAAGAATAAGGACCAATTAGGGTGGTGCCAAGTTTGAATAGAGAAGAAAGGGTAAATGAGAGATACTGTGACAGGTAGAGTAAAAAGGAAAAGATGATTCACATTCTGAATCTGTGTATCTGGGAGGATGATGGTATCTACAGAAAGAAGCAAATTAGAAGAAAGGTCAGATTATGGATGGTAAATGATGAATTCAGTATTGGACATTCTGAGTTTCAAATGCTGGTAGGCCATCTAAGTAGAAATATTTTGCAAGCAGCTAAAGATAAAGACCTGCAGAAGAGTGATAGAGGATGTACTACTTGAGAGAAAAGTTTGCAATTACTTAGGAATTTTAAAAATAAGCACAGAATGACATTTTGGCTTAAGGTGGCACCACCAGAACAATGACATATTTCAAGAGAAAAACCTGACAAGATCTGGGGTCTAGCTAAATAAACTTGGGAGACAGAAATAAACTTGAGGAGGTAGTGTGGGGAAAAAAGTGAATTCAATTTTATAATGCTGAGACTGAGGTACTAATGAGTTGTCAATGTGGAAATGTCTAGTAGGCAGCTGATGATACAAGGCAGATAAACGGACAAGACAAGAGACAGAGATTTAGGTGTCTTTTGATACCCCTCCTTGAATTTCACTTTTCTACCGCCCTGGCAGTATACTATTTTTGCACTCCTCCCTCAGACTGATCTCATGTTTGGTTTTGGTTTTTTTCATGATTTCCTTTACTACCCCAAGATTCAGCTTTCCTGTTTTTTTCCCTAAACATGCTCTTCCATAAGAAATTCAACCATTTTAAAGTGGTTTCAACTTATCATTTATACACCGATGACACCTAAATCTCTGTCTCTTGTCTTGTCCGTTTATCTGCCTTGTATCATCAGCTGCCTACTAGACATTTCCACATTGACAACTCATTAGTACCTCAGTCTCAGCATTATAAAATATGGGGACAGTGAGGACTGTAGAAAATGTCAGTGAATCGGCCAATAAGTAGGTAACATAAGGTAAGATAAGATTACAGAGGATTAATAAAATATTAAAAGAGCACCCTCTGGTGTACAATGTATGTAAAGGTAATTAAGTTAGTGAGCATAATGCTCATTATAATTACTCCTAAAAGTAAGGTAAGCTGACAGGTGGAAAGGGTCTTATGAAGATAGGAAAGACCTACAAAGGTACTGGAGGCAATGATATGCAGCTCATTTGGTTTATTAAAGTAACAGAGGCTCATTTAAAAGTTCATGGTACATAAACACACTCTATTTTTTCTAATTAGAAATTCAACAATAATGTTTAAATAAAACTTTCAACAATCAGCACTTACTATGTACCAGGCACTATGCTAAGCACTGGGGACCACAAAAAAAAAGAGGCAAAAGACAGTTTCTGCCCTCAAGGAGCTCACAATCTAATGTGGGGCAGGAGGTGACAAAATATGGCAATAATAAACAAACATATATACACAGCATACAGGATAAATAATAAATAATTAATAGATAGTGCTAGAATGGGGTTGGGGAAAGACTTCCTGTAGAAGGTAGGATTTCAGCTAGGAAGTCAGTATATGGAGGTAATCTTATTCCACACAATTATACTTTTCTTAAATCAAAAGGAAAAGTCTAAAAACATTTCACAAACATTAAAGATAAAGATATACCACACTAAATACTTTAAAAGTCCCTTTCCATTTCTTAAACGCATAAGTCAAATTTAGCATGTAATATAATTTTGAATAATTCACTTCATATAAACTTCACTTAGATATAATTCCCAGGCATTGGTTATAAACTTAAATCATGTTATAGTCTAATTCCTCTCCTCAGGAAATACTAAAAAATATATATCTGTATGCATACTATCAACTGGGGATACCAACACAGATGGGAAGCGAGCTATTCCAAATGCAATGACATGAGCCAAAACAGAATATGTTACACTAGAGAGCCTGTAATCTGGAATGATGACATAGTGGGGAACTTGGAAAAGACCAAAGAATTGACCATGGTCTAGAATGGCCATTAGGAGACCAAGGCAACTTGCCATTCACGGGACACTTAAAAGAAGAATGCCATTCGAGGGCTTACCCAAGATGCCAATTTGTTGAGAAAGAGTTTGCTGGGGTAAGTCTGTCACCAGCATTAAAAAGAGTATCTACTATGCAAAAAAACTGCATGAGTCATGGTAGAATGTTAAAAAGTCAGTAAAAGGGGCGGCTAGGTGGCGCAGTGAATAGAGCACCGGCCCTGGAGTCAGGAGGACCTGAGCTCAAATCCGGCTTCAGACACTTGACACAAAAACTAGCCATGTGACCTTGGACAAGTCACTTAACCCCAACCTTCCCCTCTCCAAAAAAAAAAAGCCAGTAAAAAACGCAGAGCCTACCTTTTCATAGTTGATACTTTTGAAAGGTTGGGGGTGAGGTGGGGAGACAGGATGGAATATATGATCAACCAAATGAGTAGACATAGATATACATCTTGAACATGGAGAAATAATTTCACAACTATGAAACTATGTGTATATATAAATACATGTATACATATGTAAAAACATTTATTTTGTCATGCAATTATTTGGAAAAACAGTGAAAACTGCATCATGTTTCATTTTAAGTTGCTATTCTTTTTTAAAAAGGATATCAGAATTCAGTCTTTAACTGTAACATACACACAACATGTAAAAGCACAAATTCCAGAAAAACAAATATACAACAGACTGTGGAGCAATATAGTCAAATCAATTTATCTGCATGCAGATAATCCATTTTGTCAGTTACCTGTAACAAATTTTTAATCCTAGTCTGGCTTCCCCCTGTCACCCAGCATGTTTCTGAGGTGCCTCCCTCCAATGCCAGTTTGTGTATGCTCAGGGAATAAAATTAATTTTTAACATTAATATAAGAAAAAATAAATAGGAAGCCACATTTACTGCCTCAAAAATAGTATGTATCGAAGTCAACTATGAAAAAATTTTGATCGCCTGCTATTTGAGTATGAACTAAGCTACTATTTAATTATAGGTTTTTCTTTATGCTAGTTTCTGAGCTCTTCAAATACACAAGAGGACCTTATCCAAGGAGTTAAACTGGTCAATGTGATTTAGACAATTTAATTCACTTATTAAGCATCTACTATGTGTAAGGCACTGTAACTATAAAAATACATATGACATTGATCTTGTCCTTAAGGAGTTTAAATATACAACCATGTATGATACAAAAGATAATAAGTGTCGGGGAAATGTCCAAGAAAAGTGATATGAGACATCTTGAGCATGGAGAATTAATTTTAGCTTTTTTCTTTGGGGGGAGAGAGGAAAAGGGAAACTTTTTTTTAGAGAAACTTCAAAAGGAGGAAGGCTATTCTGAGCATAGCAAAAGTAAGAGTCAAGACATGGAGATGTGAGATGTCAGGGTAAGAGCATCCACTAGACCAGTTTGACTGAAATATAATACATTAAAGATAAGCCTGCAAAGATAGATCAAAATCAGATTGTGGAAGACCTTTAATGACAGATTAGGCATTTATTTTACCTTTTGGGCCAATAAGAAATTACTGGAGATTTTTGAATAGAGGAATCATGCAATTAAAGCTGTCCATTAAGACCAGACGAAATGATCATTCCAGTTAAGTAATCCAAGAAGGGTAGCAGTGGTTGGTGACTCCTTGCTTAAGGGTACTGAGAATGCTATTTATTGACAGGAAGTTAAAAACAGTAAAGCTGGCTATCTTCCTATAACATATATCTAGGTGTTATGGCGAAAATCCCTAGACTTGGTAAACTTTGTGGTCATGACTACTAATTCATTTCCGGATATTTATGCAGGCATAAATGATATTACCAGAGGGAACCTAGATGGGACTGCTAAGGATTCTGACCTCTTGGGCAACAAACTGAGGACCTCTGGTTTACAGCTTGTATTTTTACGCCTTCTACTTATCAAATTCAAAGGCTGCAAAAAAGAAAGGAAGATATGGGAAATGAATGACCAATTAAGATAGGTCAGAGAAAATGGGAAGGAGAATGGTAGAGTAAAACATGCTGCCATTCAGAATCAAAGACTCAAAGCTTGGACTCTGGCTTGATCACTGATCAGCTGGCCTGGGTGAGTGGAGAGAATTCACTTCAAGTCCCCAGGTCTCAGTTTCCATATCTGTAAAACAGAAGAGCTTTACTAGATGACCTTTAAGGTCATCTAGTCTATGATACTATGGATGAATGAACCAATATATTCTGGATTTCTAAACCGAGGATTACAACATTGGGAGGACAGGCTCCCAACTATGGATAGAATAGTTCTAACAAGAGTTGGAAACAAAGTATTTTCCTGGAGTTTTGGAAACCTCATCAAAAAAGTTTTTATACTAGAAAGAAAAGGGCAAGGATAAAGCTGTCTACTCACACCTCAGATCATCAAAGAGTTTAAGCAAACAAGACCATCGGGAGTAGTAATAATGGAGGAAGAACAGTAGCACAGATATCTGCCCAGACTTCCGCAGCACAGAAAACCGGATGAGTCAATAACACAACCACAGCCTCAGATGTCTATACAAGATGAATATATATCACTGCTGCCTGGCTGGATATGATGCAATATCTAAAATATCACTTAACTGTCTCTTTGACACTCACACAGTTACTAATCTAGTCTGAGTCCTAAATCACCTTTTGTCTAGACTATTAAAATAGCTTCTTAGCTGATTGCCCTTGTACCCAGTTTGTCCCTTCTTCAATCCACACTATACTGAGACAGTAAAATGAACTTCCTAAATCTAAGAAAGGGGAAAAAACTCTCGTTGCTTTGTACTGCCCGTAAGATAAAACACAAACTTTTCGGCCAGGAACTTAGTCCTTGACAATCTGAGTCCAGCCGACCTCTCCTTTACTCTGATTTCATACTACTACCCTTCACAAACTCTATATTCCAGCCAAAGAATACTATTAGCTGTTCCTGAACTGAAGTGTTCTACATTCTACCTCTGAGCATTCATTCCCATGGGCCATCATCCTTTACATATTTAACACAGACTCCCTGTCCCTGACTTTCAGAAACTCTGAATTCCTTCAAGTGTTCGCTTGAGGCTCTGGCATGTCCAAAAACATCCTTCCTGATTTCCCCCTCCAGCCCCAGGACTCTCTCCTTCTTCAATTTTCCATGTAATATACGTTTGTACATTCTGCACCCTTCTTGTAGCTGGTTTTCAGTCACATCCAATTCTTCGTGACCCCATCTGGAGTTTTCTTGGCAAAGATACTACAGTGGTTTGCCATTTCCTTCTCCAGCTTATTTTACAGATGAGGAAATGGAGGCAAACAAGGTGAAGTGACTTGACCAGGGTCACCCAGCTACTAAGTGTTTGAGGCCAGATTTGAACTTAGGAAGATGAGTTCTCTTGATTACAGGCCTGGCACTCTGTTCACTGTGCCACATAGCTGCTCATGCAGCTATTTTTATTTTTACCCTGTAAAATGCACACTCCCTGAGAGCTGTGGGTTGTTTCATGTTTTGTTTTGTTTTCTTTTTTCATCTCCAGAGCCTTACTTAAGCACACTGCCTTTCACATAGTAGGAACCCGATAAAGGTCTGTTGCACTGAACTGAACAGTGGGAAGCAAAGGTAAAAGACAGGTTGGACCAAGAGATATGACATCCTAATGTTAACCAATAACCAATATAGTAAGCAAACTTTACTGAACACTTCCTATGGTACACAATACAGGGACCACTATGAGAAAAGGTAGTAGGTAGGAATATGCCTATGATCAGGCAATGAGCTGACCACTTGGGGGGGGAGAGGAGGTTTTCTAAAGGGAGTAGTGGGAGATAAAGTTGGGATAGTAGGCAGAGGTTGGACTATCATCCAATTAAGAAGCCTGGTCTTTATGCTACATGGAAGAGAAGGCCATTCAAAGTTTTGAAAAAGGGCCACAACATATGCACAGTGATGCTTTAAAAATATGAACCTATTGGCAATGTGTCTAGAGGAGGAACTGCATGCTGGAGGTTTTGTGGTAAACTGGGAGAATACACAAAGATCACAAAATGCAATAAGCAGTTGCTGGTAAACAATTCCACTAGAAATGCCTGCAGGAAACAGAAAACACAAGACTACTACTTTAAGAATGAAGGGTTTTTTCTTTTTGCTTTTTGGAGGGCAAGTGGGGTTAAGTGACTTGCCCAAGGTCACATGGCTAGTTTTTGTGTTAAGTGTCTGAGGCTGGATTTGAGCTCAGGGCCTTCTGACTCCAGGGGGTCTGATGCCGGGGGTCTATTCACGGTGCCACCTAGCTGCCCCCTAAGAATGAAGGGTTTTGAAACCTATTGAAAATGTGTGCATTCTCCCAGGGTCATAATATAAGGGGGAAAAAAAAGAGAACTTTGGGGAACATAATTTGAATGAGAAAAATTAGGAAGAGAGAGTAGTCAAAGACAAGGTAGGAGGAAAAGCTAGTGCCTTTTCATTTAATTTCAGGAAGGAAGGAGATGCTAGTGTGGTGTAACAAAGGTTGTACAAGATAGGGATTGAAAAAAAGGACACTGACTTTGGTGTTCTACCAGTCATTTGGCAACTTTTAAATAATTAGTTTTAGCAGAAAGATGGGGTGTATCAAAGATTTCAGGGAGATGAGAGAATGACCAATGGGGATATGAAGACAGTAACCACTCTCGAATAGCTTGTTTGGCGGTGAAAGGAGGGTGGGAAAAAAGTAACAGCTAGGTGTCAAATAAGTTCTTTTCAAGGTAAGCAAGATTTGTACTTATAAGGTAGGAGAGTCTAAAAGGAGAGGTTGCAGATGCTAGAGAAGAGTAAATGAATTCTAAGAAACACAGGAACAGATGATATCAAGGATGTAACGGTGTCAGCCTTGGGAATAAAGAAAGATTAACTCTTAAAATTCAACTCCTTTTCACAAGCAAAGGTGGGGAACAAAGGAATCAGAATGTTGTATATGCAGATAGTCATAGTATCAGCTGATTTTGCCTAACTGATTTTCTTAATAACAGTAGGGTGGATGGGAATACATTTGGAAATGTTCATGGTATACAAACATAAGATGTCAATATCTTTTTTTTGGGAGCAAGACAATTGGGGTTAAGTGACTTGCCCAAGGTCACACAGCTAGTTAAGTGTCAAGTGTCTGAGGCCAGATTTGAACTCAGGTTCACCTGATTCCAGGGCCGGAGCTCTATTCACTGGGCCACCTTGCTGGCCCCATGAATACCTTTTTTCTGAAAGTCTCCATCTTCCTTTGAGATAGGGAGAGAAAGGCAAGAAAATAGGTATGCTGAGGGAAAGAAGCAGAGAGTTCCTAATAATCTTAGTGTTCTCAGTAAGGTGGGAGATGAAGTTAATTTCAGAAAAGGATGATGACATTAAGAATGGGGGCCTAGGGAAAGAGGAAACAGGGTACAATCTAGACTGATTAACTATAACTGAACATAAGGACAAGGCAACATTTTAAAGATCATTGTTTTTTAAGCATAGCTTAGATAGTTATTTTTCTAACATGGGTTTATAGCATTAGATTGCGAGCTCCTTGAGATCAGGAACCATTTTTTGCCATTTGTACGTTTCCAATGCCCTCACAGTGGGCATTTAATATATATTTTACTGATTGATTAACCAATACCAGTCTTTGGCAAGTTTTTTTGCTTTGTTTTTAAATAGTTTGCCAAACGTTTACTATCAAAGGTATTTACTTCTTAAAAACTATCAGCTTTAACAATATATTCATTCTATCTATGCTTTTGTTTCTCTCACCATTGGCTACCAATCCCCATCCCCTGAATCAATTGAGAGTCAATGAAATGAGGCTACAGATATTGTTCTATGTTCTAATTTCAATGAGGAAACACTAGTACTTTTCCTGAATGCATCACAAATCACATTCTTGCCACAACATAGCTTACTTACCGTTGTCTTCACTGATATAATTTCATACATTCTTTCTATAAAGTATACCAGTCACTTAGGTATTTACTTATCTACAAGATTTTTTATCTATTTGAAAATTTGACAATTTCAGTATGTATACCCTCTTTTAAATAATTTATAAAAATGTTAAATAATAAATGCTTGTTGATTAAAATCAAACTAGGCCCGGAGCTGATCCTCAAGTGACTCCCCTGCCCCTCATCTCTCCATTTTTTCACATTATCTGCCCTATCTTTTCTTTTCTTTCCTAGTATTTGACAGTATCTGCCCTATCTTTTCTTTCCTGGTACTAACAAAATACTCCTCCTCCCCCCTCCCTTCTGTTTTTTCCCCCCATTACAAACTTGCTAAAGTTTTTTTTTTTTTAAAGTTCAATTAGTTATTCCTATATTTACCTGTTAATCTACAAATAACTATTCTAGATTAACCCTGGTATGATTTGCTGTCATCAAAGCCACACTATCTGTCAACTAAACAAGTGCTGCTGCGTTCGATGATTTTACCATTGGTCATAGCTTCTATCAACTTACTTCATGCAGGAAGTTAGTCAGTGGTCTTACACAAGAAATATATGGGATTTTATGACAGAACAGGCATGAAAGGGGAAAGAGATATAGTAAAGGTGAACTCAAAACTGCTGAGTTGGTCAGATTGTGAGATACTGCTGAATCTGACTTTTCGAAATGGTTTGGAACACTGGGAAATGACAAATCAGAAGTCCCGCTTCTGAAATTGACTAAACAAACATCTTAAGATGGCTGAATGAAGAATGAAGTGAAGGCGAGAAGATATAGTTCCACCAAAAACCATGACATTTTTAAGGACTGTTTCCCTGTTAGAAAGCATTTCATTAAGTAGCAGTTTACATAATATAGTTCTTAATAAATATTAAGATAAATTTCACATCTCCCTGAATCACTTATCAACTAGTTATCAATTTCAATTATTGTCAGTCTTGGAGGAAGATACAGAATGCAGGAAAAGATTTTCACGTTTAGCATTTTATACAAGTAAGAACATCTTAGATATTTGGAATTTCTTTAATTCAGAATATGTAGCAATCTGGAAATACAATGTAATGTTCTTTTCTATCACTAGTGAAAGTTTCTAATCAAGATAACCTAATTTCCTAATCAAGATAATCATAATAATTATTATGACAGCTGTCGCTTTCATAATGCATTAGAGTTTGCAAAGTACTACATATCCTCTTTATTATTTATTGTCATATTAAAAAATATACTAAAAACCAAAGTTCAAAGAGTTTGCTCATGATCACATTGATAGGTATTTTTTTTTTTAAGCAACTTGCTCAAGGTTACACAGCCAGTTATTATTTCTGGGTGTGGTGCTGAGTATCGGAGCCCGGATTTGATCCAGGTCATCCCGACACTGAAGCCGGTGCTCTTACTCGCTGAGCCACCTGGCTGCTCCACATTGATAGGTATTAAGGGTCATTTGGGTAAGATTTGAACCCAGGTTCTCTCCAGTTTCTCACATGCGGCTTCCTGTTTCTTTTTATTTTATTATTATTTTTTTAAAGCAATTGGGGTTAAGTAACTTGCTCAAGGTTACACGGCCAGTTATTTCTGGGTGTGGTGTTAAGTATCTGAGCCTGGATTCGATCCCCAGGTCATCCCGACACTGGGGCTGGTGCTCTTACTCGCTGTGCTACCTGGCCGCCCCGACATTCCTGTTTCTTAACACAGACCACCCCCAATATTTGGAATGCAATCTCTTACCACCTCTCTAGCTTCCTTCAAAGCTCATTTCAAAGGTCACCCCCTACATGAGAGCTTTCATTGGTAGTCATCTCCTCCTGTAGGAAGGAAACACCTTGAAAGAAGAGGAGATTCAATTTTGTCTTTGTGAATCCTAGGGTCTAGCATATAGCAGATGCCTAAAGTTCTACTACTTAAAATGCTAGAAAGCAATTAATTTTCTAAAGTAATACTTTCCTTCAATATTACTTTTTATGCTGTCAAAAAGACAACATATATCTTAGTTGCTTAATATATAGTGTCAAGTCAGTCAAATAAGTACTTTGCAGTAAGACCTTCTTAACTTACAAAAACAATTCCTTATTTATTACTGCAGAACTTTATAAGCAAAAGTTCATTAAATATTAGTACAATATTAATAGAAAGTCACCTCTCTATATCCTGCAGTTTGGATTGCTTGCAAATTCAAATATAACTTCTCCATCATCATTCCAAATTAGTGAGATTTCACTGAATGTAAGGAAAAAAAGGACTATTTCCCCTTATCTTTACAATGCACGATGATAAAATTAATGTCTATTAAAGATGTCTAATTTTTGTTGTAATAAAAATTACATATTCCAAAAGACTGTGAAACTAAAGTTCATATTTGATGCAATCATCATCCAAAAAAAGAGTCGGAGAAATATAGAATATCAAGAAAGGGAACTAATCTGTGGATGAAAATTTCCTAATACTACTGAAATTCTTTTCAAAAGGGAAAGGAGATAATAAGAAAACCCATTCCCATTAAGAACAGAAAAAAGTCATTCTATTCCAGGAGAAAAAAAATACAAAAAATAAAATTTTGTAGTAATATAAATTCTTCACTGGAATAATCAGTGTCAAGAGGCTAATTAAAAATAGGGCCATACAGCACAGGGGACACAAGACAGACTTCAGAGTCAGGAAGACTTGGGTTCAAGCACACTTTCCAGATGCTCTATTTAAGAAGGGGTCCAGGGAAGAAACTTATTTCTCACTTATCTAGTGACCTCAATTTCAACGCTGTCTCCAGAAACTCATCTTTCTAGATCACCCTATATCCCATTCAGAAACACACACCTCCCCAGAACCCCTCTCTCCCTCTGACTAGAGAGAGTCAACACCAAAGAGATCCTTTATTTGAATAGGATGCCCAAGACAGATAGCACATCAATTTGCACTGGCTACAGCAATTCATCATTCCCTTGGGCAGGGTGCCCTAATTTCTCCACATAACTGCTGCCCTTCCTGACCTCACTTCAGTTTATTTTATATATTTTCTCCCATATTAGACAAGATCTTTTCTTTAAGTATACAATACATCTAGATTAGCTATTAAGATTATCATTTCTTATTTGGTCTCCAAAAGAGGGCATGGACTGCCTTTTGCCTTATTTTGTAACCCCAATGCCTAACACAGCACCATAAATAATTAAGTAGGCACTTAAATACTTACTGACAGACCTCTAAGAAATAATGGCTATAGGACTCTGGACAAGCCACAATCTCTCAGGGCCCAAGACACCTCTCTAATACTTACTTAGCTGTAGAAGAGCTGCTGATATGCATTGGTAGAATAAACTAACTCACTAGGTGTTCCTGAAATCAATGATATCACAAGTCTAGAAGTCCCCTAGCCCAAATTCACAATACTAAAATAAAAATAATTCTAACTATATCAACTGGCTTTAGAAAAAAAAATTTTTATGTCATAGTTAATTTTTTAAAACAGTTAACCTCAATCTTTGTATCCCATTCACTGAAAGCTGGGGTAACTGAATAGGTCACATATAAAAAGGGTTATTAGGAGATGTCTTTCAAAATTATACACTATAAATGTATCTGCTACACATGAATAAATGAGAATGCCTTCCTTTATTTTTGCCTCTCTGAGCCAACAAGAGAGATCTTCTGGTAGGTTTATTTAAAAGACAAATTATTTTACTTAGTAAGCATATTCTGACAGTTCGAATTTCCAACAAAGAAGTGAATTTCAGTTTTAAGGCTCAATGTCTACATCAGTCAGGCAACAATATTCAGTATTCACATATATAAAGCAGTCTGTAGATAGCTACAAAGCAAAGAGGCAATCATAATAAAGTAGAAAAAACAATGAACTTTTCCCACAGGCCTGTATCTTCCCTCTGATTTCATAGTTAAAATCCTAGAAAAGTTACTTTTACTTCTCCTCCCAATCATTTCTCAACCTCCTGCAACCTGTCTAATTTTATCACTTAAATGAAACTACTCTCTCAAATGATCAATGATATCTTTAACTGCTCTATGTCATGGTTCTTTCTCCACCTTTATAAATGTTGACTTTTCTGCAGTATGTGATACTGATTCTTTCTAGATTTTCATGACACTACTCTCTCAGTTCTCTTTCTTCATCTTCAAACATGAATGACTAAAGACATACTACAAATTTCAAGGATGTGGGACAACATAAAACCTTTCCCTAAGTAAAAAATACATCTAGACAACTTCAAAACACCACCAATTCTTATTTGGTCAATGAAATGTCATTTTATTCTCTCTGAAGATATCTTTTAACTGTTTCCAGAAATAGCCTTATATGAGACAACTATTCCTTACACAATAAATAATCAGATCAAAGTTTTAAAATTATGGCTTATGGGTGGTTAGCAGCATAACGCCAAAAGGTCTTCAGGGTATTCCTTGTTTTCCTGTATGTAATGAAGCCTGCTTTCTTCTGGTTTAAAGGCTCAAGATGGAAATAGTAAACAAGGGCTAAAACTAAAAATCACTAAGTCATATAAATGGTAATAATAAAAATATTTTACCTAGGACTTGGCAGAAATAGTATAAAAACATGCAAACTATTACAAAATTATAACCAAGGGATTTCTCATATGAAAAATAAAATTAAATATGTTCCTCATCAAAGTTCCAGCTGAAATTAACCAATGGAAACACTGAAATTATTCACTGTGTACAATTATACTTTGCCAAATTCTCTTAAACACTACTTACATTTAAAGCAGCTTCTCCACATTTTTCAATCGCAGCTAGACCCTGATTATGAATATGCGTTTCTAAAAGTTTTTTCAATTCTCCAAGACCATCTTGAATTCGAGATACAAGATTATACATGCGTCCCAAATCTAGAAGAAAAAGATAATTATTTCTAGAAACATTCAGCAAAATGCAATATTTTTCTGTCAATCCTCTATCAGGTTCGTTGTACTAAAAAGAGAATTTCTTTTCTTTGCTGAAATATAATTTGAATCTTTAAAAAAAAGGGTTTCATAATGAAAATACCTGATTACATTCACAAACTTATCTCATCTTTTAACTACTAATTTATATAATTCACCATTTAAGCTGCATTCTACTATCCCTAAAGAAAATATTCTTTAACTTTCCTCATGTATAAGACTTCACTGCCCCATTAGCTTCTACCCAAATTCTGTACCACTGGCTCTACTTGTGGAAAGCAGGCAGGCCATAGGCAACAAGAATAACATTTTGTGAGAAGGGCCCAAACAACCTTAAAATTCTCCAAACTTCCTAGTATGTACAACTGGAACATTTACCTACAGAAAAGATCATTTATCATTGTTATTTTACAATAATCATGAAGAATACTAGGTCTTGGTATTTGGGGTATATTCCCCAAGAAAAACTATTATTTCTTTATATGTTCTGCTAAAAAAGAGTATTTTAAAACTATGCTCTTACACACACAAAAAAGTTCAAACTAAATGTTCCACAGCTGTGACCTAAATTGACCCCTAGAGAAGAGCTGAGAAAATACATCTCTTGCTCCTTTCTTTGCAAGTGAAGGACTATAGGTATGGACTATTACATATAGGCATTAAGACTTGACTGATATATTAAGGATCTTTCTAAAGCTGCTTTTTAAAATTCTCTGTCATTTTTTTTTAAGCAGAGGGGGAAAATACACAGTCATCTCTTGACATTCATAGGGGTTAAGGGGGCACAACCTCTGCAAATATGAAAAACCTGCAGTTAACACTAGGCTCTAAAACAAACTCTTTTAAAAAAATAATTCTGATGATATTTATTTAGCACATAACAAAAGTAAAATAACACAATGAACTCATGAAAAAGTTGTAGTTTTTATGGTCGAGATTAGTCTCTCACAGGTGTAGTTGAAGGAACTGTTTCACATAGACTTCCTTCTCCTACGAAAAGCTGAAGGTAGTCATCATAGTAGGAGAAAATCATATGACTGACTCTGGATGGTAGAGAGAAAAGAGGAATTCCCAGAGACTGTATAGCTGGTAGTTCTTTAGTATACTGAAACTTTTAACAAAGTTAAACTGTTTGTAGTAAATTTACATATGTATGCTTATGGTAGTAAATGATAAAACAGATAAATGATATATGGTATTTATGACTTACTAAATATTTATTTTTCTTTACATAGGTACATCTACAATAACCAAAACAGATAATTATGAAACATAAATGTCACAGGATGACTGTATTAGAAAATAAAGATGGATGAAGAGGGGGCGGAGCCAAGATGGCGAAGTAGAAGCACGACCTTCCTGCGGCTCCGGCTTCCACCTTCCCCAATCCATGTAAAAAGGGGACTCTAAACAAACTTTGGAGCTGCAGAGCCCACAAAATGACACAGAGAAGCTAATCTCCCACTGAGGACAGCCTGGCAGGCTGGCAGGAATCCAGCGCAGCGCTCTGGGAGCTGAGCCCAGCCCCACACCGAGGCTTTAGCCCCAGGGCGGGCCTGACCAGCCGCTGGCCAGAGGGACTCCAGATCTAGCAGCAGCTGGGGCAGTTTCCAGATTTATCAATACATAGATGCGAAGGACAAGGTGAGAGGCCAGTGCAGTCTGGACTTTGGGACCCAGTAAGTGGGAGTGCCTGGCTTTTGCCCCCGGGGCAAGAAACCACTGAGACGCCAGCACAGCCAGCCAGCGCCATGTGGTGGCTTCAGCTCTTGGCCTGCAGAGTGTAGGGGGACCAAGCACCAGTCTGAGGGGTAATCGCTCTTGCTTTAACCTACTTGGATCTGGATTGCAGTCTAGGGTGGAGGTCCTGGGGTGTGTGTCCAGCTTGCCAGAGCGTGTGGAGACCTCAGAGAGAGCACCCATCTAATACCTCCGGCAGCTGAGAAAACCCCAGTGTTTGGGACGAAAACTCCCCTGTCTGGTGGCAGAGTCCTACTGTGACAAAAAGCCCAAAAGTCAAATAATTGAGTGGCAAAATGAGCAGGCAAAGGAAACAAAGCAGACAGAAGATTCCAACATTACACTCCTATTTTGGGGATAAGAAGGAGCAAGGCATGGAACAGGAGGAAAACAGTGAAGTCAGAACTCCTGCACCAAAAGTTTCAAAGGAAAATACAAGCTGGTTACAGGCCATAGAGGACCTTAAGAAGCAGATAAGAGAAGTGGAGGAAAAATTGGGAAGAGAAATGAGAACACAATGCAAGAAAATTATGAAATGAGAGTCAACAGCCTGACTGAAGAAAATAACACCTTAAAAAACAGACTGACTCAAATGGCAAAGGAGGCTCAAAAAGGCAATGAGGAGAAGAATGCCTTAAAAAGTCGAATTTGCCAGATGGAAAAAGAATCTCAAAAGCTCACTGAGGAGAATCATTGCTTCAGAATTAGATTGGAGGAAATGGAAGCTAATGACTTTATGAGAAATCAAGATGCTGTTAAACAGATCCAAACAAATGAAAGAATAGAAGGCAATGTGAAATATCTCATGGGAAAAACCACTGACCTGGAAAATAGATCCAGGAGAGATAATTTAAAAATTATTGGACTACCTGAAAGCCATGACCAAAGAAAGAACCTAGAAAGCATCCTCCAGGAAGTTCTCAAAGAAAACTGCCCTGATGTTTTAGAACCAGAGGGCAAAATAGAGGTTGAAAGAATCCACCGATCACCTCCTGAAAAAGATCCCAAGAAGAAAACTCCTAGGAATATTATAGCCAGGTTCTGGAATTCCCAGATTAAGGAGAGAATATTACAAGCAGCCAGGAAGAAACAATTTGAATATTGTGGAAACACAATCAGGATAACCCAGGATCTGGCAGCTTCTACACTGAGGGATCGAAGGGCTTGGAATGTGATATTCCGGAGGTCAAGGGAGCTGGGATTAAAACCAAGAGTTACCACCCAGCAAAACTGAGTATCATGTTTCAGGGGAAAATATGGTCATTCAGTGGAATACAGGACTTTCAAGCATTCTTGCTGAAAAAACCAGAGTTGAATAGAAAATTTGACATTCAGATACAAGAAGCAAGAGAAGCATGAGAAGGTAAACAGGGAAAAGAAATCATAAGGAACTTATCAAAGTTGAACTATTAACATTCCTACATGGAAAAACAATAATTGTAACCTATGAAACTTTTCTCAGTAGTTGAAGGGATTAGAAATATATATATATATATATCTTTATATGAGGGTATGCGGGCATATGAATACATATGTGAATGTGTGTATATATGTTTACAGGTATACATAGATAGAGGGCACAGGACCAATTTAACAGGAAGGGATGATACTTAAAAGGTGAAATTAAGAGGTGAGAGGAATATAATGAGAGCAGATGGGGAGAGACAGATTGGGGCAAACTATCACACAGAAGAGGCAAGGGAAAATGGTTACAATGGAGGGGAAGAATAGGAAGGCAAAAGGGAATGGGTCAACCTTATTCCTATTGAATCTGGCTTGAGGAGGGAGGGAAATACACACTAAATAGGGGATCTCACCCTCCAGGAGAATGGGGGGGGAAGGGGATGAGAGGGGGGATGATGGAAAGGAGGGCAGGCTGGGGGGGAGGGAAGTTGGAAGCACCCACTTTTGAAAAGGGACAGGATCAAAGTAGAGAATAGAACAAGTGGGAGGTGGGATAGGAGGGAGGGAAATATAGTCAGTCTTTTACAATATACCTACTATGTTATTGTTTTGCATTAGCTGCACATATACAACCTATACTGAACTGCTTGTCTCCCTAGTGGGGGTGGTTGGCAGGGGGGGAAGGGAATGAATCTGGAATTGAAAGTTTTAAAATCAAATATTCAAATATATATATACATACTATTATTAATACCATCTTACATGTAATTAAGAAATAAGATATACAGGCACTGAGGCATAGAGATCCACTGGAAAAGTAGAAACGGGTATGGAAGAAAATATGGGAGAGAGCAGATTGGAGGTGGGGATATCCTGTGGGACTGCTGTTTTGGGGAGATGGGTAGGGGATAAACGGGGAGAAAATTTGTAACTCAAAATCTGGCGGAAACGAATGATGTAAATCAGAAGTTAATAAAGCATTTAAAAAAAAAGATGATCTGGAAGCAAAATGTATTAACAAAAACCTGATCACTCATATATCGGAAACCTACTTTTAAAAAATGGAAGCATATACAAAATCGAAATATTTGTAACTCCACAAATTCTTCTATGATACTTAAAAATTAGGACTGCTATTTTAGGGGAAGTGAAGTTCTGTCATAAATACCTTTCAAAAGAAATGAGTGAAAAAGAGCACTTAAAGTTATCCGTATGATAAAGAGTCAATTTCTGAGAAAGTGACATAAATAATACTTCAAAGAAGACTGAAAATTACATTAATCACTAATCAGTGGTGCAGAGCCAGGCACTACAAGATGAACACATATACAAAGCAGTAAGAAAATAATAAAAGTACAAAATTATGTGACAAAGATATGTAACTCAAAAGGAAGAAGCCCTTAATTTAAGATGAACATTCAGTTTAAAAAAGTTATACAGTTGATTACAAACCAATAATCAATACACAATGACATGCTTTCCATTAATAGTTCACTTGAAGTAGATCTATTGTATTCCAAATTACTGACTTCCTATATTTACTTCTCCTATCTCTTCTTCATGCCATCACTGTCTTTTTTCATTTTCAACTTCTTCCTCACTTTTATTTTTCCATAACTACTTCTTCAAACTCAAATAATCTTTGGTACCACTTATGGAACTTGAACTATAAAATGCTGTTAAACCATTAACTGAAAATGTCTGGATTTCTCTGATCTTAGTTCAATGACAAAGCAATGCTGAATTGGTTTCTTTAATTTTGCCACAACAGTAATGGCATCAACCTCCTAACTTGGTAATGGTGAGGTTCTAGGATCTTACATTTGGAGTTGCAAGACACCTAAGAGGTGATCTCGTCCTGTCCAGTCATGTAGCAAAGAAACTAAATAAAGCCCAGGGATGTTAAATGATTTGAGGTCACAAAGCTAATGAATGGAAGACCTGGGATTTAGAGCCAGATCCTTTTGTCTCCATATGTAGTACTTCTGTCACTATATTCTTTTTCCTTCTGATAAAAGGAATTTGGGGTAAACTGTGGAACAAAACTGAGGAAATCAAACCTATTTTTTAACAAATGGTTAGCAAAAATACCGTGTGTATATATACAAAAATTTAGTATTTCAAAGGGAAAATGTGGTAACAAAGAACTTTTCTCACAAAATCCTTATATCATATAAAACCCTGGGTTAAGAACATGATTCCCTACCCAACACTTTTTTTCTAAAAAAAAGGTATAGAAGACAGTTGGGCATAGGAGCCACACTGGTGGTACAGAAGAGAGTCCAAACACTAAAATAGCTGTGCAAGTAAAGGTGGTAACCTAGGGATGGTTGCACCTATGCAGATCAGCAGGTTAGGTGAGGACTTGTTCACTGCAGAGAAGTTTATGTCTTTTTTCTTTCACTTCCACTACAAAATGGTAACCTGGGGCCTTCAAAGCCCCATGGCAAGATATAATTTTGGGAAAAGGAAGTAGTGTATACGAAATACATGGGAATTGCAGAGTACAGGCTATGTATGGAATTTAGTGACTAGTTCAGTTTGGCTGGTAAAGTACATGGTAGGCAACAGTGCTAATTAAGGAAGAGCAGTAACAACTTGTATTCTCAGTCTCCTTTCTATTCCCTCTACCTTAACCCCAGGATGCAGCACATTACCACTTCCATGGATTATTATAACAAACCAACCATATCCTTCTACCTCTGCTCTCATATCTCTGTTCCATTCTGCTCTAACAACAACACAGATATAGGGTACTTTAATGCTTACAAAATGCTTAACTTCCTCAGGCATAGACAGATTCATATAATTTCTCTCCTCAACCAACTTTGGGGACTTCCCCTATTCACTATCCTCTACTCATGCAAAGTACCGGGGAAATAAAGACAAAAAGGTTCATGATGTCATGAAGCATATATTCCACTTGGGCATGAGTGTGTCTTGTAGAGAGGATGCAACCTGTACACGGATGAGTAAAATACAAGGTAGAGAATAGAGAAATCAAAAGCAATCAAAGCATTCCATAAATATTTGAGAAGGAAGAAAGTGCTATCAAATCAAAAGGGGGTAGGGGCTGGTAAATGGGAGGATATACATAGTTAGGAAAGAGGGTAATATAAGATAACGAATTTGAAATTTAGAAATGGTCAGGAAAATGGAAGTAGCTTCAAATTGGCAAAAATAAGAAAAATGATAATTGAGAAAACTGCAGGAAATCAGGCACATTAATGTACTGTCGTTGAAACTGTCAATTGCCACAATCATTCTGGAAAGCAACTGGGAACTATTCCTAAGTCATTACACCAAACCCTTTGAACTAGTCATGCCACTACAAGATCTCTTCCACAAAGTAATCAAATAGAGAAGAAAAAGACCCTTATGTACAAAAGTATTTATAGGAGCTCTTCATGTTTTAGCAATGAACTGGAAATTAAAGGGATGTTCATCAACTGAAGAAGTGAACATATAACAGCATACAAATATAACAAAAAGGAGTTTCAGAGGAACCAGTGAATACATGTACGAACAGATGCAATCTCATGGGAGCAGAAGCAAAAGAAAAATGTATGTAACAGAAACAACAACAAGAAAAACAACTGAAAAATACTTAACAACCCTAATTGATGCAATAACCAATGATCAAACATATTTTCTACCTCCTAAAATAGAGGTAATGGACTCATGGTATAAAATGTGACAGGTTTTTTTTAACATGGTCAATGTAGAAATCCAAATGGCATGACAAATTTACTTATAGGGGTTTTTTCTTTTTCCTTCTTTTCACTTGTGAGGTAGAGAAGAAGGAGAAAGAAAAATGCTTACTTAAAAAAAGTTTAAAAAAGAAATCAGACTATGGCTTTTATGAGTGTGCAGAGATGGGAATCATGCAAAATTCAGGGACTAGCTTAGTCTACTTTGGCTGGTATTTACTCTGCTGAGGAGTATGCTAAGGGAGGATGGAAAGATGGGTAGGTTGGTTTCAGATTGTAAAGAATCTTAAATATCAAACTTAAAGAGTTCGTATCTTATTCTAGACGCAGTAAGGAGTCAAAGAAGGTTTTTGGCAGGGAAATGATAAGGTAGGATCGATGATTTATGAAGATTATATTGGCAGTCCTGTGGAGGATGAACTAGAAAGGGGAGAGATCTAAGGTGGAGATTAATTAGTCTCACAGATTTAGGGCTGGAAAGAACTTTACAATAGAGTCAATCTATTCTAATGCCTGATTTTACAAATGAGGAACTAAGACCCAGAAAGATTCAGTGACTAGCTCAAAGTCACACTGGTGACAAAGTAGTTTGACTCAGGATTTGAATTCATATGATAGCTCCAGGGCTTTCTGGAGACATTTACCATAATTTAGGCAACAGTTTCTGAATTAAGCTGATGGCCATGTGAATGGAAAGGAGAAAGATGATTTGACAGTGCTTATATACATAAGGAATGAGAAAGAAGGAAAAATCATAGATAACTCTGAGGAAGTACACCTAAATGACTAGAAAGATGGGGTAAGCTTTGGGGATAAAGACGAGTTTAGTTTTGCATGCGAACTGGAGGTTTTGTCAGGATATTTACATGTGAATATTCACAAGTGCTTGGAGGTGCAAAACTGGAGCTCAGGCAGGAGATTAAGGCTGGTTCCAAAGACTCACAAGTTGCCTCTACTTAAGCAACAAATGAGCCCACAGGGATGGATAGATGAGATGACCACATAGAGAAAGGAGGAAACCCAGAATTCTGGGGAACCTTCACTTAGGACATAAGGAGGTAGATCCTGATCCAGCAAAAAAAAAAAAAAACAAGCTGAATTTGAGTGAAGGACATGTAGATGAAATCAATTAACAAGCAATTATTAAGTATCTACTAGGTTCCAGGCACTGGGGATGTATAAAGATAAAAAAATTAAATAATCCTTGTTTTCGTGCTTATATCCTAGGAGATGGGTAGTCTCAGCGAACATGTATGTGCATGTCTGTATGTACATAGAGAATATATAGAGAACAGAAAATAAATGAGATAGTTACGTATGAGGTACTTAGGAAAAAAGAGCACCAGCAATTCTGATAATCAGCCTAAATTTTGAATAGAGAGATTCTGTGTGTGTATTGGGGGAACGGGGAGGGAGAAGGGAGAAAGGAAGTATTTTCCATGCATGTAATTGAAAGACACATCTAAAGCTCAAACTTGAGATGGAATATCCTGGCTGAAGATGAATAAACTGGTTAGTTTGACTAAAAAAACCGAGAGCGAACAGAATAATACATAACAAGTCTGTAAAAAATATGCTGTAAAAAAAAAAAAAAAAAAAGGAAAAGGGGGAAGGGACAGAATTCAGAACCCAAAATTGAGGGGGGGAGAAACAGATGTTAAAAATTGTTCTTACATGTAATTGGGGGAAAATAAAAACTTCTTTTAAAAAAGAAAAAAAAAATGCCGTGGCCTGAATTTGAAGGGTTTTAAAAACTAAAGGCATTTTGTTGTAGTAAGCCAAAATATTTGATTCTTGGGTCAGTTCCTATGTAGATATCCTTGATGCTGCAACTTTGGCTTCTGGCTTTGAAGTCTGCTCTCAGAGCATCCTTTGTTATGTAAATGCATAAGAAAGGAGTTAACTGACCTTTCCTAAGACTTTTTGGCACATAGATAACATGGCCTTATCCAATTATGAGTTACTTGTCCAGGATATACCAGACTAAGATAATGATAAGAATACTCCAGGATATGACAGACCAAGTCATTGATAAGAGTACTTGAATCTTTGTCTGCTTGATCTTTAAAAATCTTGTTCAAAGAATCATTAAATGGAGTTCATGGTTCTTCCTTGAACTATCCACATGGCCTGGTCATTTCTTACCCACATCCCCAATGATACTTAGTGCTGGACACTGAGTAGCCCATGGCATTTTGTATTTTATCTTAAAGAAAACAGGGAGCCATTGTATAGAGTAGAAAAATGACGTGATCATATCTACACTAAAGGAAAATCATTTTTGCACATGTATGGAAGATTGGAGTGGAATCCAGGGTATAGGTAGAGAGATTGATTAGTCTTAGCAATTACTTAAAAAACTAAAATAACTTTGGGGGAGGAAGGGAGGATGCCTTCAAGAAATTTCAGTTAGGCTATAGTTTATCACATTAAAAGGAACTATTTTGATCTAATTCTTTCTTGGAAAATCAAGTCAACAAAGTTAGAATCTTAAAACTTTCATTGGGAAGAAGTGACCCAAATGGTCTATGATGCAGATTGGAATGAGACAATAAATAGTTATCAAATGTAAAAACTATACAAAAAGGCTTCTTTCCTCCTCCAATTTTATTTTTGCCCTGTAGTGCCCCTATAATTCTGACCTCAGAGTTGGTTTTTTTTTTTTAGTTAGAGCTGTGTTCACATGATTATCATTAAATATTTAAAAGAACTAAAACAAGTCTCTGTCAAAACTGCTAGGTCAGGATACCAAATTGTTAAGGATTGGGTTCACTGCTAAAATAAGCTATTTTAGCTACGTTTCTGTGGCTTTAGAAAAAGGCCCTTTCAAGCAAGCACTAATCTTAGTGAATGAATCTTTTATAAAAAATCATTTCTCTAACAGAACAGTATAAATTTATTCAGGTGGTTTAGGCTCATTAAAAGTGATTAATCAAAAGTATTTCTTACTTCCCTGAGGATCAAAGACAAGTTCTTATACCTATCGCTGCTATGAAGGGGAACAAAGCTGGACTAGATGATCTTTAAAATCTACATTCCAGTTCAAACATTCTACAGTTCTATAAAGGCAAGAATCAAAAGGAATTTGTGTTTAAGATACCTTCATTTTTCTTTTTCTGCTCTTACCTGGAACAACTCTGCTATATATTTATGAAATAGTCTAGTGATTACATGACCTATTCCAGAAGAGGCATTTGAACTGTTTGACTCAGGCATGCAATTTTTTAGAGTTTGTTTTGTACTGGTAACTCCCCCTCACCCCAAAAAAATTTTTTTAAGGGAGGGTATAGGGAGCCTGGATCACCTCATCTTATGCAGGTTGGAAGTGCAGTATCTAGCATTTAAGAACTTATCTTCTTGGACTCCATAAATAGAATTTACTTCTGCCAAGTATGGTCTAGTAGTCTGAAGAGCTAAGCTTTCCAAAGGTAAAGCTGAAAGATAAGCATGTTTTCTTCCTCCCTGCCTACCTAATTATCCTTTAGTTAAAAATCATTTTAGTAAATTTTAAAAATAATCATTAAAGAATTTAATCTTCCAAATTTAAAGAAAATTTTAAATCAATGAAGTATATCTTGGTATATTCTTTAACTATTAGCTAATACTAGTCTTACTGTGAGGTTTATTTAGGCAGAACAATTCTGTTAATTCCCTGACACTCCTCTGAACTCAGGAACCTTTCTCAAATCTGTTTTAAGAACTCTAGTTTTCAGGTGGACTGGTAATCAAGATTTTTTAATTCTCTCCAGCAGGAATATCTGAACTGCTTTCTTAAACTAAAAAAAGGAAAAAATGCTCTGTCTCGCCATACAAAGGGACAAGGACAAGGCAAAAACAACAACAAAAACCTCACAATCACACCTCTATCAATGTGCGATTCTCTCTGTCCTCATCAGAACACACCTCTTCAATCAATCATCTATACTATCTTTACCTTTCTTTTGGGGCTTATGCATGTGAAAACATGTGAAAAGTTTTCTTCTTCTGTGGCCTTTTGACTAAAACCTTTTTTATGCCTTTGGCACAAAATAGGATGTATAATCATCTCTTCCCTTATTAACCTTCAAATATAGAAATAGATACAAATTTCTTTCTAGTTACATACTATCTTCTTTTAAAAAATAAATATTTCTTTCTCACCACAAGGGTAAGCTTAACTTAGAACAGTATTGAAAAAAAAAACACATTTGCAAAGAGTATAAGATTTGTAAAAAGATTATCGTGACTATTCTTCAACAAATTAATGATATTCCTTGGAAAGCATATTTATTAGGCAGGATGTTAATTAATATCATTAACTTTTCCAAAGTCATCCTTCTTGATTTTATCAAATATATGCTGAAGTTCAGTATCAGAAATAAGACAGGAATCAGAGTAGGTAATTCTTTACAAACAGCACTGAGATCTTACCCCTACTAAAACGTGAGGCTGGCAGGCAAAAACATATTTCCCTGTTCCTTGCTCTTAGTTTTGGTCCTTTGGGGCTAAATGGAACTATTTCCTTCTGACACTCTTTCAAATATATGACAATGAACTGAGAATATTTTCACAGAATCTCTGATATTATCTAGTTCAAAGCATAAGCGAACAAGAAAGTATCCCCTTTAATACATTTCTGACATACCATCATCCAGCATTTGTTTGAAGATCTCCAGTAAAACAGAACCTGGAAATAGAAGCTTTCAGAAACAGCTTCTTTTACCTCTAATTTTAATTTTGGAATTTTTTCCTTACATCAAGCCTAAATTAATTTTATGTAGTCAGGATAGAGAATTCAAAACACCAGGCCCAGATGAACTGCATCCCCTCAAAGATCTGTTGGGGTGATAATTACTTTTACCTTTCGTGATATTTAATTTCAGTTCTTTGAAGACTGTAACATTCTATGACCTATGGGGCGGCCAGGTAGCACAGCGAGTAACAGCACTGGCTCCAGTGTCAGAACGACCTGGAGATCGAATCCCGGGCTCAGACACTTAGCACCCACCAGAAACACCTGGCTGTGTAACCTTGAGCAAGTTACTTAACCCCAATTGCTTAGGGGCGGCTAGGTGGTTCAGTGAGTAAGAGCACCGGCTCCAGTGTTGGGATGACCTAGATCAAATCCGGCCTCAGATACTCAGCACCACACCCAGAAATAACTGGCCGTGTAACCTTGAGCAAGTTATTTAACCCCGATTGCTTGCTTAAAAAAAAACATTCTATGACCTAAAATCATATGCCACTACCACTAGAAGAACACTGGTATTAAAAAGGCGAGCCTCTGTTTCATGCAGAAGACCAAGGCCATTAAGGCTTTTGAAATTCCCCACGGGCAATCCAGTCCTCTCCCACTCTTTCTGCTCCAATCTAGGTCATTGTCCATCTGCAGTGTATGTTCAAGTTTATAGACTAAAGGATGAATTCTACAGGTTGTTTTTTCCTGTGTAGATAATGAGACTAAACTCTTAAGTGACTGTGGATATGGAAGAAGATTTTATGACTCCAGTCTTGGCAGAATCAGTGCAATGTCACTCTCAAATAGGAGTGTCTGGAGGATCTCATCAACTCTTGGCACAGATCTTGTGTGTGCACATGATTCTGTTTCAGGACTCAAGGGACATTAATGAAAAGAGGGGTCATCAAACACATTTATCATAGTTGTTAGATCTTTTAAGGAATCTTCTATTATTTTAACATATTTGTGGAAAACTTTATGGTGGCATTTTATTCTACCAAATCAGATGCTTTTCAACAATCAGTGAGTAATTCTGTGGGTACTGTGCATTTTGGGCATCCTTTGAGTTAATTGCATGATGGTAAAGATGTGATTTATTGTGGAATATAACTTATGAAAGCCTGACTAGTTCCCTCTTAATACTCACATCACAGATGCACTTGAAGCATGAGCAGAGTATTCCCATAAAAATGTTATACAGATGAAAGACCAGGCATGTATGGGCTGGCAGTTATTAACGACCTTTTGGTCACCTCTTTTGGGTGACAAGTAGCTCCAAATTGTATTTTACACTTTTGTTATCTTCCCTTCCTTCTTTGTTTGAGGAGAATCCTCAGGGGATTATCTGAAATTTGACTCCTCCATACCAACTCTTGAAGCAGGAACCAGATTAATGTGTTTAACAAATTAAAATAAAATAAATATAAACACAACAAATAAAGCAGCTCTATTACCTAAATGAACATTATTTGTGATTTTCTAAATAAATATGTAGTCAGTTCTATTGAGATCCATTTCTATTTGAGTATGACACCAGTGCTATACACCCTCAAAACTGTCACCTCCAATACAGATTTTCTCTGTACCACTTCCTACATAACACCCCTGCTCATCCCTTGGCTGCCAATACCTCATCCCATATGACATCACCTTTGTGGTTTGTATGTGTACATGTGCATTGTTTACTCTAAGAGAAGGTATGCTCTTTGAAGGCATCATTTGTCCCTGTAATACCAGTACCTAGCACAGTGTAGAACATACTAGGAATGAAATAAATGCTTATTGACTGTCTTTATACTTGATCTAGTCCAGCTGCTTATCTCATATTTGCAGACTTTGATGTCATTTTCATTTCTCCTACAGGCACACCAAGGATGAGGCTACTGTCCTGGGAGCAAAAAGATATTGTTCTAAATATCTGTGTAGTTCTTCCCTATCTCTTGTCTGCTAGTATGCTCCCAGTTTCATGCTTAGAGAGCTCAGAGCAAAAGATTAACTGTATCTATTGTCCCTTGCACATCTTACTTGATAAAGCAAACTGCTCATAATTTCCTTCCATCCCTGTTCATAAAACTATACAAATGATTTTCAGTTCTAAACTGGTGATGCTATAGCTATCACCTAAGCTGCTTAACAAGTAGCTCAAATGTTTGCCAACTGATGTGTTTCCCGAGGCTTTGGTCTTCTCTCCTCAGCAATAGATTTACATTGGTTTAACCTCTATATGCATCAATAAATGAATAAGCAATTATTAAGGTACACTGGTAATATAGAGACAAAAATGAAAATGCCTCTGCTCTCAGGAAGACTAGATTCTACCAAAGGAGACAATGCTGTATACACAAAGCTATACAAAAATAGGAACAAAACAAATTCAAGATAGTTTTGGTCAGGAAGGTCCTAAAACCTGGGGGGATTTGAGAATGCTTCATGAAAGTGGTATCATTTAGATAGGATTCTAAAGGGATTTAGGAATTCTAAAAAAGAAAAGAAAAAAACACATTGTAGGCATGGAGGCTAGAATGAACGAAGACATGGAATGGAAATGGGAGACAGACTAAAGGTAAAGAGAATGGGGGAATGATGTCAAGTTTTGAAATATATGTTAGAGAAGTACATGACTTCTATTTTCTCAGGAAAGAATGAAGTCTTTTGCTCAGAAAGTGGTATGTGTGACAAAGTTTTAGAGAAGAGGTCTGGAAGTCATTAGTAATCTTTTAAGAGTTAAGGAAGAAGGGAGATTGGACTTGGTGGAGTACTGAAAGATGTTGGGTATAGAGCCAGGACCCTGAGGGGAAATGCAGCAGGATCTGGTCCTGAAAGGGAAGAGCCTGGTATCTCAGGCACAGGTGCTGGCCTAACAGAAGCTTTCCAGGAAGTGATGGTTTTGAGCTTGTCTGAATACAGCATTGACAGGTGTGAGCAGCAGATCTAATACAGTAAGTTGCAAGAGAGGAAGAGTGGTTCTCAGTAGCTCTGCTGATGACAATGACTTGAATTGAGTGGCTCAGCATTGCGTGGCAATAAGAGTCTATAGGAAACTGCTGTAATTACAGGGTCAGTGTTCTTTACATGACTGCCATTCCCCACTGATAATAACTAATTTAAGTGGTCAGTTTTGGAAATGTTTTAAATACACGGCATATTCAGCATTTTTTTTTGGAGGGCAAATGGGGTTAAGTGACTTGCCCAAAGTCACAAGGCTAGTAAGTGTGTAAGTGTCTGAGGCCAGATTTAAACTCAGGCCCTCCTGACTCCAGGGCTGGTGCTCTATTCACTGTGCCACTTAGCTGCCCCAATATTCATCATATTTTTATCCTTCCTTCTAACTTTGTATAAATTTTTCTCCAATAGCAGCACAGTGTAGTAGATAGATAACTATACCTGGGAGTTAGGAAGACCTTTGAATTTCACCTCAGATAACCTGGATGAACCTGGGCAAGTGACAATCTTTCTGGGCTTCAGTTTCCAGAACTACAAGATGAAGGGGTTGGATCTGTTGGAGTTCTGAGATCCCTTCCAGATCTAAATTGAAGATCATAGGATCCTAAGGGTAATCTTAGTATACAAGGTCACCCACTCAGCAATGACTTCCACATCAGTAAAGAATTAGTTCCTGTCTATTAAAATATAATCAATTTTACAAGGTAGAGAGGGGAGGAGAGAGGCACAGGGTGTTATTCAGTGTTCACTATGTTATGTATCTTCAAAGAAAATAATCGCAATACATAAGCATTAAGCTTCTGCACAGTCAACATGTCTTTGGCACCTTGTATTTCTTACTCAAATCTATAGCTTACAACATATTTTTCTTCACCTACTCCCACTTTTGCATTCAGGTAGTCACCAAGTATTAAAGTATAAGATAATTTTGAGTCTTAAATCATTCTTTGAATTTCTCTTTGTTTTCTGCAACAGAATATTCAACCAAATAGCTTATAAACTGCAATATGAGATGACCAGAAGTCTGACTGAGTGATGTTTCTCACTGCCATTAGATATACAATAAAACCAACTCTACTAAACTTCTCTCTAAAGAGCACCTGCGAGCCATCCTTCCACTTAGTTGCAAACCCCTTGTGTCTTCTGGTTTTGTTTATAGCAGCAATGCCAAGAGTGATACAACTTAGTTCCTTTGGTAGTAGATATCAGATTTGCTGATCAATGACAAAGATCTTATATTTAGGATGCAAACTACTAAATTTTTCTACCGTTTTGATTTTTTGTAGGATGTAACATAACTCTCAATGTAATTTGTAGCCAGCCCATTGTAGTTAAGCCCAAAGGTCAGAAAAGAAGTATATGGTAGGTAAGAAGTGGCTGCAATATATTATAAACAAGGAATTAAGAAGCAAAAGTCAAGTAAGGTATATCATCAAAAAAAACCCCCCACCATAATTGAAGTAAAGAGGATGGTTGGTTATGGGTTGAAAGTGAAAAGTAAATGATGATCTGCATATATGTTCCATTGGTATACCTCATGGTGTCAAAGAAAAATTAGGTAGGTCTCCAGAATACTAGGTGAACCACCTGGGCAAACATATGGGAATGTATGAATAAGAGCCAAAGAGGACAGGAAAGCAAGGATGGTATAAACCCTGTATAATTGGAGGGAATGAGATTATAGATGAATGCCATTAAATAATTATTTTTCCAGTTGGTTCTGGAAATCTTAAAAGTTGTAGATCTTCCTACACCTACAGCAGCCCACTCCCCTCCACAAAACTGCTTAAGTTTTAACACAGTTCTTGACACTGTATCCCAAAATTACTTATTATAATTCTTAAATGTTCAGTGTAATTATATAACCAGCAACCACAATTTATATCTATAATCTTATCTTAGCAGCTCACCTTCATTTTTGTCAGCATCTAATAAATTCTGAAATTCTGTGTGGAAAATCTCCAAGTGTTTTTCAATGAGCACTTGCTCACATTTCCGTGCTAACTCATCCTGTGTGCTCTCATGAAGGTAAACCTGAACTCGCCGCTGTTCCTCCAGTAGACGAGCCTCTGCCTAGAAAATAATTAAATTTATTTCTTTTTATATTCATAGTATCAGAGTTGAAGGGATCTTCACAGGCCCTCAAATTCCATCCCCTACCTGAATGAGACTTTCTGTCAAAATCCGTAGTGACAGGGAACTACTGACTTCCTGAGGCACCCTCCAGTCTACTGCTGGATAGCTCTGCTGAGACAATTGCCCTTATTTAAAGCCCAAAGTTGCCTCTCTTTTGCTCCTATTCACTGTTCCTAGTTTCTGTCTTGTGGTGCCAAGACAGACAAGCCTGAACCTTTAACATCACAGCCCTTCAAATACTTATGAGTCAGCTTCCATTCACCAACAAGAGGCACCACAGAATTCTAATCAAGAAACCAAGGCTAAGACAGATTAAATGGTGTGCTCAAGGTCATAAAGGCAGTAAAAGTAAGTAAGAGCAGTATAATATGAATGCAGGACTTCCAGAAACATGCTCTCTATGGTCTATGATCTCTAGTTTTTAATGAATTAACATATAAATTTTGGTGAATAAATCTCAGAAACTCAATTAACGTATTACAGTATTTTATAAAAACATCTACAAAGATGCCTACAAGAAGCCTAAGAATGAAGAGGATAAAACAACATTGGGATTAAATGGTCACTACTGTACCACCCTCTTCCCCAAAGCTATTTCCTCTTCAAATTCCTTTTTACAACAATTTCATTATTGTACTTGTATTGTACTTTGGTACATCTAAGATTTCACCAGTGTGGATATTACCTTTATCAAAGCAGTATAAAACCCCCGGCTTGGTTTCTCATCCTTTTGAATTCTTTTCCAATTTTCCAACAAGACCTCCACAGAAGAGTTCAACATGTCTTTTTTTTTTGTTCTGCTATCCTAAAGGGTCACCAATTTACTATTCAGACTTGCCATCTTTTTGTCTCTCATTGCTTTTCCTTCTCTGACAAGCAGATTTATGCATGTCCTTTATACCATCTTCCATACCATTGGTAAATATTGCCATTATTTAAAATTTCACTACAAAGCAAATTTTGTCGTAAGGCATATCACATAATCATATAATGACAAGATGTCAACCCATGACATGATCATCAGGGGATGTTATACTAAGAATGAAGTATTTTCATTATGAATTAACTGGTATTTACTATATGTATGTAATGGGAATGCAAATTTGGAAGATCTTCCCTGCCCCTAGGCTAAAGTGCACCTGAAGCCTGGGGTGAGAGGCTTGTTTTTCAGTAGATACTTTTTGATTGGCCAGTGGGTCAATAAGGTTGTTACATTTTCTGAGCCAGGAGAAGGCTATATAAGCCCTGATGTGAGGCTTTGTTTTGGGGGCTCACTTTGAGAAGTGTTGTGTGATTTGATCTGTATTCTGGGAAGCTGTTGTCCAGGGCCCCCCTGGCTTTGAAAAAAAAAAAACCCAGATGTGGAAACCCAGATGTTGACTGGGTATGGATGTAATGGTTGGACAGTTGGGAAATCTGTCTATTTGATCTGTTTCTGTCTTGATAATTCTGCCTGTATGCTTTGAAGTTCGGGGTGCTGACCTTTTTCTCCTGAACAAGGTAAACGATATATGTCTGACTGATTAAAGTAAGCTTGTTAACCCATTTTGAGTTGCTTTCCTTTAACAAAGCAGATCCAAGAACCTGTGGTAGCAGCAAACCCTGAGGACGCCGGGGTGCTTGCTGCTACAATGTACTATATACTTATTATATATGGAGAATGGTGCTAACTACAAAAGCATGGGTATAAAAGTTGCCTTTACAAAAAAGAAATTATAGACTCTATACAGACTCTTAGAATCTTTAAGAGATTGTTCCTTCCATAACCACTGATTTTAATCAAATTTAATTTGTTTATACTTTAAACTTACCTTTTTCATGTACTCTGTAACAGGATTCTGTTGCAAAAATTCAGTGCTCTCTCTTGTGTAAAACCTCTCTGTGTCAGCCAAGAATTGTGACTCAAAAGATTCTTTATATACTGTAAGTGTGGGTCCTTTGGCAAATGCATCATCTTCATTAAGCCCAAGTTCCACTAAAAGCAAATAAACACTATTTAAAATTATTTCATCTTTGGTTTCCTGTTTCACAGAACATAGCAATCTTGAGTCAATTAGTTGAAAGATGTAATCAGACTATCACAGATGAAATTCAAAAGTATAAAACCAGTTCATTCTGGTGCATGACTGAGAGGTCCACTGCTCATCATCAAAGTTTGTTTCTCTCTTAAATTTAAGATGACAAATCAACAAACACAGACCTTCTAATGTAAAAGGACACAAAAGTACTGTATATGAAATTATAAACTTCTTTTATATATGATTTGTTAAGGCTTATTCTGTGATTAATTGTGATATTTCCTAGCACATCAATGGTTAGTAGGTTTTCAAATTACCATAGAAGTTTCTAAAGAACTTGCATACTTCCAACATTTTTGTGGTTTTTTATTTTTAACAATATCACAAATAATATAAACAAGCAAGAAAATATAGGATGCTCTTAGATTTTGATTAATAAGTGCTTTTTTAATCTTAATTGTTCAAATATAATTAGGATTCTGGTTACCACACAGTCAGTCCTACTAATGAAGATTTAAACAAAATATAAATTTTCAATGATACAAAGATACATTTAAATAGTTAAATTCAAGGAAACCTTGAATTAAGTACCTACTATGCTTATAGGAATAGTATGCTTCCAGATCAAATAAAAATAATTTGAAATTTTAAGCTATTTATGGATACAGTATGTTTAGAGTCACATAAATATAAGCAACAAAATTCAGTAATTTAAATATGTACGTTTATTTAACTATGCCTAGAGTATTCATTTTGGCTAGGAAAATCTAACTTCTTATTAAATAAGTTGAAAGTAAGCTATATTTACCATATGACTGTACAACTCCACTAATCAGTCTTGTATTGATGGTTTCACCATTTCTTTCCTTTTCTATCAGTTTCAAAACAGCATTTGTTACCTTAAAAAAATGATATAAAATCACTTATATATAATAAACAATGAAAAGTTAATACAAAACAGGTTAGAAAAGAACTCATAATAGTTGTAAAAGCTTTTTAGGAATGTAGCAAAATAGATTACCTGTTTATTTAATGGCCTGAACAGACAATCCCTCCAAGTCACCAATGCAAGCTAGGATGAGGAGAGAGAGAGAGAGAGAGAGAGAGAGAGAGAGAGAGAGAGAGATATGTATTGGGTTATGTTTCACATTGTTCCTAATAGTGAATTCCACTGATAATTGCTATAAATAACAGCCTGAATCTCAAACTACTCAGTTAGTTGGCAGCATTTCTGTAGTAAATTATAATTAGGAAAGTAAAGAACTATTGCTGAGATGAATTATTTGGGGAACAACAGTTTTGAAATTATTTCCAAACTGACTATCAATTTCAAAAGACAAATCAACTGGCAGAAAATTATATGGCAAAATTTTATTACTTAAGAAAAAATATAAAAATGCTTTTGACTGTAGTGGGAGAGGTATTCAAACTAAATATAAATGTGCCCCAATAAGTTTTTGACAAATGGAATTTAAGTTTTTCTATTTTACCAAGATAAGCCCACCCATCAAAAAAGTTCTGTACACATAATATACTTTCTCATTAAAGTGAGAATATGTATCTTTCAGTATATATTACAGAAATTATCAAGTGTTATTAAAAAAAAGTCCAAAATTGCAGGGATATGGGTTATAAAAACATAAGAGGTTCAGACTAATAATTATTCTTATTTTGATTGGAAACAATCTCAAATTTATCTGGATTACACTGCTTATACTAGATTTTTACTATTATTAAGGCAATTTCCTAGTATAAATTCTTAGTAACAAAAATTATATTCATCTTAAAACACCATTATTACTAATCAGCATGTTACCTTTACTTATTATTTATATTAAAAAGTTTAGGCACCTTGAACTGCCTGTAAAAGCTCTTCTAGTCTTGAAATTCTATGCAGAGGAAGTAGATTCTTTTCTTCAATGCCCAGATACAAACTTGATTATCCCTGCCTGATTCAACTGGGGTACAGAAAAACATAGAATCCTATACTCCCTGATGAAGCCAGAACCTGTTTCAGCCTAATGAATAAAGTAGTCACTAGAAATTATTTGTTCACCCTATGCTGTTTCTGATTGGTTACAGCCCAGAACTAATGAGGCCAAAGTTAATCCCTCTATTGCTTGTTAAATTTTGCTCCAGGAAATCATTCTATTATCATAGTGCTTGTTTCATTTTAAACAGCTGAGGTGCCCATGAAAGGGTAAATGTGTGAGAAAGTTGCTACTGGACACAAAGGACACTAAAGGTGAGCTGATGGAGCCAATTACGAGAAAACCAAATCAAAGTTCTTGAGTTTGTTCATAGTATGCTGAGAACTATTAAACAGGCATGTTTTAATACATACACCTGATCCCTTTCTAAAGAATAAAAGCTAAGGAGCGGCTAGGTGGTGCAGTGAATAGAGCACCGGCCCTGGAGTCAGGAGGACCTGGGTTCAGATCGGGCCTCAGACACTTAACACAAAAAAATAGCCGTGTGACCTTAGGCAAGTCACTTAACCCCTATTGCCCTCCAAAAAAGTAAAAATAAATAAATAAATAAAAGCTAAGCAGCAAAGCAAACTCAGTGGGGACAACCTACTGTTTAATTAAACACAGTACTTGAGAAATCAAAGTTTTAAAAATATAAGGCATAAGTAAAAACATTAGCATATGAGAGATGTAAAGAACATATTAATAAGAAGGAAAATCTTCCTAGAAAAGCAAAAAGAACTAATTTCTTGTGAATTTCTTTTTATAGCGTTAGATTAATAGCTACAAACTGAATCAAGATTTGTATATTCTTTTGATAGCAATAAGGAAAGGAGCTACAATTTTACTGTTGTACAAGCTCCAGGGTGAAAAGAATTCTTTATTCTTTGCAAATTGTCTTAGGGAATTGCCAAGAGCACTGAGAGGAGAATAACTTGCCCAAGGTCATAGTCAGTGAGTGTCAGGACTTAAAATCTAAGTTTTTCTGGCTCCAAGAACAGCTTTAATTCCCTTTACCACAATGCCTCTATGTTATTTGGTATTATGTTTAAAAAAAAAACCCACCATAAGTCCAAAGCACAATAATTTCCATTTTAAGGGCATTACATGCAGTATTTTAAATTATATTTAAACTTAGTCCTGCCTACAAAGTTTCTTTATGGAGAATTTTTGCTTGTTTTCCATTAAATCTTGTCTCCACACCTCACACCTATGTCCCCAATCCACCACATATATATACACAAACTAAAAAAAAACCCAAAACCTCAGCATTTTTGTGGGCAAAGATAACAATGACACTTTGAAGTACTTCTAGAAGGAGCACCATAGGAATTCAATGATGGCAAATCTGTCATTCATTACAAATGTATAGTACCCCTTTCTTAATATGTTTAATAAGTTTTTGTAAAGAGAAATATTTAGTATTATTTTGTAAAGAAAAATATTTAGCAATGCAAGTACATCAGGATTTAAAACTTCAAAAATATGCAATTTGAATCTGAACTCACTGCTCAGGTCATTATTTTGTGAGTGTTGAAGCACTTTGCTTAAATATCTTATTTGATACCTTTTATCATTTACCTGAGTTTAGAATGGCATCAAAACAACAACAAATAAGGAGGCTTATATAATGTTTAGTTTGATTGGAAAACAGACCTCCTACAAAGACCTTAAGACTTCTACTATTCTATATCCTGGCAGTTTATGAAGTGTTACCTCATAAAAAAAGTAATCCATTTTCTGAATTTAAGATAAATATTAGAAAAATCAAGGGAATGATATTCCAAATATTTATCCAAGCCATGCTTTGGGGAAAAGTATGTAAAAATTTTGAAAGACTTTTTTATAATTAAAAGTTATCAAAACTCCAAAAATTTTTGAGCATTTAATTTAAAAAAAATTAGTTCTATCCAGAAGGGCAGACTGCCCTAGGTATCCAAAGAAGTAAATAGAATAGATAATTTGTGGATATCAATTAGGTCTATCAATTTGTATCATAACATTATGTAAAAAAAATTTCTCCAGGTTCTAAAATTTATAGAAGACCCAAGTTTATTCCTTCTCAGAAAGCATAAATATTAAGAGCTTAATAATGAACTATGAATTGTCTGATATGAAACAAATGATTAAAAAGCTTTTTTTTTAAAAAAAATGACATATCTGTTCTGTGTTTTACTGGTGTGGGGAAATTCTCTGGAATGGAAACTCCATGCACCCAAACTAATCCAAAGCTCATTACTGACTTACTGTCTTAAGACAGTGGCCTGAAACACTGAGTAGTAGAATGGCTTGTCAGTGATTACACAGAGAGCATGTGTTTGAGACAGAAGAATCCAGATATTCCTGACACCAAGGCATGTCCTTTACCACCCTCTACCAAGTTGCTTACATACAGCTCAGACCAAGTATGTGACAAGGTTGAAAGCAGGTAAACTGAGCCTAAAAAACAAGCCTAAACTGAGCCTATCACTTTCACAGGAGTTTTGAAGATTAATTTTATTTCTCTAAAAGACAGGAAAATCACTATTTATAGAGAAGGTACCATTTCTGCTCTGTTCTTAGTAGCACTGAGAAACAACACAAAATTGTTTCAAATATACTACTGGTGGAGCATTACCTGCTAGTGCCACATGCACCAGTACGTCTTAAAAATACTTCTCTGAACTTCAAAAGTGGGTTACAAATCACAAGAGTCAATTATTTTACTTCTGAGTAAGTACCACTGTCCACAAATTTGCTCAGTTTAGCATATCTAGTAACTCCAAGTACATAAGAAATTCACTTGGAAAGTGCTATTTAGGAGAGAAAAAAACCGAAACAATAATTCTGGCTCGTGTTCTGAGGTATTACATAGGAAAAGCTGATAAAAATTCATTTAAAATGTAGCCCCTGTGGGAAGTTCAAGCCCTTTGTAGGCAATCAAAGAAGAGTTTGAATTGAAAAAGGAAACTATATGCTAGGGATTGATCTGCTTTTGGTAGAAGAAGGGCTAAGAAGCTATCTCTGTCTTAAACAGGTCTGTGTCTATCTCCTAACAAGGATGAAGGCAGGATGGGAAGGAACTTAATTTTTAAAAAGTTTTTGCTTCATTAGGAGAAGATCAATTTTATTGGCTTTCCTTTGAGTGAGCTTATTCGGGAAGAAAACAGCAAGAATGCCAAGAGTACAACAATATTCTGTGTAAGTTTATGTTTCCAGAGGACACAAACTTTTTATCCTTCCAGAGGATACATCTACCTTGGACTGGAGCATCCCACAGGAGGTGGGAACAAGGACACAAAAGGGTTAAGAGTACTGATACCTCCCACTTCAACTTCGAAGTTATTAATGGGAAGGAGCCTTTTAAAATCTGACTTTGCTAAGAGGCTATTACTGCTTTGGAACTCTTTGTTCTCAGCAGAGCTATCACACTTTGGAAACAGCAATGTCTTTACTTTTAGTGTTAAAATCAGAGGTCCTGGGATCCTTTGCTTGGTAACAACACGTGGATATTTTGAATTCCTTGAACAATGGCAACCCAAAATCTCAATGAGTAGAAGGAACTCTCAACAGAAATAAATTACGTACTCTATTTTATTGTGTGGAAAGATCATGCATATTTCCCATTCAGCTTTCCAAAGAAGTTATATGAAAAAAAATCATGTCTAACACTAAACATTAACCACACATTAAATACTTTGCTGGAAATATAGTACTTGCTGGGATCAAAACAGTTGTGAATGTTAAGTAATAAAGGGGAAAAAAGTTTCATCTCATTGGACAGTCATAGCTTTATCGCTGCTTTGCACAATTTTTCTTGCATAATTAATTCCCTGTAGCATCATTATTACTTACTATTACTGCCTGCCCTGTTTCCAATACTTCTTCAGTTGAAATTGTAGTGGAAATACAATTTTGCACCCTGGCACTTACAACAAAAGGTGCAATGTTTCTTTAAGTGCATAATAGTATTCCCACTCCTTTGGACTGAAACTGAGCGTTTCTGGGTCCAGTTTGGCCTGTAGATCCATCATTGGAGAAAAAAGGAAATATCTAAGAGGCAGAACAAAAGAAGGGGGAGGACAATATCACTTAATTTTTTTTTTAATTTGAGAAAAATAACTTGGAGAAAAAAACCAGACCACCTAATTTATGAGTTCACAAAACAATTATGTGCCTTGAAACTTAACTGTTCAAAACAAACATATTAAAGAGGTCTGACTAGTACGTAAACGAACAAGCTCTGGTGGTGAAATAAATAATCTCAGAAGACAGCTTGAAACTGATGCAGAACCACAAGAAGACACACAACGATCTCCAACAAGGAACACAACACCAGAAGACATCAGAATTCAGATAAATGCAATGATTACTATTCATCAGAGGACTGATGATCAAATGGGATTTGTCCAATCTTTGCAGACAGTGAACTCCAAGTATGTATGGAATGCTGCCTACACTGTCACTAATGGCAGATGGGTAGGTTTCTGTTGCTTAAATATTTTCCTTTGTTATAAAGAAACATTGCAGGAAGGAAGGGAGACTACTGAGATGCAAGTGATACAAAACAATAAAAAGTATAAAGTAAAAAGAAAAGGTTGAAGCCTGGAAATGAGAAAGCACTCCTATCTTACAAGGATTTGGGGACATAGTGAAAGACCATTACATAAGACCTACCAAAAAAAATAAGTGCCTGTAGTACCTGCAACCCAAGGTTCATCAATCAAGGTAGGAGTTGAGTTATCTAGCTTTTTCATTTCTGACTGGTTTGTCATTTCGTTAATACAGGCAGCACCTGAGCTAAGTTGATGTTTATGCCCTGAGAGTTATGTGACTTGCCAGGGAAAGTCTCATGGCCAGCAGAGGTCAGAGGCTGGGCGTGGACATATGTCCTCCTGGCTTAGGTGAGATGTCTTTTTAATAAACTCTACATACTGCCCTTTCTCTTGTTCACTTATCTATATCAAACACTTCAATATGACAATTCTTTAGTAGTACAGTATCTGGTACACATATGATCATGGGGACAGAGAAAAGAAAAGCAGCAGCAGCCTAGAGGAAACATATCTGCGCTATTTCAAGTTAATAAAAATGCCAAATTTCTCACAAAAGGTTGTTTCTATACACATACACAGATGCATGTATATGCAGACATATAGCTTTTTTTTTGGTAACATTTTTTCAAAGGGAAAATAGGAAACAGCAAGAGTCAATGAGTCCCATATATCACTTTCTCTCCCTTACCCTAGGCTCTACTAAATTCTATTCTAACATTTTCATTCCTTCTACTCCTAAGAGATTTGGGGTGGGATAAAGTAGATACCATATCAAATCCAAAGACTAGCAGCATAACCTTCTGCAAAAACCTACAGTACTTTATTAAAGCTATATAATAGGTATAAGTAATTAGATAAATCAATAATTCCTCAAAACATTTTTGTTATGTAGAGGATGACTTCTTTGAGGTCAAGAATTAGTTAAAATATGCATTTTCTTTCAACATAATTTGATGGAATCAGATTAGCATCATTACTATGTTACAGCTTCATTACATAGAGTTGGACATTGTAATTCTGTACATTTAAAACAGATTTGCTCTATAGTTGCTATTTCATCACAAATGCAAGATGTGCTGTTTGTCTTCCTTAGTGTCCCTCCCTTAATTGCTCTAGGAAAAGCTTTCTTGGCTAAACTGCTGTATCAGCAGTGATTTAACCACTCAATGTTCCCATTTCTGAATCTATTTGCAAACAAATCCACATAAGTTGAAAATTTCATTGGTTATTTCTTGGTGTTTCATGGGGCAAAGGGGAACAAGGTTCTGGTACTATAAAAGAAGATGATGAATACTTGGAGATTAGAAAGAAAAATTTTCCTGACAATTAAAAAGAACAAGTAGAAAGTAAATGTAGCAGTTTTTCGATCAAGACATAACATTCCAACTACTTACCCTAATCTTCTGTAATTCAACAAAGCACTTAAGTGGTATTTAATGTTTGAATTTAAAACAAAATTACAAGTAGTAAATGACCAAATAACCTAAGACAATATAATAACATCTACATTTAGATCACCTTACAAACAGATGAAATATCTTCAAGAAAATAATACATATTTTAAGGTGGCTTTTCTAAATCCTTACTGAATAGATTTCATATATTCCTTTTCGTCCTTCATCACACTCACGGCGAACCCAATGTCGATTGAGGTAGGCACAAATCCCATTCAGCACTTTGCTTGAAAATCGATAATCTTCCCATTGTTGAGTGTAGAATTTCAGTACACTCTCATCCATCAAATCTTCTCCATCCTAAAACAAGTAAGTTCACTAAAACTTTAAGATCACTAATTTTTAATGTCAATACATTAAAAAACAAGAATTAAATAAATTTTGTTCATAAAAATTTATCTAGGTTCATGCAAATTCCCAACAATGACATAAGAGGATATAACACATATCCTGTAGGTTACAGGAAAAAAAATATGCTAAAAAATATAAGAATAAAATTTGAGGGGCGGCTAGGTGGCGCAGTGAATAGAGCACTGGCCCTGGAGTCAGGAGGACCTGAGTTCAAATGCGGCCTCAGACACTTAACACAAAAGCTAGCCATGTGACCTTGGGCAAGTCACTTAACCCCAATTGCCCTCCAAAAAAAAAAAAAAAAGGAATAAAATTTGATGGGGCTATCTATGTATGTAAGGCATGTAAACATACACACATTTGGCAAATAAGGTAAATTCTGATGTTTCAGGGAAGGATAAGTTATTTCTTTAGATACAAAGCAAAGCACTCCCCCAAAATAATCATTTTAAACTTTTAGAAACCTAATATCCTTCAGTTCACCATGGCATCAATATTATTTTTTTTTCAAATAAATATATAATATGCATAAGAGAACATGGATAAAAACCTGTGTGACATATTCTGACTTGTTTCCTAGCAACAGAAGTTAAAAATTGTTCAAAATTATTTCTTTTAACAAGAATATTTTTATTTCTTAAATGTTTCAAAAGATGTTATTTCATTGGAGTAGACAGATTTTCTTCTGCTTAGCACATATCAAAACATTTCCATGCCTTAAGTAGGTCTTTTCATGAGTTTCAGGTGCCAGAAAAATATATCATCTGAAGACTAATATTGTGGTAATAAACCTCTGAATTATTTTCATTACAGACAAAAATGAATTTTAACTTTTACTTGGGATTAATTTTTTTCATTGCCAATGACTTCTACCAAAATAAAAGGCTTATTTTTCCAATTTATGTCAACTAGGCAACTTTGGGCAAGTCACTTAAGCTCATCTGTGAATCCACTTCATATTTAGCAATTCAGAGGGTTGGGCTCGATAATCTCTAGTGTCCCTTCCAGCTTCAAAGTTCTATGAAAGTAAGATAATGAGAAATACTCCTCTCTAAGTGCCTTGAAAATCTTTACCTAACAAATATATTAAGTTACCTGTACAAAAGGACTAAATATAAACAAATGCAAAGGGATGTATTAAAAAAAAAAAAATCACACCTTATTATAAGGAACAAAATTTAACTTCATTGTCACTAAAGAATAGCTAGAACACTTTTATCTACAAATGTCTTGGCCTTTACCTATATACATTAAGCAAAATGACAGGATTCATTTTATCAAGATTCACATTTTCTTTAATTGTTTTCAAAAAGATATTAAGAACATACTACGTGGGGAATAAAGACGTTATTAAATCACAAGTTGTGGGCAATTAAATCTACTTTTTTTAGAAACAAGTTAATGTTTCCAATGTATAAATGTATTTAAGAAAAAAACAACAATCTGGAGCATGCTGAAATTTTTGTACCAGGTCTGTGTAGTTCAAAGTATGAATATATACACAGAAAAATCTCTGCTAAATTTCCCAGGGTAGAGAGTATAGATGTCTTCACTCACTCTATATAACATGTGTAGCACCAGCTGAAGGCCCCACTTGCCCATCCATGTGGCTGGAAGTAAGGCACCACACTGCCTTTGCTACAGAGATGAAGACTGAGGAAGAAAAAGGCAGAAGATGAAGGGGAAAAAACTTAATCACTACCCAGGCAAGATGAGTACGGCAGGGCAAACCATACTCAAAAGAAAACAGGTATTCACAAAGAAACCCACTTTTGTTACGGTAGTAATTCTACAGCTCCTTAGTCCCACAAAACTACTTTTGAGAAATCCATTTCTGCAAATTTCTAAGACAAGCTATCTTTTAACAGTTTATATATATTGTTATTAGAAAATAAACTAGATTCCTTTATGTTATGATAGGAAAATGGCCATGAACTTCTACTAAGAAAATTAAAATAATTTAAAGGGAAGTAAATTAAGTGCTGGGTTACAGAATCAAGAGACCTTAGATGTCATCTTGCCCAACCTCTTGGTCCATTTCACAAATCCCTTATATAATGTCCGACATACGGTCATTCAGCCTCTGTTAAAAGGATCTAATCATAGAATTTTATGGTGTACCAGGTGTTAAAGACAAGAAAAGTTGTTTATAGAAAATATTCCATTTCTACCATGGACAAAAGAAGGAACAATTTCAACATTTTCCCACACATGTACATAGAAATATTTTTTAAATAGTATTGAATGACACTAGAAGATTAACATTTAGGTATTATTCCTCATTTTGTGAGTGTCTATTGCAATTTCCATCTGTTTTTAACTACTTAATTCTCACGTAAAAGAATCTTACCTTAAGAAGGTTTGTCAAATAATTCTTCAGAAATTCTTTCAGTCGTTTGTACAATTCCAAACCAACAAACTGAGCTCCTCCAGGTGTCTGACCTTTCTTAGATTTAGAAGGAGGCACTCCAGCTCCTCGAGCTTGGTTGGACTGATGCACACTAGTACAGTAGTTATAAACGTGACTATAAAAGGTTAAGGAACTTAGTAATATTCCACATACTAGACACAGTTAAAATGAACTCATTTCTAACTTTAGCTGTACTTTAAAATCTCTATTGGAAAAAAAAAATTAAAAACAAACAAATCAAAGAACCATCTTGAAATTTTCTTTCCAATGGAATGAAGAATAGTTTCCATAAAGGCTAACAAAAGATTGTATTAAAATGCCTAATTGGGAAATACACGAAACACAGTAAATTCACCTTAAGAATCATGGGGCAGTTGGTGGCTCAGTAACAGAGCACCAGCCCCAGAGTCATTTGTCTTCTGATACTTAACACTTACTAGCCATGTGACCTTGGCCAAGTCTCTTAACCCCAATTGCTCCCCTCCCCCCAAAAAAAGCAAAAAGAAAAAGAATCAAACAGGTTTATTGTTAGTTGATAACCTGCATGAAAATCCTACTGGAGTTCCCAAATTTTGGCAAAATGTAATGAAGTCTAGGAGTGACACAAAGCCTCTGGGCCTTGGAGTTACTGCCAACACCATGGTTCTATCAAATGTTGCTGTTTTGTGATGTTATAGTTCCTCAAGTTAACAAATTGATGAATAGTAGACTAAAGGTTATGTTCTCAATCGTACAATTACCTCTGTAATGTGAGTCTCTAGAATTTTTTTTATAAAAAAGCTGTTCTTCATACTTGACAAGATCACAGTGCACTAGTCTACATGAAAATGAAAATCTTCATGAAACTCAGTGTGTAAGAAGTAGTATTAATAACAAGAATTTTACTTTCACATTTACAAACACAAATAAAGGGGAAGCTAAAAGAGCACTGGATTCAGAGTCAAAATGCCCAAATTCAGACCCTGGCTCTGCATAGGTGACCTGAGGCAAATCCCTCTATTTCATACCTCCTCATTCAAAAGCCTCATTTATAAAATGAGGTGGTAATGATCTGCAAGGTCCCTTTTCAGCTCTAAATCTATGACCTTACAAAAAACACTTTAAAGAAAGTTAAATGAGGAAAGCAGAGCCCAGAAAGGTTTAGTGACCTGCCCCAAATCCAGGCATCCAGCATTTCCAGGAAGCAGCAGGGTCTCGTCCTGGTTCTCTTGGCCACAAAGCCATCACACTTTCCACTCAGTGTGAGTCTTACCCAAATGCCTAAAAGTTAAAGACTAAGCATACCTGGAGTTTTTAGCTGAAAACAAAATTACAAGGATGCAACATCTGGGCTTGGCACACTGCAATCCAGGCCACTTAAATAAGGTTTCATAGTGACCTGCCTCAGTGGTTAACAAAAAGCAAGAAAACACAGGGTCAACCTCTGATAATTTAATCTTTTTTTTTTAATGATAATCTAATCTTATAGACTCTAGTCTGGTACTTTAAATCCAAGTTTAAAGCTCAATGCAGTGTTTTCAGCTTATTAGATAGAAAAATTATAAGAAACTAACATCAGTCTTTTAATATGCTTTTAATTCTAATTTCTCTTACGATTGTTTTTAGTGTTAAGATTTTGGTTTAATTCTTACTATTGCAGCTTTTTGCTGGATTGTTCCCTTGTTCTTAAGTGTTTTAGGATTGCTTTTTAAGTTTTGAATTATCAACACTGTAATGGCTTATTAGTTTTTCTCAGTGCTGAAATTTTAGAACACACCTAGGTCTTTGTCTGGCCCACTGTGACATGTTCTAGGTTATCAAAACTTAAAATCCTATTGTTTGAGAGGATTCTGGGAAGATAGTGGAGGTCAGAAAATTCCAAGCTCTCCAGATTTTCCCCACAAACAGGACAAAATAGCACCTGATGGAGAACATGGAGCAATAAAAATAAACAAGAAGTGCAACAGAACAGTGGTCCTCCTGGGAAAACCAGGAGAAGATCCAAAGAAAAAATCCCAGGACTGATGTTTGGCCCCTATAAAGAGTAAACACTCCAAGCAGAGATCCCTGGGGCTTGCTGGGTTGGGAGGTAGCCTCTGTGGGCACTTACAGGAGGCTGGAGGTCTTGGTTTCAGTTCCAGACTAGAGGGGAGAACTGAAGGGGGTTCTGAGGTCAGAGGTACCATCCCCCATAACCCAGGCCCAGAGGTGATTAAAAAAAAAATTGTAGTAGCTTATGAGCAGACAAAAAAGAAAGAATCCAACCACTGAAAGTTACTATGGTACTAGAAAATACTGGGGTTTATCTAAGAGTTAATGTCAAATGGTTGTATGCTCAAAAAGAATTCATAGAAGAATTTTAAAAAGACTTTAAAAATCAAATGAGAGAGACTGAGGAAAAATTAAAAGAAAAAAAATCCAAGAAAAACAAGATCATGAAAAGAAAGTCAACCAATTAGAAAAGGAGAAGCTTAAGGAAGAAAACGATTCCTTGAAAATCAGAACTAAGCAAAGGGAAGCTGGCAAAGTTATAAGAGAACAAGAAATAAAACAAAATGTAAAGAATGAAAAAATAGAGAGATTGAAAAAAAATTAAATGAAAAAAACAGTCCAGAAAAACAAGATTATGAAAAGTTAATCAATTAGAAAAGAAGTTGAAGGAAGAAAATGATTCCTTGAAAATCAGAATTGAGCAAGGGGAAGCCAGCAAAGTTATCTAAGAGACCAAGAAATAACAAAACAAACTGTAAAGAATGAAAAAATAGAAGAGAATATGAAACCTTTCATAAGAAAGACAACTAATCAGGAAAACAGATCAAGAAAACATCATAATCAGACTACCTGAAAGCTATAACCTCCCTCCAAAAAATCTTGATACAATAATACGAGTAATAATTAAAGAAAACTGTCCTGAAGTATCATAACAATAAGTGAAAGCAGAAATTGAAAAAAAAAATCCACCATTCACCACCTGAAAGAGATCTTATGAATAAAACCTACAGGAATATTACATAGTCAAATTCTGAAACCACAGCTCAAGGAGAAAATATGAAAAAAAAAGAAAAAAAACAATTTAAATATGGTGAAGCCACAATTAGAATCACACAAGACCTAGCAGCGGTGACACTAAAAAGACTGCAGGTCTTGGAACACTACATCAAAGAGCAAAAGAACTGGGGTTCCGGCTGAAAATATCATAACCAGCAAAAATCCTGAATGAAAAGAAACAGACATTTAATGAATTGCCAGACTCTCAGAATTTTGTTAAAACAAACAAACAAAACTGAACTTGAGAAGATTTGACATATAAGGACCAAGAGAACCATAAAGTACATATCAAAGACTAATTACAAGGGACTCAATAAGGACAGACTTTTTTACATGAGGAAATGTAAAACATGTCTGAGACTGTTATTAGTAATTTGGTAGTTCAAAAGAAAGCCTGAGGTAGTCAGTCCTAAGTATGATAGCATTCTAAAAGTAAAACTGTTTAGGAAAAAGTAAAAAGAATCTTATACAAATGAAGGGTGAGAGGAAGAACTAACAGAAGAATTAAATGGGAGAGAAGGGCTGGTAGTTCTGGAACCCTAATTTCATCAAGAATGGGTATAAGTGGGAACAATACATATACATATTTAAAAGGGTACAAAAGTCTTCTGAAATTCAGAAATAAAAAACCAAAGGGATATGGAGGGATTTTTAGAGATGAGGATAAAGGAATAGGATAAGGGGGGTATAGAAGGGTGTTTAGATGAACAAGAATGGGAAGGTAAGGAAGGAATTCTTGGGGCAGGATAAGTTATTTAACAGGAGGGCAGGGAAGCAGGTAGAAGTAAAGTAGAGGAGTCAGGAGGGATATACACACAAACATAAAATAAAGGTCAGGAGTAGAATTTATTAGGGGAAAAAAAGCAGAGGTAGTAATCATGACCTGAAACAAAGTTAAAGCTAAAATAGATTTAATCAAGAGAGAAAAATAGGGAAACTACACTATATGTCAACCATGTTAATCAATATTGTTTTAGACTATTTAAAATAACTGGACAGTATAGGGTTGGCATATTGCTGTAGTGTAGGAAATGATGAGTTGGGAGACTTAGAAAAATAAAGATTCGGACTTATGAAGAAAGAAGTTATCCACTCTCAGAATTTAGAAAGAGAGAGAGAGAGAGAGAGAGAAAGAAGACAATTATGTAGAGCCCAGTCTTACATAGATGCATATGAATGTATTATATCTAAATGAGTATGATTATAGATATCTTAAGTATATGTATATATAAGTGTATGTATGCTTGAATGTATGTATGTGAACATGTGTACATAAATACGCATGTTTGTATATATATCTGCACTTAACTGTAGCCTTCTTGGGGTGGAAGGCAGGGAGGAAAGGAAGGAAAAAATAAAGGAAAAAGTGAACAGCAGAGAACAAAAGAAAATTTAGATGGAAAGAAAGAAGACACACAGCTCTGAACACAATGTCTATTATATAGGCTTTCCTGACATGGAAATTTATTGTTGTATTTAAGTTTTAATATTTAGCTTCATAATTGTGTATTTTAAGTTTAAAATAAAAATTATTTTGGAAAAATATAAATAAAATCCTATATTTGACTATTTTCATTTTCAGAATCCTAAGAAACACTTTCGGTGAGATGACACAGAGTAAGAGAATGAAGAATCTTAGGTAAAGAGTAGCAAATAAACCAGTGTTGCTAGTTTTTAAAGGGCATGGAAAGTGCAAGAAGATCGGGGGCGGCCAAGTAGCACAGCGAGTAAGAGCACCGGCTCCAGTGTCTGGATGACCTGGGGATCGAATCCTGGGCTCAGACACTTAGCATTCACCCAGAAACACCTGGCCGTGTAACCTTGAGCAAGTTACTTAACCCCAATTGCTTAGGGGCGGGCCAGGGGCTCAGCGAGTAAGAGCACCGGTTCCAGTGTCGGGATGACCTGGGGATCAAATCCGGGCTCAGATACTTAGCACCACAGAAATGACTGGCCGTGTAACCTTGAGCAAGTTACTTAACCCCAACTGCTTTAAAAAAAATAAAAAAGAAGATGGTAAGGTTGATTAGCTGTGTCAAAGGCTACAGACAGGATGAGAGATGAGCATTAAGAAAAATCCATTAGACTTGGCAATTAATAGTGGAGATACAAGGAACCTTAGCAATCATAGAGTCCAACACTCATTTACTGAAGAAGAAACCAAGACTCAGAGAGATTATATGACATGGCCAGGATCACACAATTGGTTATGTCCGAGGCAGGTCTTCCCAACTCCAAATCCAACAGAGTTCACCAAGACAGTGTAAGGAAAAGCAGGCTGCCACATACTGTACACAAGCGGTATAAGATTTCATCAAAGAGATATATAGAAGAAACCAAGAAAAACAAGGTAGAAAAGAGTATTGCAGTGGCACCCCAGGAAATGTTCACCATAGTATTTTCTGATTTATAAAGCACATTATCACTATCTCATTTGGTCCTCATGACAGACCTGGGAATATGTATGTATAAATATTTTTATTACCATTTTACTAAATTATCAAATGGTAGGAGGGAAATTTGATTTCAAGTCTTGGGATTTAAATACAGAGCTCTTTCCATATCAGTTTCACTCCTTAACTTTCTCCCACAAAATCTTTTTATGTGTAGACATCCTGGTTCTTCTTATTTATGTACCTGTTTTGCTTTTTTTTAAACACTTAGTGCAAATGAAAAGCACTGGGTCACTCTATCAATCCAGTTCTAAAGTCATTCCATGAATAGCAGTGCTAGGCCATTATGGTAATTATGGTTAAGAAGCAGAGGGGGAAGAAGGAGAAAGATGTTTTTTGCTTTCCATGATGTATGACCAGAAAGTCTGTGCGGCTGATAATGTGGCAAGGGCAACAAATAGCTAATGGCCACCTAATATGCTCCATTTGCATTCATGTCATATCAAGAACACTAGAGAAAGGCCCTTACCACACTGGACAGATTTGTGGAGAACTTGTGGAAAGACCCAGCCAGTTAAGGAGGCATGGATGGGTTTCTGATCTATACTGCTGAAGGAAATATCCACACTGTTAAGATATCAAAGTCATTCAAATATCAAGGGGGGTGGGAGGGTGGGGGAGAATGTAGATGAAGGGAATGAGCATTTATTTATCAATACATATAAATGTGTATTAAAGCAGTATAGAAAAACCTCTGATCTAAGCAGAAATAGGCTGCCCTGACTTCTTTAAAAATATAATAATATTAATTAGTGATATATAGATTCTGTTATTTAAACAGTCCAAAGACTCATTAAAATGTTGAAAAGGTAGAGATTTGGTTGGTTCAGATGTTATTTATGGTGAAAATGATGGTAAAGAACTAAAGACTCATTTGGAAGGAAAGTGTGAACATGAGGAAAGTTTGAAAGCAAATCACATTTTTAAGGCTGCTATCTTACTCATTTTACATTTGTTCTGCTAACTCAAAGGAAGCTGAACAAAACAATGTTTTAGAGGAAAAGAGTGATAAAACATAAGTGTTTCCAACGTATGATAAAGTTAAATTGAAAATTACTATTCCTCAGTCATGGCCTCAAGTGCATGTGTCAAAAATCACGGAAAGATGATTTTTTTTTCTCTGACATCAATGATGCTGTTTACAAAGAAGTCATTTCACAACATCTGTTGATAAGGCTTATTAAAGTTTCTGAAATATTTGAAGGCTTTGCATACTGTAAACAGGTCTAAAAAATTGGTTTCTTTATGATGACTAATGACAATCTAGTTCAAGTAATGTTTCTTATGCAACGTTTTTTTGAAGCAAAAAAAAAAAAAAAAGGTGTGATAACATAAACCAATTTGTGGCAATCGCCAAAACTGAAATACAACCTCAAAGTAAGTGAAGATGTTACCATCAATATATTTAAAATACCTTAATTTAGTCTCTGAAAGCAATTTCTAAAGACTAATTCCAAAAATAATGAGACTGATTGTAGTATTATTGGGCTAAATCTGTAAGACTCCCAAGGTGAATAGTAAAGCAGAAAGAGCATACTTTCATATCAAGAGAACTGGGTGTTACCATTAAACTTAGCTCTGAGATCTCTGGCACTTTAAGTTAACTGCTTAAGTTTCCTCCTCTGTAAAAGCAATCTCTAAAGTCCCTTATGACTGAAAATTTTGATTCTTTGAAGTGGAAAATATTCACTTAGATATATGCATTCTAGGTTAAAATTTCTTTTTGGAGGGCAATTGGGGTCAAGTGACTTGCCCAAGGACACATGGCTAGTTTTTGTGTTAAGTGTCTGAGGACGCATTTGAACTCAGGTCCTCCCGACTCCAGGGCCAGTGCTCTCTTTATTTACCACACCACCTAGCCGCCCCTAGGTTAAATTTTTAAAGTGTCAATACATTATAATCACAATTCTATGATTAGTAACAAGTATTTTCATTACTTTTTTCAACATATTTTTAGAAGTCTTCTGATCTTCCTATCAACATGTTGTCATGACACAGCCAGAAAAATCCTTAAGAGAAAAAAAAAATTAAGTTAATACTATTATAAGTCCAACTTAAGATAACTATCTGTAGAAGAATACTAGACTGAACTGACCACTATATATGACAAAGTCCCACCATGAAAGGTCACTGTTTTCTCAAAAGTACCTTCAACAGTGATCCAGACTTAAAGGACCAATCTAATGGCAATATACTCTATATTCTAGATTTTTGTACAGGTCACTCAGGAGGCATTTCATGTATCAACATGAAAACGACCATAGTCATCTGTATTTTTCACATGCTACGCCAGAGAATCCTAATCTTTTAGGTAATACATTATTCTTTCTCTATTTTTTTTGCCTTTTGGAGGGCAATTGGGGTTAAGTAACTTGCCCAAGGCTACACAGCTAGTTTTTTGTGTGTGGGTGTTAAGTGTCTGAGGCCGGATCCGAACTCAGGTTCTCCTGACTCCAGGGCTGGCGCTTTACTCACTGTACCACTTAGCTGCCCCCTTATTCTATCATTTTAAAAAAAAATCTCTTCTCTTAAGAGTACTGTGTTGCAAATTTGTGGACAGAGACAGGGCCCAATGATTTCACGAATAAAAAGAGGAGGCAATTTCCTCTACCAATAAAGGTCAGCATCTTTTTTGCAACAGCTTTAGAGAGTTATTATAAAACCAAGAAGTGAAGTGACTTGAACAGGGTCACACAGCCAGCATGTAACAAAGATGCAACTTGAACTAAGGTCTTCAAGGCCCTTAGGCCAGTTCTTGATAACCACTAAACCATGTAATTTCTTACACGTATGCATGTGCTTGTGTGTGTATGTGTATGAGCACAGACATACAATAAATGTTAGTTAAACTAATTTTTTTTTCAAAATCAGAGACAAATGGTAACCCACATATATTACAAAAGCAGTGTTGGCAATTATTCATCTATGTATACACTAGATTTAAGTTTAGCAGAACTCCACTATCCTTACCTAACAACTTTTGATAAAACCTCTTATAAAATAGTAGTAGATCACATATGAAGAAAGTTAACTTACCTCATTTTCAACTTTTTACAAATTCAATGGGGATTCTTGGTGAATGGCATCTTAAAAGATACCTAACAAATAATTTTTGTAATTAAAACACATTTTAAGTACTTAAAATACCCTAAGAATATAAATGCCTTAAAAGTTTAAGATCTCTGATAGATCCACTGCCATTTGGAAAATGGTCATTCAGTGGAATAGAGGACTTTCAAACATTCTTGATGAAAAAACCAGAGTTGAGGGGGCGGCCAGGTAGCACAGCGAGTAAGAGCATCGGCTCCAGTGTTGAGAAGACCTGGAGATCGAATCCCGGGCTCAGACACTTAGCACCCACCCAGAAACACCTGGCCGTGTAACCTTGAGCAAGTTACTTAACCCCAGTTGCTTAGGGGCAGCCAGGTGGCTCAGCGAGTAAGAGCACTGGCTCCAGTGTTGGGATGACCTGGATCAAATCCGGGCTCAGATACTCAGCACCACACTCAGAAATAACTGGCCGTGTAACCTTGAGCAAGTTACTTAACCCCGATTGCTTAAAAAAAAAAGAAAAAACAAAAACCAAAACCAGAGTTGAATAGAAAATTTGACATTCAGATACAAAAAGCAAGAAAAGCTTGAGAAGGTATAAACAGGGAAAAGAAATCATAAGGAACTTATCAAAGTTGAACTATTTACATCCCTACATGGAAAAACAATAATTGTAAGTTATGAAACTTTTCTCGGTATGAGAATAGCTGAAGGGAATAGAAATGTGTGTGTATGTATATATGTATACATACATATATATACATATACACACATGTTTATATAGGGGGGTATATTGGGCATATGAATACATATGTGAATGTGTGTATATATGTTTACAGGTATACATAGATAGAGGGCACAGGACCAGTTTAATGGGAAGGGATAATACTTAAAAAGTGAAATTAAGAGGTGAGAGATGAATATAATGAGAGTAGATGGGGAGAGACAGATTGGGGTAAGGCAAACGATCTCATATAGAAGAGGTAAGGGAAAATGGTTACAATGGAGGGGAAGAATGGATAGGCAAAAGGGAATGGGTTAGTCAACCTTATTTTCATTGAATTTGGCCTGGGGAGGGAATGACATACACACTAAATAGGATATCTCACCCTACAGGAGAGTAAGGGGGAAGGGGATAAGAGGGGGGATGATGGAAGAGAGGGGCAGGTTGGGGGAGAGGGAAGTTGGAAGCACCCACTTTTGAAAAAGGATAGGATCAAAGTAGAGAATAGAACAAGTGGGAGGTGGGGATAGAAGGGAGGGAAATATAGTCAGTCTTTTACAATATATCTACTATGGAAATGTTTTGCATAGCTACACATGTACAACCTATATTGAATTGCTTATCTTCCCAGTAAGGGTAGGTGCAAGGGAGGAAGGAAATGTTTGAAAATCAAATGTAAAAAAATACACACACACACACACACACACACACACACACACACTATTATCAATATTATTTTACTTGTAACTGGGAAATAAGATATACAGGCACTGGGGCATAGAGATCCACTGTGCCCTACTGGAAAGTTGGAGGGGGTATGGGAGAAGATATGGGAGAGAGCAGATTGGAAGAGGGGATATCCAGTGGGATTGCTATTTCGGGGTGGTGGGTAGGAGAAAAGATGGGGAGAAAATTTGTAACTCAAAATCTTGTGGAAATGAATGATGTAAACTAGAATTTAATAAAACATTTGATTAAAAAAAAAGAAAACAAATAAATTAAAAAAAAAAGTTTTAAGATCTCCTTCCACACACCTTTGTATTTTCCATGGCATCTACATCACATAGTGCTTTTCACACAGTAGTCAAAATGCAGAGTAGAAAAAATCGGGAAAGTTGCACATTAAAAGATACCTAATACTGCAAAATTTTACTCATGATATAATCTTAAGATATTTCATTCTTCATTTTGAGGTAGTCTTTTTTGCAAATTACAAAAGGTTAATTTATCTTAAAAGGTTAAACAAAATGATTATTTTTAGAGCTACTTAGGAATACTGAGCATTATTAATGTATAAGATAAAGAGTGATGGGGTAGCTGGGTGGTGCAATGAATAGAGCACTGGCCTGGGAGTCAGGAGGACCTGAGTTCAAATCGGATCTCAGACACTTAACACTTAATAGCTGTGTGACCTTGGGCAAGTCACTTAACCCCAACTGCCCTGACTCCCTCCTTCCAAAAAGACCCCCCCCAAAAAAAGAGTAAAGAGGGACACTTAATATAATTTGGGTTCAGCTTAAATGATAACTCCTTCAAGTAGGCCTTCCTGATTCCCTCAGGAATTAGTGGTCCTCTTGTTGCTGCCCCCTTTTCCTACAACATGACATTCTGTATTTACTTATGAACTTTCTATATCCCCCAACCAAATGTAAGCTTCTTGAGGGAAGAGACAAACTCACCTTTATATATGAGTGTGTGTGTGTGTGTGTGTGTGTGTGTGTACACACGTGCATAACACAGTGCTTACAAAGAGTAAATGCAATTAAATAATCGTTTAAAATTCTCTAACAATATAAAAAACCCTAGGCAATAAATTTAAACTCAAGTTTTAAGATATTAGGATACGTGTAGAGTTCCATATATCTGGACTTTGCCATACTTTGTCTGGTATAAACTTGTTGAATTCCAGCTCTGAGATCATCCCAAATCTGGTCAAGACCAATCTGCTTTAGTCCATGTGGATTCTGACTCCTGTTGGATGACATTTTGTATACTGTGACGTTTTCCAGTGAGCAATGTTTTATCTGTGATCTAGCTAATCCTCCATCAGATGAACATACGCAGTATCATTCCAAATTCAGGAACAGCAGCGCAGAAGAGTTGTTCTTTATGTGCGTGGAATAAGGCTGTCTTCCAAGCAAACCTGAAGGGAAAAAGAAAGATTAATTAAAATACAACATGGAGTCTACCATCAAACATTTAAAAGAGGAACAATCAAGGGATTGATATATAAAATTAAAAATGTTAAGTCTTATAGAGCAGTATATCTGTGCATGCATGTGTATATATTGTACATAATTCTATTATGACCCATACATGTCCATTTGAAGACAAGTGCTTCAAAACCATAACTAGCAATTTTGTGCCTTGAAATAAATCAAATATAGTATGATACCTTTGCTGCCATCAAAACCTAAATGTCTTTCAAACACTTTTTATTGATTCACCATCTTGTATATTCTGCTTTCACAGGGCAAATACACATTTCTATTACTAAAGACCTTCATTGACTGATGTTTCAGTTGGTTGTGAAGGACACAATTTTTGTGGCAGCAACACTCTTCTTGAATGCTGCATATAGACTGTTTTATACGGTTTATGCTGTCATAGCATACACATACAGTAAGATAACACAAACTATTAAGCTAAAAGACAAGTCAATCAAAACTAAAATTGAAAAAGAAACCATTTTGAATATATTCCTCCTGAAAGCGCCCTCAAACATTAATAAAAAAATTAATTCACTTTTATTTCTCACTATCCTTGGGACAAAGTGGGGACATTAGAGATTATAACTACTAAAATTCTAGAACTTAAAGTAAAATACTCAGATACATATGCCATATATTAAATATAAAGGCATTTATAAAGAGGGGAAAAAGAAAGTCCACTAGAGAACTAATACTAACGAGGTCTTTAAGAAGCAGTGGTCCATGAACTACCTATGTAGTTAGGAATAATACTGGAATCTATATTTCTCAAATTGTATTTTTGGGCTTTGTGGTTTAGACATTTGTGTAATAAATTCAAGTTTAATACAATTTTAAAATACACTTTGCTTTTATATGAAAGGACCTAAAATGACATGATCTGAAGTCGGACAGACCTTTGGAAATGAATAGTCTAATACAAACCTAAACAGAATTTCCATCTACAAAATTCTTGCCAAGTAACCATTCAACTTCTACTTGGACTCTAGTGACAGAAAACACATGATTTCCCAAGGCTGTCCATTTTTCTCCTAGAAAGGTCAAACTATTAGAAGAATTTTCCATTTAGCAGTATTTGCTGTGGAAAGACTATGGGACTTAGATCTGGATTTGAACCCCAGGCTCTGCTACCTGTGTGATTTCAGGCAGATCATTTAACCTATTTATTCTACATTTGTAAAATAAGCATCGGCCTCAATGACCTCTATAGTCCCTTCTAGCTCTACATATATGATCACATGATTAAGTAACTCTTTGTAAATTTTTTTTGCAACTTCTATTTCTTTTGGTTCTGCTATCTAAGGTGAAACAAAAAAATTAATTCCTCTTATACATACAATCTAAAGACCTATCTTTTCCCTTGAATTCTTCTCCAGACTGCTGAAAGGTCATAAAAGTTTTGATTATCTGAAATCTGGTCTGTGAAATCATGTTATAAGGCTAACTATTCCTACAGTATGGAACAGTGGAAAGAAAGAAGGATTTAGAATAAGAGGACCTGATTCCAAGAGATGAACTCTTTGAGTTCTGGCACTTACTGGGTGAACCTAGGCAAGGCACTTCTGGGCCAGTTTTTCCATAAGTAAAATAAGGATACTAGCCTAGAGGACCTGTGTGATTTTTTTCCCCATCTCTACATTTATGATCCTAGGATCCTTCCAACAAGAGAATCTCTCTCTCTCTCTCTTTTTTTTTTTTTTGCCTTTTTGGAGGGCAATTGGGGTTAAGTAACTTGCCCAAGGTTAGTTTTTTTGTGTGGGTGTTAAATGTCTGAGGCTGGAACCGAACTTGGGTCCTTCCAACTCCAGGGCCGTGCTTTACTCACTGTGCCACCTACCTGCCCCCCAACAAGAGAATCTCATTAGCCTTAATTTCCTTAGTTGTGAAATGATGAGAATGGATTACATGACACTGAAATGTCCTTCTAGCTCTAAGTCTTATAATCTTATGCTTGTAAAGTTCCTATCATCACCACCACTTCCAACCACCTAGTTCCATTTATGCTTATAGCTCACAGGTATATTCACAGCTCAACTCCAGTTCATGTTATCTTATAGAATCCATACTTAGGACAACTTTCATTCTTTCTTCTGTCTTTCAACACTCAGGAAAAATTTACTTCTCCTTTATACTACACTATATTTGCAAGTCAGCAAACAACTAAAAAACATTTCTGGATCATAGAAGGGCAAAATCAGAAATTTATAAGTACCAGACATTTATAAATTTATAAAAATTTACAAATATTAGTGTCAACCTTATAAGTATCTGAAAATGCTCACAAATTCCTTTCAGAACTTTTTCTTCATTTCCTCATTGTCCTATAAAAGAAAGCCTCCTTCTTCTTAAACACTGTCATTTAAGATCAAATACTGAATTTATCTAATTTCTTCCAAATTTACCACAGCTCTTTCTTTTCCTTTATACAATATTATTTCCTTATATATTTCATTTAAAAACCAATATTTTCAGCTGTTGCATGGAGAGCTGAAAATACTTTCTGGTAGGTTAGCCTGGTAATCTCATCACCATTTTTAACACAGTTACTATGTGAAAACATATCTAATTTCCAAACAGCTGGCTTATTAAATGTTTGGAACACAAACTGAGGACTTCCTGTACTACAATTGTAAACAGCTAGCAACTAAGTTCACAAATCAGAATCACAGATTTTTAAAGGATCTAGAACAGAGATTTGGAGATTAAGGGAGTTGGAAACCAGAAGAATCCAAATCCTTAAAGCTGCAGGCCAGAGTAGAAGTAATTTACTGAATCTAAGCTAATGACAGAACTAGTTCTAAAATTATTTCTCTCGAATCTCAGACCAGATATACTTTCCACCATACAACTCTATTTTGACTTTAGTTTTTAGAAATTTCCATCATCTAACATTGCTAAAAGGCAGATAACCAAGAGAAACAGAACTGAAATGCCTAGATAATAATCCAAGATTTCAATCATGGGCACAGAACAGTAAACAATAAGAATGGACAGTCTATCATTTGATATTCTAACCACTGGATTATAAGGAAAAAAATTTTTTACACTTCCCATAGACTTGAAGGAATGTTGCAAACAGGAAAGTGAGGAAAATAAAGTATATTGCTTCTTGTATTTCTAATTGGAACATTTATAATGAAACACACTGAAGCACAAAATAAAAAATTGTCATCATGGACTTTAACTTACTGAAGGCAACTAATGTACCATTAACTGCAGTATCAACCTCACAGGCTGTTCTTGGAATAGCAATAGTGAAATTGCATTTTGGTAAAGAAGAAATACCTGATAGTCACATAGTGTTTTAAAGTCTAAAAAGCACTTTGCATATAAGATCTCATTTCATCCTAATAAGCTTGCAGGGGAAGCTCTACAAGTACCTTCATTTTAAAAATAAGAAAATTCAGGCATAAAGAGGTGCCCTTTACAGACACAACTGATCAGGCTTTCTAAGAAAATGAGATAGATATTTTACCCCAAAATTTTCTATCATCTCCAAGTCATCAAAGCATTTTTTCCCTTAACAGTTATAACATTATAAATAATAAGATCAAAGTAACATTTCACCTTGCTATTCTGAAAGAGCATGGCTAGTAAGACAAGTTAAAAAAAACATAAGAATCTCTATTTTTAATCAAATGGCCTTTCCAGGAAAGTTCCTCAGAACTGAAGCCCTTCAGCATGACTACATTTTGATTAGGCATCAGTTTCATAAGTTATTTTCTATCTGGTTACAACACAAGATACTATTAGCGCAGTAGTCCCTTCTAGTTTTCTTCATCTTGGCTCCAATGTTTTCCACTATGATCTCACACTTCAATCATAAACATTTCTTTTAACCACAGCATATTCTTAAATTACTGTATCATATTCCACTAAGTGTTACTGCAGGTTCTTGAAGTATTGGTTAAGTGTTTGCTGAGTATGGGTAGGAAATTAGGGAGCAGGGAAGAATTATTTTACTAGAGATTATAAAGCTGAAATACGGGAAAAGGTCAAATTTAAGACCAGAATCTGAAAGGTAGCAGAACCATTGGATAAGGATAGAGTGATAGGATCAGAGTGGGTACCTGTTAGGCCAAACATTACCAGGGACAGTTAGTTCCCTATGCACACTACACAACTTGTGTTTGGGGTTATAGATTGGCCAAACAATGTTACAACAAAGTTTTGCAACATCATGGTACAATTCACTTATATTGTATTAACAAGAGCTATCACAAAACAACTTGGCCAGGTCAAGGCGGTTTTATGTTGATAAATGCAGGTTATACACATGGGCAACTAAGATTATAAGTATTGCTCCTTTTTTAAAAATCTCAAAATTATTTGCTCTATTTTAGTGCTTCTATGTTATGAATAACTGTAATGTTTAGATTTACAATTTCACCTGAGCATTTCTCTTTCCGCTTCAAAAATCAATTTACATCACTTTTCATGAGATGAGACAAATGAATTCTTGTGTTGCTTTAATGAAAAAACCCTACTAAGCCTAAATAATTGGTTTTAGAGCTATGAGAATCTCTCAATGGGGAAAGAAGTCACATTCACGTGTGTGTGTATGTATTTTTCTTACTGGGGACCTACCAGGTGTACCACTGAGGTGGAAATGTTTAACTCAGTCCTTGTCCTACATGAGTAAAAAGATTTGTAACCACGAAGAGAAGAGTTTTAAGATTTCTATAACAACTGAAAGCTTGGGAACTTGACCAATTTAATTTATGCAGTTATAAGATCAGGTTATAACCTGAATAAACACAATCTTCATTTTGTTATTGAAGTTCTCTTTGTTCAAGTATTTAATAAATATATATAAAGATGTCCTGATAATACATGATATTTAAGCCTTAGTAGCTTAAAAATGCATTAAGACTTTTGAGGCAACCTGTCTATAACTAAATTTTTTTTTCTTAATAGGAAAAATACCCAGAACTTTCAGAAGACTACATAAAATTCTGTTATAAAAAATGACAAATCATTTACCTGTGAAACACATTTGTAATGGTGGCAGTGGCAAAATCCACCTCCTCCACTGTCTTTCCCAAATACTAAGATCTTTCTCTCCTTGTTTAAATATACCAAATGTTTTTTTAATCTGGGCCTGTGATGTCATTGGTGTAAGAAGTTACCAGAGAATAAACTTCCTTTATCAGTGAAGATCACACTGCTGCTAAAGTCTTGCTCTTGTCTTTGTATTTAAAATTTACATTGTAATGTTAACTTTTCACCTTTTGACTACAACTCTTGTCTAAACCAGGAGATCCTTAAATAGCCCCTTAAATATACTTAACTAGCTCTAATGGTTAAATGAGTGTTGCTGGTAATTTATGGTCTTGTCTTTACCTAAGGGTTGTGATATGTACAAGCTTTTAGTGACAGGGTTATATACAGTGAATCTAGAACCTGCCCCAAATAGAGAAGTACAGTGGGAGTACAGCTTTCTAATCCACATAACTGTGAACAGAAACCAATCACAGATCTATATGTGTTTGTAGGTCTGACTTCTGATCAAAGTTCTATGTGGTGGTATTTATCAAACCACTTCTTTGAACTTCAGCTCATCTTCAACAAAACTCATTTTTGTAGGGTTTTAGAATTTGTAAGGCATTTTGCTCACAAGAGCAGTACTGAGGCAGTACAAAAATTATTCCCATTTAGCAAAGGGGAACATAAGACTTGGAGACATTAAATGATTTACTCACCAAAATCTAGCGTATCAAGGTGAGTACCAAAATTTAAACCCACATCTTTTACCCTTCCAATGCATTACCTTCAAATAAGAGGGGGGGGGGGGTTGGATAAAATAATCTCTAAGGTCTTCCAACTCTAACATTCTAAGATGATGTTGTATATTGTTTTGTATTAACTAGGAAAAAAGTGATTCCTGCAACTCTGTGGTTATACAGTTTTATTATGATTGCTTTACCGTAAGAATCACATGTAGGTGGGGCAGCCAGGTAGCACAGCGAGTAAGAGCACCAGCCCCAGTGTCAGGATGACCTGGGGATCGAATCTGGGCTCAGACACTTAGCACCCACCCAGAAACACCTGGCTGTGTAACCTTGAGCAAGTTACTTAACCCCAATTGCTTAAAAAAAAAATCACATGTAGGTCTAAGTCTTTTTTTTTTTTTTAAAAGGAGCTGTTTCTCTAAACTTCCTCTAGTTCTACTTATTTACAGGGAATAAAATATTGATATACATACAGGTTGTCACCCCATAGTGAGATCATTAATCTATCAAATATTAAAGGATACTTTATGAGAAGCTCCATCCCACTTGTTACAAAATGAATTAAACTTATACAGAGCTTTACAGTTACAAAGTATGTCATGTAAGATATCTAGTTTTCTACCCCCAAAATACAAATAACATTCCAAATGGATAATTAAGGAATGCAGATATTTATTACATTATCTAAAACATAAGCCCATATACTTATATATCTGACAAGGTCCCTGAGACATACATAGTAGGTGCTTAAAAAGTGGTCATGTAAATAAGGAAAACACTGGCTTCAGATTTTTTTCATAGCTCCACCTCTAACTTTAAAGCCTTGCCAAGGCCAATCAATATACTTTATCCCCTTAGGAAAATCTTCCTTAATTATTTTAGAGAAAAAATATGGAAAAAAATCATTTTCCAGGTGGAAGAATACTTCCAAACCCCACCCTCCAAGACACAGAGAGAGAGGGACAAAGAGAGAGACAGAGATAGAAAGAGACAGAGACAGAGAAAGAAAGCTCAAGCTAGTCTGAGCAATAATCATCAAAATTATTAAGTACTAGGGGCGGCCAGGTAGCACAGCGAGTAAGAGCACCGGCTCCAGCGCTGGGATGACCTGGGGATCGAATCCTGGGCTCAGACACTTAGCACCCACCCAGAAACACCTGGCCGTGTAACCTTGAGCAAGTTACTTAACCCCAAATGCTTACGGGTGGCCAGGGGGCTCAGCGAGTAAGATCACCGACTCCAGTGTCAGGATAACCTGGGGATCAAATCTGGGCTCAGGTATTCAGCACCACACCCAGAAATAACTGGCCATGTAACCTTTAGCAAGTTACTTAAGCCCAATTGCTTAAAAAAACAAACAACAACAAAAAATAACTATTAAGTACTGGTTTAAAAAGTAAAAATGTATCTTAATCAAAAAAGGAAAAACCAGAAATAAATAAACTCAAAAACCCAACTGTTTGACAAACTTCAAAACATAAATTACTGAAAACTCCTTATCTGCAAAAGAAAAAAAAACTAAAATCTACTCAGGCACACCCATCAACTGAGCAGTGGCTGAACAAATTAATTAGCACATGAATGTAAAGAAGTGTTATTATGTCTGAAGAAATGATCAAATAGATGATTTTAAGGAATCCTGGGTATGAAATAATGCCAAGTGGAGTGAGCAGGATCAGAACAATTTTTACAAGGACAAATACTATGAAGAAAAATAAATGAAAGACTTAAAACTCTGACCAGTACAATGACCAACCCTGTCTCAAGAACCTCTCTCTGTTGGCTATCTCCAATTTATTCTGCATGTATGTATCTTATTTGCATGTTATCTTCCTCATTAGACCATGAGATCCTATTGAGAGCAGGGTGATTGAATTAAAAAATTATCTTATACAGTAATACGCAACCACAACAGACAACAGAGGTACTTCTGGGGTTTTATTATAAACAATGAGCAAAGTGATCATAACATCAAAAACTATGATGCATAAATGTAACACTAAGGTTTACCAAGTACAATACCCCTGTGAAGAAAGAAATATTATCCTTATTTTACTAATGAGAACACTGAGATTGAAGGGGTTTTACAAAGATCTAAAGACTATTCATTAGCTGCTCACTATCTTTGTGACCTTGAATATCCTCTTCCTGGGACCCTATGGCAAGCAAGTTCTTTTCCAACTCTTGAGCTACAGATCTGACTCTTGATACCATCAGAGGCAATACAGTAGGCTAACCCTGGGCTCTAATTGTTGCAACCAGTTAAGTACTGCAAGTTACAGAAAACAGGAAATACTGATTTACCAGAAAGGAAAAGATTAATAATTATATGATAGCAAAATATTCCAAATTAACACTTTAGAATTGAGGAAATTGAAGAATTATTGAACCTGTTTTTGACTCTTGGACTTGTTCTTTACTCCTTTGTTACATGTCATCAAAAGAGATTACTAGAACTATTTTCATTATGATTCAATGATCCTGTGTTCTCATCAAAATGGGCTTCTACTTCCATGGAACTGAGCCCACCTTTGAATAGCATTCAACCCCCCCCCCCAAGTCCTCCCACCACAATTTCCTATGAAATGTCAGGCAAGGGAAAGACTTCCTATAAAAGATGTCCATCAGCTATCCCTCACACTGGTCCCATGATAGCCTGTCTTTTTTTTTTAAAATCATGCATCTCTGACAATATCTTTTATGCCTCTTCTCCTGTATTCTCCTTCAGTGGTAATAAGAGGGAACCTCAATGTCTACCATGCATCTATTTCTCTCTGAGTGATGTGCCACTTTAATTCTTCAAGGAATACGGTATTCAATGACTTGCAGCCACACAGCATCACTGGAAGAATAGTGAAAATTTAAAATATGGATCTTTATTTCAGGGAAATTGAGGTCATCAAAAGCACTAAAATTTGCTAAGAAAGTCCAGACTATTCTGCTCTTCCTATTCAGTTCTGCATCCAGTTCACTGTTCATAACTCATTTGTCCAAGAAATATTTAATAATGGACTAGCCCTACGGTTACTGACATAACAGCATTATCATAGTCTAGACAATAAACATACTTTATCCACTTGTTTTTTTCCTGTATGCATAATTTGTCTTAGCTTTTTAAAGCATGGATCTCACTAAGGAAGCTTCATAGTGTTCAAGGGCCATGTCATCTGCAAAAAAGGCACATTTGGAGAACCTCACCACCTATCTACAGGATTCCCTCTTCAATTTGGAGACTGTTCAGGACATCCTCCAAAACAATGCCCAGAAGTTTGGTATCTGCTTGTTTTATGCCTTCTTTGATATCAATTTTCTGAGTTAGTCATTTGCAAAAGGCTATCCTCTGTCAATGATACTCTCAGTAGAGGAATGAGATTATACGCATAAAGATTTTTTTAGTGATGGCAAAGTAGGTATATGAGTCAGTATATAGGAAAGTAAATTATTTTCAAAGGCCTGGAGAGAAGAGCTAAGAGAGCTATATAATAAAAGTCATGATTTTTTCAAATACTTATTCATAAAACTTTAGATTAGATTCTTTTTTTTAAATGTCCTCAAAATTGTCATTTATAGCATGGACCTCTTTTGAGTCTGTTTTAGTTTAGTCTGCTTAGTCTGTTTTCTTATGTCATTTCTGCTTCATTATATCAGATATGAGGGGACTGTGTCCAAATTTGACCAACTCCATTGTCACCCATTTATAGTTCCATGGACATAGAAGTATTCTCATTCTTCTACCATTCTTGAAAACATGTAGGATGACACTGATGAAGATCTCCCACCTGGCGGCATTTGAAAATTCTTTCTCAACCATTCTTAATGAAAAAGAGAGCTGCACAGAATTTTTGAAACTCAACCACAGGGAAGAGAAATCTAGAAAGATAATTCACATGACCAATTAGAAGGTGGCAAATAATGATCAAATGCTTACATTCTAAGAGGAGAGATGTGTCCCTGCAAAATTCTACTATTTTCAGGAGTCCAAAAGGGAATTTTAAAAAAAATTCAAGGTCTGGGGGTGCTTTTGTTCTGTTTTAAAAGAGTAAAAGGGCAGAGAAAAGTAATATACTATGGAAGAAGGAACTCAGTATCTCTCATAATTAAGGTAGCTGAAGGGGGAAAATGTACATTTTCTGATAAGGTGAAAATGTGACTTTTTTCTTACTATACTTATGAATTACAAGGGAAGACTTTCTTTAGCACAGAGAATTGGGAAAGAGTACGTCTTTCTGACTCTAAGACCCACCTGCTATGCTACTCTTTCTCTTTGCAATGACAGTGATACTACAAAAAAAAAAAAGATGAACCTCAGCCCCCCCAGCAATGTACACATAATATACTCAGATGGAGATGTAGACAAATGGGCAGTGCTGAATTTGAAATTCAACCCTGCTCCCTCCCCTCCAAATCCACTTAAGTTATATGTAGTGGAGACTGAATTTTATACAGTTCTCTTACTTTTCATATAGAAATGTTTGTGCTTGTTAATGTTTTTCAAGTTCATAACAAATATAACATTTTAAAAAATGCTATAAAGCTACTGGTAATATCACTAAGTACAACAAATTTACTTATCTAAATTTACCTTACAATGCACAGCAAGGCCAGATACAAGTAATAAGATAATCCTTATGATTTTTAAAAGGTCACATAAAGGATACAGCTATAATAATCTTATTATTAAATAATCTGATTATATAATACAAGGTTGCTTTGAGTTGGACAGAATATTAAAAACTATTGTTAATTATTAAATTAATTAATTAAAAATAATTTTTAAAAGGTGCAGTTTATGAAAAAGGTCTTCCCTTCTTTGGAAATTATTACACATAAATTTATACTTCACTGCACATAACCAAGTCAATTTCTTGTGTAATTCAACTTTGAAGGATGGATAAACTCTCGGGGTTTTTTTCTATCTATAAAGAAGCATTTATTATAAGTGTTTAAATTTCACAAGCACTTCACTTCAAAAGGAGATTTAATTTAAAGAATTAACCTTGAAAACAAATTTTATCATTCCTATAATAATAAGGAATGTGGATATATTTTACCAGTTTGCTGCATAATTTGGGAAGAAACTACATGGTATGTATATTACATGCTATATGAAGATTTACCCAAAGCTTTAAAACAGGTACTTGAGCTACTCTTTCAAAATGAATGAAAAATCATAGATTTAGAGATGGAAAGGACCTTAGAAATCCTTTCATTGAAAGGTGATTAGGTAACTTATGCAATATCACACAAATGGTTAAAAACAGAGCTGAGCAATCACAGTCTTTCTACTCCAGGTCCTACTGTTTTTCCACTATACTATGCTATTGGTAATTAGGACTATCGATCAACTATTTCAAGGAAACCAATAAAATCTGAGTGCATCCTATGTGAAACATATATTAGGGAGAATACAAAGGCATAATATACAATCCATGTCCTGAAGTAACATATCATCTAGTTGGGAACCAGACAAGACTTATACACAAAAAGTTAATAAAAGATGACATCACAAAACAACAGAAGAGAAGTTAAAAGGTTTCATAACTAACTGCCAAATGAAATGTACAGAGATTTGCTATTAAGAGCTATCTATTGAAAAAGGAAACTGACTAGGGTGGTCAAGATTGGCTTTCTGAAAAAGATATAATTTGAGCTAAGACTCTAAGGAAGAATAAGATGTAGAGAATCTGAAAATATTGAGCAACACATACCCAATATGCAAAACTGTATCAGTAAAAACAGAGAGGGAGTAAAGTATATGGAATGGGCATTAAAGTAGACTTCTCTGGTTAGAGTAGAAAGTAATTAATGAGAAATACTGAGATAGAAGGCTGTAAAATTAGGTTTGGGGCAAAAAGTGTTAAGACCTTGAACGTCATGCTAATAGAGTTGAGGCACGGAGGAAAATTACTAATAGTTTCTGGGTCAGAAGTTGTTTATATAGAGGCAGAGAGGTATAGGGGTTTATAGCAGAGGACCTGGAATCTGAAGACATGCATTCAAACACTGCCTCAGATACTAACTGGTGTGACCCTAAGCAAATCTCATAACCTCTTGGTTCCGTCTTCTCACCTATGAGAATACAGTATATTTACCTCTCAGTGTTGTTGTGAAGATAAAATGAGATAACATACATAAAATGGACTGAAGAAAGGACCAAAAAGTCTTACTTTCTAAGCTACAGTAAAATATGTCACTTAGCTAAAGATTCTCAGTGTTGGAAAGGAGCTTGGAGGAGGATCACCTAATTCGACCAATTCACAAACAGTAGCTCTTTTTACAATGTACTCAGCATTTGGACATGTGGTCCTTACTGAGCACAGTGCCGGGTGCACAGCGTAGCTCTGACTATGATTTCAACATCTGCCTTGGAAAATAAGCAAAAGACTTAATTACTTGATAGGTGCCTCACATTTTGACCAACAGCTCTGTCCATCCAAGATCAGAGTATCTACCAAGTGAAATTAAAAGAGGAAACAAACTCCGTAACAGATAAAACTAATTTTAGAACAAATATTTTGTGAGTATGTACTCTACTAGGTACTGTGAGATATAAAATGTATAAGCCACATGCAATAATTAACAAAATTGAAGAGAGGATGCAAATGTAAAATCAATCAGATGTTTTGTGTATGTATGTATTATGTATTCAATTAGTTAATTTTCAGCTTTTGTTACATTTACAAGCATTTCCAGTGACCTTTAGATACAAAAGTGTCATGGCATTATAATCAATCTTGTTGTGTACAAAGGTATAACAATATTAAAAAACAGCATATAATGAAAAAAAATTACTTTTGTTTTAGTGGCATTTGGGTATTTACAGTTAAACTAGGGCACCTAATACTCTGGGAATTCATAATGCTCTCTCCTCTTAGAGAAATAACACCATAAAAGTCTAATTTTTTGAGGTCTATGCCAGAGTGTAGTGAATCAAAATCTTAAGAATGATGAAGGTGCAGCTAGGTGGTGCAGTCAATAGAGCACTGGCCCTGGAGTCATGAGGACCTGAGTTCAAATTTGACCTCAGACACTTGACACACTTGCTAGCTGTGTGACCTTGGGCAAGTCAATTAACCCCAATTGCTTTGCCTCCCCTCCTCCAAAACAAAAAAAATGATGTTGTAGTTTAGTCAACAGCAAATAGAGGGTATCTTTATATCCTTAATAATTCACACATTCCTTTAGAAAGTTAAGTGCTTTGGTTTCAGAAGGGCTTATCTTTTAGTTTCTTCTAGGTTAGAATCAGGACATTGAGTCATAACTAAAAGTTACTTTCAAATCAAACATGAAAGGAACTTGTTTATCAAACGTGTTATTCCATTAGTAAATTTATTCCAGTGATGTTGTCTAAAAACCTTTTTGTACAGCTACTTAGGGATCTTTAGAACCTGTGACATACTCAAGGGCAAACCTTTGTACTTAGTACAACTGAAGTTGGACAAAAGTTAACTGGGTCTTAATCCCCTGGTAAATAAAAAATTACATCATTTTAGTCAGAAAAGTATGACAATTTTCTTATAGAGATAAAAAACTGCCTGATGTTCTATTAAGCTCCAGTCATGTACCATCTCTTGATGCTCATCTAGCCTAATGTCCTCAATTTTACTCATGAGGAAATTGAGGCCCATAGAATAATTTGCTCAAAATAACTGCTAGCAGCAGAGCTGGAATTAGAACCCATTCCCACTGATTTTGAACTTAAAAAGTGTTTTTTTCACTATATCAACCTTGCCTTCCACTTTCAAAAAAGTCATAACAAAATGTTTTGATCATGAAAGCATCAGTGAAATAATTATTGTTGCCAATTTGAGTATACTGAAAGAAAACTTCATAAATTCTGATATGTTTTTTAAAAAATCATGACACCACAGTACTTGGTTAAACAGAACAATAAAAAAAAAAAACCAGAAAGCAAGATTTGCCACTACGTGAGAATCACCTCTAGCTAATACATCATCTTGTACTCAGTCATGTACCTGATACACAGCCCTATAGTGGTGATTATACTGTTTCACAAATAAATCTAACCAGGCTTTTTAGCTTCTTGATGGTTAAGGGCCTTGGTCTTCTACTTTTTTTTGCCTCACCACAATACCTAATGCAGCTCCCTGTATAAATCATATTAAGTCAGTCTAACTTCTAAACATGTAATTTTAATGTCTGATCAATTTCCTATCAATGGAAATTCAATAAAATTCCTCCATGAAAATAGGTGTAAAGTTGAAATTATGCCCAAAGGGCTATAAAATTGTGCATATGTATATCCTTTGATCCAGTAAACTAATATTAGGTCTATATCTCAAAGAGATAATAACAAAAGGGAAAAGGACCTACACGTACAAAAATATTTATAGCAGCTTTTTTTTTTTTTGTGGTGGCAAAGAACTGGAAATTGAGGGCATGCCCATCAACTGGGGAATGGCTGAACAAGTAGTGGTTTATGAATGTAATGGACTACTATTGTGCTGTAAGAAATGATGAGCAGGTGAATTTCAAAAAACCTGAAAAGACTTCAATGAACTGATGCTGAGTTTAAATGTGTAGAATCAGGATGACACTGTACACAGTAATAGTAACACTGTGCTATGATCAACTAACGACATATTTAGCTCTTCTCAGCTTTACAATGATTCAAAACAATTCCAAAAAGACTCACGATGGAAAATGCTATCCACATCCACAGAAAGAAAACTATGGAGTCTGAATGCAGATCAAAGCATACTATTTTCACTTTTTTTCCTTCTGCATGGTTTCCCCCTTTTTTCTAATTCTTCTTTTACAACATAACTAATGTGGAAATATGATTAATATTATATATATATATATGTATAACCTTTACCAGACTGCTTGATGTCTTGGGGAAGGCTGAGGGAAGGGAAGGAGGAAGAAAAATTTGGAATTCAAAATCTTATAAAAGTGAATGTTGTAAACTGTATCTTTATATGTAATTGAAAAAATAAAATGCTATTAAGTGTGAGGAAAAAAAGAATTAAAAAAAGAAAAAGAAAAAAGGCATATGATATAGTTAAAGGAAATTAATTTCTTTTTCCAAGAGTTTTAGAACATCCTTTGTATGGTATGTCAAAAAACTTGGGTTGGAAATGTGTATACTAAAGACTTGTATGTATGATACATAAACATATTTAGAAAAGATCCCAGATATCTTAACTGAAAATATTATTTCCCAATAAATTTTCATGAAGTAACAAACATTGTTACATTTTAGAACCTACTTCTTAAATTTGGTAAAACAACGTGGAAGAGAAAAAAATAAAATGAAAAAGACTAGGGATGGATACAGAGAAGGTATGGCCCATCTTAAGAAAATCCAATACATTAAATTGATACTATGATTCAAATGACAAAATACCTCTATATTGGGTGGTTATATAAACTTTTATCCTATAATAACAGGCCATTCACAATCTATTCTTATTCTGGCTTACCAATGGCAAACAAATATTTAGGGGGCAATGTTCCATTAATTATTCCTTTTATGGCAGGTATCTTTTTTTAATTTGACCATATAACTTCTGGAGAGAGCCTGTGTCTCTGTTCTTTTCCTGTCTCCCCAATCCTCTCAAATAGGAGTTGGTGAATTTCCAAAAAAATGAAGTCACTTGGTTTAAATAGAATCATCCCCTTTCTCCATTCTCCCTGTGCTGGATGAATATCTCACCCAAACAATAGCTTATCTTCCAAATGCCTTTTGGACTATTTATTTGGTATCAGTTTGTGAATTAATGCTTTCAAAAGAGTTCCTCTAAAGAATATAAAATAAGAGTTTATTAATAAAAACACAACCTCTGTATGAGGAGTTCTTAAATGTTTTTGTGTCAGAGATTCATTTATCAATCTTGTGAAGCCTACAGAACCCTTCTAAGAATGTTTTAAATGCATAAACAGGATTACAAATTATACAAATTATATTGCAACATGATTATTAAAAAAAAAAAACAAATCTAAGCTCACAGAAACTAGGTTAAGAACCTATGTTCCACATCTCTTCTAGAAGGTGAGAAAAGCAGCATGGGGCAGTGCATAGAATTGGCTGGGAAAATGTCTTAAGTTTAATGCAGCCTCTGACATATGAACTAGCCTGGATGAAGGACAAGTCACTTAACCTCTCAGTGCCTCAAGCAACTCTATAAACTGTAGATTTGTCAGTGATAACTTTCCACAACAGGTGCTCTCCTGTACCAAGGAATTTACAGCTCGAGATAAGAAAATTTTACAAGGTACACTTATAATATGAAGGGGGAAAACCCCCCCCATGGTTATCTGGAACATTTTTTAAAACAACCCATTAAATTTTCTACATTTAAGAAGCAAACTTCAACTTTGAATCTGAAGCTACAAGCATTAAAAATACCTACATGTCTCTTCCTTTGAGCCGTCCTAGGTAATCATTCAAAATGGTGAGGAATTCTCTTGATCCTGAAAACCCCACAAAATCATGTTAAGTCAAGGGGTTCAAATCTCCGGGTCCACTTCAAGAACACCCGTGAAAAAGCCCAAGCTATCAAGGGCATGCACATCCGAAAAGCTACCAAGTATTTGAAAGATGTCACATTTTAGAAACAGTGTGTTCCTTTCTGTTGATATAATGGTGGAGTTGGCAGGTGTGCCCAGGCTAAGCAATGGGGTTGGACACAGGGTTGGTGGCCCAAACAGAATGCTGAATTCTTGCTGCATATGCTTAAAAATGCAGAGAGTAACACAGAACTAAAGGGTTTGGATGTGGATTCTCTCGTCATTGAGCATATCCAGGTTACCAAGGCTCCCAAAATGCGGATGGCGTACTTACAGAGCTCATGGTCGAATCAACCCATACATGAGTTCTCCCTGCCATATTGAGATGATACTTACTGAAAAGGAACAAACTGTTCCTAAACCAGAAGAGGAGGTTGCTCAAAAGAAAAAGATATCCCAGAAGAAACTGAAGAAACAAAAGCTTATGGCACGGGAGTAAATATGACAGAGTGCAAATAAAAGTGAAATGAAACCATTTGTTACAGTAAAAAAAAAAACCCTACATGTCAACTTCAAAGACAAGAATGAAGTACATAAGAGTAATGTATTAGGTGTCCATGGGCGTGAAGATACCACATATACTGTCAGTTCTTCTGTGTACTGATGGATTTAACTGATTTTTTTCATTTCCCCTTTAAAAAAAACAACAAAGAAACCAACCAAACTCTGTTACAAAGGATGGCTCTCAGAGGGGAGTAGGAGAATATAAGAGAACATTTAAAGCAAAGGATATCAATAAAGTTTTTTAAAAATAATCTGAACTAATCAAAGTAATGAGACACCTTGATTAAAGACAACATGTGGGGGTGGCTAGGTGGCACAATGAATAGAGCACTGGCCCTGGAGTCAGGAGGACCTGAGTTCAAATGTGGCCTCAGACATAACACATAAACTAGCCGTGTGACTTTGAGCAAGTCACTTAACCCCAACTGCCCTCCAAAAAGCAACCCCCTCAAAAAAAACAACCCCAACAACATACACACATGCATATACATCCCCCCCTCCAAAGAAGAAATTTAAATCTGATCCATCAATCATTTGAGAAATTCTTTGAATCCTACCCTAATGATTTTATACAAATTATTCTTTTGAATTATATACATATACACACACCATACATTACATTTTTTGGTGAAATTAAATATTGGAATGGCATTCTAACTCCAATAAGGTTGGGGATTAAAGTAAAATATCTGTATGCGGTCTGTTCTAGCCACAGTGGAAGGGCAATCTAGCTAAATATTGACAGGCCCCTAGGTTGGCTGCTCAGTAATAAATTCTTTTGTCATACAAAATACTAAATGAAGAAAAAAATTTTAAATCACTTTAAGCCTTGTGTAGTAATAGAACCTCATCAAATGCCTAAATAATGCACTATCAGAAAAAAATCCATCAATGTTGGTACTCTCTCCCAAGTGAAACCAGAAAACAATAAGTGGCCACTAAAGAAAATAATGACCCAGATGTTCTCCTTAGAGAAGTAAACAAAAAAGTTGGTGGAGTTAGATTCATTCTGCACCAAAACAAACTAGAAATATTTATAGAAAACTACAATTCTTTTAATTTTTGTTTCCCTAGTACTTGATCATTTCATCTGAGAATGTTCACAAGTTTCAAAGTCAATGTCTACTCTATTGCAAAGGATGAAAAGATAAAGAAATGCTATAAATAATTTGACAGTATCTTCCAAGTCAAGTCAACATACTCAACTTCCAAGATAAAGGTGAGCATAAAAAAGAACTGTGAAAAAAGCATGTTGAATATTTGTTACAGGGATTTTTACCCCCTCACTGGGGTGGGGAAGTAGGGTGGAAGGGAGAGAAAAAAATCTTATTAAAAGAAAGGAAAAAAACGGGAGGGGAGAATAAGAACGTGGCTGGATTTGATTGGCAGGGAGGAAACAGACCAGGGGCTTATAGACTACTTAGAAGCCTCATACTTATAATCAATATTTTCTTCTCAACAAAACTGGAAGGCACTGGATATAATGAGCACTGAACATCCATAATAAAAGATGAAGTTGATAATATCTTAATAGAAAGGAAAAAACTAGTTGGTGATGAGGGAACTGATGGGTTTCAGGCTCTGGGAAACCCCTTGAACTCTGACTGAATCTTCCCACATGATGATGCATTTACCCGAGGCCATAAGCCTTTTATTATCCTAGGTCCAAATCTCTTGTTACTCTTAACCTAGCCTAGCCCTCTATTGTCCCTCCTGGTCACATGGGCACAGTCCCGCCTGGATTGTAGGTTCCTGGGGCTGGGGGGAGAGCAGGGGGAGAGGCAGGGGGTGCCCTACAGCAGCACTCCTTGGACCAGTGACCCTTCTTGTGGCACTGAAAGCAGGTTTCCTCACTGCCCAATTGGCTGGGCTTCCTCCAAGGAGGCACTCCTTAAGTCTTTTTCCTGGCCATGGCAGCAGCCAAGAATTGAGCATGTTCCGTCTCGTTCCCTTCATTCTCTCTCCTCTGCTGCAACTAGGTCTCTGTTGTTAAAGACTCCAAAGGCTATCTCCAGTAATTGGACCTGAGGTGTTTGGGATCCCATTGCCAATTTCTGCGGTTTCCTCCTAATATCTGGGGCAGACTGATTAATATGTGTTAACAACTGCTGCCCCTTCTATAGAGTCAGGATCTAAATTTGTATCTATCTTAATAGCTTCTAGCAGTCAGTCTTGGAAAAGAGCAGGGTTTTCCTTTTCTCTGAGTAATTTCCCTAATTTTCTGATAATTTATTTGCTTCTGAAATGCAGTTCTTTAGCCTTCTAACAGGCAAAGCACCATATGGTCTCTCTTTCCTCTATCCTCACTCTTTTAATAATCCCATCCTGGGTCACTAGTGGGAATAGCAGCTGTTCATGGGGGATATTTTGTGGGGTCATTGCTAGTCAAATGATCCCCAAATTGGGAGGCTTGTTCCCAGATTCTCCTCTTCTCAGTGGAACAACAGGTGAAGATATGCAAATCACCCCAAGCAAGTTCAAATGTAGGGATATGTCCCCTAAAGCCCTCAGTAAACTAAGGGGGGGTCTTCAGAGTTATCTTCCCAGTTTCTCTTTTAACTTGAATGAGATCCAAAATCGAGAATGGAATGTGCACTCTGTCCCACTAGACAGGGCTGCACTTCCCTTTGGGGAAAAAACCCGGAAGGCTCCGTGGGGACCAGGGCTTAGGAAGGGAGAAAGAAGTCCCACTTCTTGTGAGGGAGTGACTGGGTGGGGGGTGCTAGCTGAACAGGATTAGATGGTAAGACTGGGGGATCCAGCTGGCAAGGGAAAGGATCAGCTGGCACCTGAGGAAGGGAATGGGTCATAGTGGGAGATACTACAGGCACTGCAGTAGGAGTGGCCCCTGAGGCCAGAACCTGAGTAGGGGTCACTTCAGGGGGAGGGGCCATGGTGGGAACTGCAGGGTAAGGGATGTAAATGTTGAAGGACGTATCAAAGTTCCTACTAAAGGAAATTATACCTCGTTTCGGCTTGCCTGGCTCCTTACAGAGTGACAATGGCCCAGTTTAACCCAGGCAGTGGCAAAAATGCTTATGGTTCCCAGTCAGGGAACCATAAATGTTGAGGCTTGGGGGTTTAAGGGTGTCTGAAACCCCAAAATGCCCACACGCCCAGTCCTGCCAAACGTATTTGACTCAAGCCTTCTCTCAGTCAAAGAAAAGCAAAGTTTCACCACAACGCGTAGACTCTTAAGGAGCCTAAGTATTTGTGATGCTTGTGTTGACAAGTGGGTCAGAATAATCTGACACAGAGTGAGTCTCACTAGATTAATCTCAGCACTTTCATGGAGGCAAGATGGAAAGTCAAAGACTGAGGAAGGGATCTAGGGAGGATCTAGAGGGGGTGTTTGGGGAGGGTCTTGAGGAGGAGTCTAAGGAGAATCTTTGAGGGAACTGAGGTCAGACTCCAGGAATGGGATTAAAGGTGGGAAATAGCTGAAGGCTACCTGGAGATAACAGATAATGGAGGGCTAGGCTAGTTTAAAGGTAACAGATTTGGGTATAGATATTGACAGGACGCAGGATTGGAAGAAGTTGGACAATGGAGGGCTAGGCTAGGTTAAGAGTAACAGAGATCTGGGTCTAGGATAATGAAAGGTTTATGGCTTCAGGAAAACGGTCTCATCAAGTGGGAAGATTGGCAGTTCAAGGGGTTTCAGTGAGCCTGAACTACAATCAGAACCATATCAGAATCAGTGGTCTGTATTACAATGGACCAGCTACTAGTTAAAGGAAAAGGGCAAAAGTCAGTAAGTAGAGACAAAAATAAAAGTGCATCAAGATAAAAAAAAAAAAGGATACAATTCATACAGTCTAAATCTGACCTATTCAAATGAGCTGTCAGTGACCAAAAAAAAAAAAAAAAAGAGAAAGGAAAAAGATACTGACCTAGGATCATCACCATTTCCAGTAAATGTTTCACTGATTTAAAACAGCTGTCACAATAATGAGTCCCAGTGTCCAGAAAGTACCTTAGTCAACAACACTGGCCAAACATGGAGCTAGTGCAGCCAAAGGCAATACCATATACAAACCCATGTATAAAAACATGAAAGAAGAATGTGGAAGATAAACAGAATCATGAGAAGCAGTATGACATGGGGGATAGAGCCTTGGACTTGGAAGTTAGGAAAACATTCAAATATTTCTTCAGATACTACCTGTGAAAAGAAAGGCAATTCACTTCACCCCTCTTTGGATCTGGATTTCCTCAAGTGTAAAATGAGAAGGGTGTATTTAACGACTCCTAAAGTCTCTTCAAGTTCTAAATCTATGAGCCTCTGATCTCATAAAACGAGAAGAAAGCTGTGGAAACAAGTCTACAAAACACTTTGCTACAGAAAACCAAGGGAACTAACAACATCCTAATAGCATTCAATAATAAAACTGACATGCAGGTAACCAATAACAGCAAAATGGAACAAATTTGTCAATACTGCTGTACTTACCTATTTTTGACAAAGGTCTGGCTACTACACCTGAACCCTAACACTTCAGTTTGAATAGGCTATACAAAAACAAAAAAACTAAGATCCTTCTGACCTCCCTGGATTTACTGACACCTGGGTTGGGGAGGGGTGTGCCTGCATGTGTGCCAAAATAAGCCAAGCTTCCCACTGCCACCTTCCAAACTCTTCTACCATCACTATTCAGCAGCCTTTGCTTCTTTAGATACAGTCTATCGAAATATGTCTCCAAATCCAGGTCCTCCTTGTTTACCAATCCATTTCTCAAGGAATTCAGTGCCTGCTTCAGTGTCTCTTCACTTGCCCTCATATTAAGAGATTTACATATATATTCATGCTCCCCCAAACACTATAACTTCTCAGTTCCTCAATTCATTCATTTCCCTAAGACCCACTTCTCTATTCAATGTCAGCTACACGTAGGAATGTTCATAATCCTGGCCTTACCATCGCAAAACTTCTATTTTTTATATTTAATAACTCTGACTTTAAAAATCCAATCATTTTTTTTTATAGTTCAATTTCTCTCTATTCTTATTAATCTTAAATCTACCTCTTCACTGTTACCATGACCTTCAATCATTCCACACCTTATTACTTTCACAGGCTATCACCCTTGCTCTGGCTATAAACTCCTCCATTCCCAATCCCAATCCCTCAGTGAACTAATGCAGAAGTCTTATCTTCTACTCTCTAATTTCTTACTTGCTCCCTTGTCTTATGACCATTCATATCTTCCCAATTCTTAATCAGGCTGCTGATAAGAGCTGGAGAAGTAAGGCTACAGTGCTAAATAAATCCATTGAAAATTTAGGTAATCTCAACTAGGTCCTCAGAAGCTAGGTAGTCCTACTGCTCCCTAACTGATTCTCTACCCACTAATCACAGCTATTCCAAGCTTCTTTCAAGGCTTCCTTAACACCTTTGCCCTCATTTTCTCCACTGAGAACCTTGCATAATAACAGAGGGAAAAAAAAATCAAGGCCACTAACTTCCAGGTCCCTCTTCTCTCCTCATCTCACATCTTTCTGATATCAGCCCTATGTCCTCCTTTACTCCAATCTCTGATAAAAGGGTAAAGTAGCCCTTCTCGCCAAGTCCCCTCATGTATTCTCCAACAGATTACTGCCACGATCATACAAGCCCCTTCACTCAATCTCTTATTATCTACTAGTTTCTTCCCAAATATTTCCAATTCTCTTTCCTAAAACAAGCAAACAAACAACAACCTCATTTAATCTTACTATCTACTATCGCAGCAAGCTACAAACCTGTCTTGTCCATTTGGAGTAGACTCCTTGGAAGAAAAAAACAAAAACCACCTATACTTGGTGTTTCTACTTTTGTCACTCTTCTAAAATTCTGTACAATCAAACTTTCAACTTCATCAGCAAACTAATTATTTTCTTCAAAATTACCAAAGATAATATAATTGCCAAATCTAATGGCCTCTACTCAATACTCATCCTTTGCAATCTTACCAGAGCATTTAAAACTGTCGATTACCTTTTCTTCCTGAACATTCTTTCTTCTCTGGATTTTGAATGCTATTCTCTTTTTCATCTGCTTTCCATCTAACTGTTCTTTTCTCTGGAAATTTGAGATCTTCATCCACTTAGCACATTGCCTTATACACAGTAAGATTTATTAACTGCTTGTTGGCTAAGGGGCATTTAAAAAGACAGTTACTGGCCCAGACCAAGTAAACATTAAGGAAATACTATAGGTAAAACAACCTTGAAAGTATTAATGGCAGACATGACCTTCTGGATCCAAGGATAAGAATGATTAAATAAGTGGGAGGCTCACAAAATAAAATGATTAATTTTGATTGTATAAAACTTAATAAGATTTTGCACACACAAATCTAAGTAAAAGTTGGAAGGGCAACAGTTATGGAAAAAAAATCTTTGTAGCAAGTTTCTTTGATAACAAAGTATCATTTCTAAGCTACATAAGGAATTGATTTAAATTCATAAGACTAAGAGTTATTATCCAGTAGATTAATGGTCAAAGGTTATAAATGGGCAGTTTTCAAAGGAATAAATTCAAGCTATCAGTAACCATTAAGAAAATGATCATAATAAAGAAACTTTGAGGCTTACCTCATATCTATCACACAGAAGAGGAAAATAGTGAAAACAGGTACACTGTTGATGATATAAATTCTGAAAAGCAATTTGGAACTATACCCCAAAAGTCACTCAAATGTGTAATAATCCTTGACCCAGCTATACCACTACTAGGTATATATCCCAAAGATCCATGTGGGCAAAATATTTATAGCAGATCTTTGCATGGTAGCCAATCCACCACCCATCCCCCGAAACTAAAAGGATGCTTTCCTCTATTAGAATAGCTAAACAAATCATGGCATATGAATGTAATGGAATATGATTATGCCATAAGAAATGGCAATGGATGATCTTAAAGGAAACTGGGAAGACCTTCACGAACTGCTGTAGAGAGAATTATAGAATAATAATGACATTACATAAAAACAACTTTTGAAGACTTTAAACTCTAATCAGCACGCAACAATAAACCTGTGATTGCAAAAGAATGAAGATCAAATATATCACCTCAAGACAGAGGTGATGAACTTAAAGGAAAGAAAGAGAATTATTTGTGGACTGGGCCAATGAGAGAATTTGCTTTTATTGGTCTATGCAGATATTTTGAAGGCTTCTCCCCTCCCTGAATTGGGAAAAAGGATAGATATGCCACATTTATGTCAGTATAATTTGTTTCTGTGCAGTGATGTTAACCTGAAAAACTCAGTTACTCAATTCCAAAGCCAAAGAAGAATTGGAAATAAAAAGATGCTGATTGGCTGGGGAATGGCTAAATAAACTGTGGTACATGTAGTAGAATAATAGTACTGTAAGAAATGTATATGATGAATAAAGATAAAGAAAAGATCTATATGAACAAGTGCAGCATGAAGTAATCAGAGCCAAGGAAAAAACATACACAATAATTACAGCAGTGAAAATGGAAGGAACTACATATCAAAAGCGAATGTAAAAAAATTATAAAGATCAAGCAGGACCTGAATAAGAGATATGAGAGGACATCACCAAGAAGGAGGGATTTACACATTGCACATGTTTTCAGACTTTTCCCATTTATGAATCAGTTGTGCTTTTTTCATCCTCTTAAAAAAAAAAAACAACAGTTCTCTGGAAAGGAGGGTGGTGATGGTAGTGATAATGGGAATAACTATAATTATGTATAACATGTGACCTTGGGCAAGTCACTTAGCCCTGTTTGCCTCAGTTCCTCATCTGTCAGATGAGCTGGAGAAAGAAATGGCAAACTACTCCAGGATCTTTGACAAGAAAAGTCCAAATGGGGTCACAAAGGGCACAAAATAATGATGTAAGAAACAAAAGACATCAATAAAAATGCATTTCATTAAAAAAAAAAAACACGAACGGAAAGAAATGGAGATTCAAGATTTCATACAGAAGCCTGATTTTGTGTCCTACTGTGTGTATGGAAATGCTCTTTTTAAAGTTCAGAATAATTTTTTTTCAAAAATAATAAATGCAATTCATAATTCTACCAAAAATAAAAGTGAAGTTCACTGGTAAATAGTATGCTGAGTCCATTCAATTACCTCTTTGAAAATCAGGACAGTTCCCTCTTTTTCTCAATTGTTATCCAAAGGATCTCTGCTTCCACCTAGTGATCTTACTGAATTTACTCACTTAAGTTTGTCTTCTTTAAAGTACAATAAATACTTCCTGACTTTTACCCTAATCTGTTTGTTTTGAAAAAGGCATTCTCTTTCAAAATCACAGTCCAGATCCAAGGCTCCACTTACCAAGATCCAGTAATACATACTTATTTGCCTTCTTTCATCAAGACTTCTAATTTGACTTACTTGGTAGCCATCCTTTAATCATTTGAGTATAGAAAGCTAAGACCACGGGTCTTTTGACTGGATTGTTTATAGAATTTTGTTGATAAATTTCTAGGTATATCTTAACTACTATGCTTCTTGTTCTACAGCTCTTCTAGGGTTTCTAACATGGCGAATAACAGGCAGTTTTGTAATCCCTTTCTTTTCAGTTAAAGCTCTTCTGAAGCAATTTGCAAGACTAAGAAAACAATACTACCGGCTCTTGTTAAGGTTCATTCCCGCCCCTAGATAAGGGCCTACTAAAAGTAGAAGTGACTAACATTTATAAAGGGGTTTCAAGTTTGCAAAAGCTTTGTACATGGCATCCTTTTTGGTGCTCATAACAATCCAGTGAGTTAAGTGTTATTATTTTCCCAATTCAACAGAGGACAAGAGGCTACATATCTTATGAAAAGTCACAAAGTTAACAAATGTCTGAGGTGGAATTTGAACTCACATCTTCCAAAGTCTAACTAACACTTTTACCAACTCTATAACCTAGAGTCTACCTGGTCACTCCTGGAGTTTAAGGACTTGTCCAGAAATCCATGATCCATTTTAAAAATGCAACTTATTAACTGTTCCCATTAATCAAACAAGATACTTTTGCAACTACAGAAATAACTATTCAATGACCCTCTGATTTTGAAAGATCAATGAAGAATAAAGAGGTATGCTCACCAAAGATGTGTCACTGTCATGGAGGGCATTTGTGTATAAGACCCAAATGCAACTGGATTTCCTATAGATAGTAAGGCCCTCCAGATATTCTTGATAATATTGATAAATACTCAGGAGACTAGCCAAACAACTTAACATGTAATTAGACTGCTGGTACTAAATCAGTGTATAAATCTGAGACGGTCAAACAGGCAAACGATGAATTAAGACTCAGATCTGCACTGACAAAAAGAATATCCATATGATGAGATCAACAGATCCACTAAAGTACTAAGATACTATTTTTTTTTTTTTTGCTTTTTAGAGCGGGGAGGGCAGGGTAATTGGGGTTAAGTGAATTGCCCAAGGTTACATGGCTAGTAAGTGTTAAGTGTCTGAGGCCGGATTTGAATTCAGGTACTCCTGACTCCAGGGCCAGTGCTCTATTCACTGCGCCACCTAGCCACCCCTAAACATATTATTTTTAAAAGAGAAAAACTTCTATTTTGTTGTTAAAAACTGTCAGGACAGGTAAAATCCTGTTAAAAATTCTAATGAATTTATGAACTGTTTTGCTGTATTTGAATTGTCTAAACAACCTAAGAAATGCCTTTCCAAGGGGTCCAGAAATCAAACAATTAACCCAGCCACTCTTGGCTGAAATAGAAAATTAATGCCTCATTGTTGTGAGCACCAAAAAGCATGCCATATACAAAGTACTTAAAGCAGGATCTCTCTCCAACAATCCTAGCCTTGTAACAGGGTTCAAGTCTAAACTCTCCTCCTAATCTCCTAAAAATCAAAAAGCAGAAACTTGCCCAGGTTGGGACAGCAGTAGGGCAGTGCTGAAATATCAACTCAGAAATCCTGTGGGACAGAGACTAAGGACAGTGAAATGTTAATTGTCAACTAAGGAAGGAGGTTAAGATGGCTTTGAGGTATAGCTCTGGGGAAAACAACTATCAAAGGGAAAGAGTCAGAAAGTGAGCAACTGGGGAATATAAGGAAAAAAGAGGGAAATTACCAAATATTAACCAAGCAAGTTAAGGAACTTCACCATAAACAGATAAATGAAGAGGCAAGATATTAGTGGCAGAAAGGGAAGTGGTCTCCAGCTCAGTTAAAAGAGTCCAGATATCTATGAATAAATATTACAGGACTAAAGAAAATGAATTGACACCTAATGAGGCAGAGGACCCTGCATATCCCCCTAAGAGAACATAGAATCACAGTAAGAAGTTATGGATAGGTTTCCAAGAGAATTAAGAATTATGACAGCAAAAGACTTGACCTATACAGCACAATAATTGGCAGAATAGAAAAACGTGAATCCATGGTGGCAAGTCTTACCAAAGAAATAAAAAAGAATAACCATGTAGGAATGAAAATACAGATATGAGGGACAAATTGGAAGAAGAAAAAAAGCAATAAATATTAAAAGGACATATAATTTCTCTATATATAAGTAAAACATTGCCCTTGAAACAGGGTAATGAGAGTATTATAGGTTTCCCAGAAGATCATGACAAGTGAAAAAACCTCAGTAGCATAATACAAGAAATAAACTTCCTAGAACTTCTGGACACCAAAACAAAGTGCCAGTCAGAAGAATCTATAGGGCCAGAGGGGAGAAATAAACCTTACAGTACAAACTCCAAAACATACAGTATTAAGTTTAACAATTCTAGTGACAAAAATTATTCAAATAGCCAGGAGAAAGACCACATACAAAAGAAGAGAAATTCAAATAACGGAGGACTATTCTGTATCTACCAAAACACTTGTTATAAAGAGCAAAGAAAGAAGCTCAAGATGAGACCTAAAGGGATATGCTCTGTAAACTTGGGCCTATTAATGAAAATGAGTCATTAACGAAAAAAGACAGACAATAAAAGATCTTTGAAGTCTTCCTAGAAAGAAAACCAGGCCTGAACAAATTATCTGCTTTTCAAACATCCCCAACAACAAAAGTATAAGAAAGCAGACAAACGTAGCAAAGACGACAACAAAAATACCTTTAAGAAATTTCTGTAAGTACGCAAGTAAAGAAGGTTGAAAAGAGATAGCAAAAAGATGTTGGAGAAACAAACAGGCCTGGAACATCATGGGCTAATAAACCTCACAACATTCTACCTATAGGTAAAATCAATATTCTTTTGGGATTAAATTAAGAGTAAGAAGGTGCACAAAAGGGGGAGAACAAAGGAAAGAATGGAATGTGATGTATTCTAAACATACCAAAACGTAAAATCTAAAATAATTCCTGTAGTCTCTAGGAAAAAAGAAAGCCTAGAAAGTAATGGGTGAGGAGGCAAAGGGAGGTACTGAAACAATGGAAAAGAAAAGAACAAAATCCTGTTTCAGTGGTGGGATGATCATACAATGAGCAATGATGAAAATTACAGACGGTGAAGAGAGATTTTATGTAAAGGAAGATAAGGACCTAACAATGGATATAATCTACAGGGAGATTTGGTGATTAGAGACTATTCATCAGACATCAGGAAAAGGGAGATCAAAGGTCATGGAGCAAACAGACATGCAAAAAAGTAGCAGTACATGGACCCAGGGAGATGATTTTGTAGCAAAAAGATAGAAAATGGTAAAGGGAAGGGCAAAACTTAATAATGAAAGAGACAAAAGAAAATTCCTACCATGGGATATATTCTTTATTATTTGCAGAAACTGGTATTTCTAAAAGTGAGGCACAGCTGGATGGGGGAAAAGGGAGGCAAAGGCAAGATCTATACAAGGCAATAATGCAGAAACTCTTTATAAAAAGGAATCAAATTCCATAAATACAGTGACTAAAGGACTAAATAAAGACAAGAGTTATTATGAAAGAATAAAAGTCTAGAACAGAAAAAGATGAAGAAAATGAAGGAAAGAAATAAGTTTTTAGGAAAAAGAGCAGAAAATGAAAATTTAAAAACAAAATATGTTTAAGTGGAGAAGAGGAAGGAGGATTTTATGGGGAAAAAGAAAAGAATTAAATAACTATATAAAAGAAAAAGGAACTAATAAGCAATACTCCAAAATGAGGGAAAGGGGTTACTAATGAGGGGGTGGAATGGGACAGACATGAGGGTGGAGAGAATCCTGAGAGTGAGGGGAAAAGATTCAGTAGGAATAGGGCAGCCTTAGAACTAAAAAAGGCAGCAAGGTGGTGCAGTGGACAGGAAGATCTGAGTTCAAATTTGGCCTCAGACACATATTACATACTAGTTGTATGACTCTGGGCAAGTCACTTAATTTGCCATAGTGCCTCATTTTTGTAAAATTAGGGCACACTGGAAAAGGAAATGACAAACTGCTCCAGTATCTTTGCTAAGAAAACCACAGATAAAAAAAGTTCATAAGGGTCATGTAGTAGACATGACTGAACAATAAAAATTTTTAAAGTTAAAATAACTGAAGAGCCTAAGTATTGTATTTACAAAGGAAAAATAATTCCATTCTGGAAAAAAAAAATAAAGACAAATAGAGGAAATATGAATGGATTAAACAATCCATTAAAAAGAAAAAGTAATAGTTTGGCAAGAAAACAAAACTTCATAATCAATTGCTTACAAAAAACACATCTTAAAAAAACAGAATAAGGGGCGGCCAGGTGGCTCAGCAAGTAAGAGCACTGGCCCCAGTGTTGGGATGACCTGGGGATCAAATCTGGGCTCAGGTACTTAGCACCACACCCAGAAATAACTGGCCGTGTAACCTTGAGCAAGTTACTTAACCCCGATTGCTTTAAAAAAAAAACAACAATAAAAATGAGGGGCTGGAAGAAAACTTTTTTCAGGAGAACAAAAAAATAATTTGCAATCATGCCATGAGACAAGGTACATAACAAAAACAAAAAAATTGACAGCATAAAAAGGGATAGACAAGGAAACTACATTATGATGAAAGGAATCAGACAATAAACCAGTGTCAATGTTAAACTAATAAGCTCAAAGTTCAAGCATCTAAATTCATAAAGAAGAACTAAATATGAGTTATAAGAAACAATAATACAATAAGCTGCAAGAGATTCCAATATGCTTTTCTCAGTTTTGGAAAGGTATAAGATAAAGATAAAAGACGAAATATATAGATTTGAACAAACTGCTGGAGAACCTAAAACTAAAACACTCATGGTGTCTTTGAAATAAGGGCTATTTTCAAGCACCAAAAGGAACTTCTGCAAAAAACTGATCACGCATTACAGAAAAGTGATATTGCAAACAAATGTAAAAAAGCAGAAACAATAACTATATCCTTTATAGATCATAATAAAAACAGTAATCAGTTCAGTAAGAACAAACAAAAGACAGACTTAAATGGAAAACATAACAAGAAAGTCATAAATAATGAGTGGTCAGGGAATAAATCATATAAATAATTAATAACTATGGAAAAGAAAATAATGGTGAAAGAAGCATACCAAAATTTCTGGGATACAGCTAAAACAGTACCCTTAAGATGGAAAAGTCATATTCCTACAAGCATACATTAACAAAATAGAAAAGAGGATTAGTGAACTGAATGCGCATTTAAGAAATTAAAAAGCCAGCAAATCAATCTAAAATAAGCACAAGAGACGATATTAAAAATTGGAAGAGAAATAAACAGTAAACCAAAAAACCCTATAGAAATAAAATTAGAAGATAATTCTCTGAAAAGACTGATAAAACTGATAAGCCTCTAGCTAATCTAAGGTAAAAAAACAAACTAGCAAACAGTGAAATCACAATAAAACCAAAAGGAAAAAAAAAAGCATTTTCAGATCTTCAATGTTACCTCAATAAGGTAACAAAACATAGAACCAAAAAACCCCAACCAAACCAAACAAAAAAAAAACAAACCCCAACCCCTGCAAACCAATATCATTAACGATGTAAAATTTTTAAATAAACTCTTCAGGTTATAGTAATCCATCAAAAAAATCATTCATCATGACCAAGATGGATTTATACCAGGCACGCAAGGATGATTCAACTTTAAGAAAACAATATAATCGCTTTTATTAAAAACAGAAATATGTACAACTACATGATTATCTCAATAGATGTGAGGGGAAAGCTGCATGTCAAAATCCTACAAAGTATAGGCAAAGCAGAACCTTTCTGAAAAAATATCCATTTAAAATCAAAAGCAAGCATCATATGCAATGGTGATAGATACACTAGAACCTTTCCCAATACATACAGTAGTAAAGCAAGGATATCCAATCTCTCCACTATTTCATATAGTTTTGAAAATGCAAGCAATAGCACTAAAAGAAAAAAAGTATAAAGGTAAGTAAAAGATGAGATAAAATCATCTGTATTTTTTATATGACAGTATACTGGGAAAATCCTAGGGAAATCAGCAAAAATACTAATTGATGTAATAGCTTCAATAAGGTTGAAAGCTATAAAATAAACCCTCAAAAATAAACTGTATTTGTTATATAATAACCACGAAGCAATAATAAAAAGGGAAATCTCATCCCAAATAACTACAAAATGAATAAAGTATCTGGGAATCAATCTTCCAAAACACACAAAAGACTTGCATAGATTCAACTACAATATGTTTCTTAAAAAAATAAAGAACAACTTACATAGCTGGAAGAATATTCAGTGCTCATGGCTAGGCTGTGACAATTTAATAAAAATGTGATAATACTACCAAAGTTAATTTACACTAGAATTTGATAAAATAATGAATTTATTTTGAAAAACGAGATTTAGAAAATCAAGGGAAATGATTAAAAAGAGGTAGGGATTAAGAGGAAATGCATTTACAGACCTGAAACTATATAACCAAGCTGCGAATCATCAAAATAAACTGGTAGTGGTTATGAGAGGCAGTTTAATGGAAAAGACAAAGGAGAATCAACAACAATGAAATTCAATAAACCAGAAAATTTTCATAAAAATTTCTGGGAAAACTGGAAAGTAGTCTGGCAGAAATTAAGTGATCAATATCTCATGCCAGAAGGGTCAAACTCAAAAAGAAAGGGAGGCCACAAAATTCCACATAAGGAACTCTGCAGACCACAAATTGACTTAGATAATAACCACATATTAACATTATCTATATTTTTCTGTATTTTCATTTGTTGTTAAATATTTCCCAATTTATGCCATATTTCACAGGATATTACAAATGTACATCTGGTAAATATTAAAGACCATATCACAAAAAAAAGAGAAATAGATCCTCTCTCTCACAGCTATGGGTAGGAGATGATGTATTCTTAATGAAACAAGGTAAAGGCAGTTACAAGGGAATAAAATTTGTAACTTTGATTACGTGACACTGAAAAGTTTCTTTCTGCACAGAAATATTAATGCACCTAAAGCTAAGAAAGGAAGTGGTCGAATGGGAGAAAAATCTTCATATCAAACTCCTCAGATGAGGGTTTGCTGTCTAATATAATACATAAACTTCTCAGACTCCTCTCTGTCACCTCCCACCTTTTGGTTGCCAAGGTCTATCCATTTCATCTTCACAAAATATCTCAAATATACAAACTTCTCTCCTCTGACACTGACACTACTCTGGTGTAGGCCTTCATTTTCCCATACCTGGATTTTTATAGTTTGCCTGTCCCATACTTCTCACTCCAGTCTGTCCTTGATACAGCCTACAAAATAATTTCCCTAAACTGTAGGTCCAACTATGTCACTTCCCTACTCATTAAACTCCAATGAATCCAATTCTAGGATGAAATACAAAATCTTCTGTTTAAAGCCTTTATAACCTAGCTACTCAAACTTCACAGAATAAATCCCCTTAATAAAAGAACTTTTTCCTTAAAACTTGGGACTCAGTCAAAAGGTGGCACCAAAGGCCCTAGAAGGCCACAGGTTCCCCACCTCTTACCTAGCTCTTCCTCTTCCCACCCTTACCTTTTCCTATCTTCTTATACCTTACATCCCCCTCCCCATACTCTTCAGTTCCGAGACACTGGTCTTCTCCTCACTGTTCCTGAACACTCCTGAAATCTCTCTGTTCTGAGCATTTTTACTGGCTATCTCCATGTCTGGAATCAGCTTTTTCCTCATCTACTTCCTGGCTTCAAATCCCAACCTAAAACATACTTTCTACAGGAAGCTTTTGCCAATCCCTCTTGATTCCTCCCCTCTACTGAGTATCTTCTGTACAGATCACATTTGTACATGGTTCTTTGTTCGTTGTCTCCCCAATCAAATTGTGAGCTCTGAGGGCAGGGTCTCCTTTGCCTTTCTTTGTGTCCCTAGTGCTTAGCACAGGGCCTGGCACACATCAGGGTACTTAATAAATGCTGACTGACTGATTACTCTATCAGAAGTAACTTGAGAAAACCATTTAAAATATGCAGAGAGATATTGGAATATTACATCACTATCTAGCTGATAGATGAAATAAAAAACTGCCCAATCAAAGGCAACAACAACAAAAAAAGTAAAATGAAAGAAATTTGGAAAATAAAAGCATGTCAGAAAGTCTGGATTTCCTTTAATCTGCAATTGAAAGCAAAAGTAAAAAAGGTTTAGACAATACAAAAATCCAAGAAGCAGGAAAAAAAATCCAATACCTATGAATTTTTCTCACAGCCTTGAGAAGTAATGAAATGAGGGGAAAAAAAAGGGACCTCCAAAGAAGAATGTACAAGTTCAACAACAATGAAAACAGAAGCAGAATCAAAGCGGAAAATCTATGTAGTATTAATATGAAAAACTGAACTAATATCAAGGAGGTGGCAAACTCTAACTTCTCTCCAAAACAGGAAATAAGTGTGACAGACAAAACATATAATTATTGCATCAGACACTTTTGGTAGTGACACCAGCAAACTATTTTATGACCTTCCTCTCAGACAAGTCTGACTTCACCCTTTCTGAACAGAAGGGAACATAGATGTACTCCAAAAAAATTAAAAACACTAACAAACCTTCAGATTTTATGTTCCTGTACCTTATACAAAACATCCAAATTTTATATTAATAACAATACATAGGTATCTTAAATAATATAATGGCCAAAGAACAACTTATTATCAATTTGGTAATTATCATACAAGCTGCCCAAAAGCACTCTAACATTTATACTGCCTTTGTTGAACAAAACCTTTAGTTCAATTCTGAACTCATGGCTTTCTTCTGTCCAGCAAATATATAAAACAGAATCAAGAACAGTGAGAATATGCGAAGGTTTGCTGCCCTCACAGACAACCTATTCTTTATTTAAAACACACAACCAACATAAGAGGGTCAAAAATCAATTGGCACAATAATCAATTATGGTTCTTCCTAGATCCATTATCATCTCTAAGTAACTAAATATGGCTGGTGAATGAAAACATCTCACTACTTGCCACTGGAAGCTATCGAGTTATATAGATAGATCAAAAAGCGTGTTAAATGGCTCCTTCATCTCATGCAATCTTCTCCAAAGGCAGAAAAAGGTAACATTTGGATGTACCAAGTTTAAGATTCTCAACATATACTAAGGAAAAACTTAGGCTACAGACTTTAAGCTTGAAATTTGAGCCAATGGATGATGGTGATACCTAAAAATGCCTTTTCTCCTCCAGTGGACCCTTCAAGATAACTCTCTAAACATACTCAGACACAGACTAGCATTCAGGAATCAAAGTTGATGCAATATTAGTCTTACTGTCCATTTTTAGAAAGTATCTTATAAAAAAAATTTATGAAACATGAGGGTCATCACCTTAACTCTAAAGACTTCCACAACAGAAATAAGATTCATAGGCATTGTTAAAGTATCTGAAAACAGGTAAAAACAAACAAAAAAAACACAAAAAACCCAAAGCAAATAAAAACAAACAAAAAACCCCCCAAACCCAGAAATACTTTCAGAATAGACATCAATAGTCAAAGATGAATGATAAGTATATATTTCTAGACTCGCTGAATGTAGCCAGAAGTGGTTTTCATCAAGATGGAATCTATGAAACAGCTAAGATCCAATAGTAGAATCAAAAGTGCCTCCATGAATGATATCTACATTAATTCAACCAAAAATGTACTGGCAAAGAATTACAGAACAAATGGCTGAGTCATAAGGATTTAACTGTGGAAACTGAGGGCTTTATAATAGCAACTCAGCTATCATGTATTTAAGGTCACTAGAAATTATAGAAGGGTCACCTTTAAAGAGCCTCAACTCAGTGACCAATAAGGATTTGCACTTGTATTTCTGCCTGCTATCAATCCCACAAAACAAGATGCCCCTTCCAGGATAAATTCATCAATTCCTCATCACCGGGATGCTGACCTCAAAAGCCACCTCTCTCAGCCTTCTTTCCCCTCTGGATGGGAGGGGCAGAGTAGTAAACTCTTCCCAAAGTCTTCCTTTAGATAGAAAGGCCTAATGGTACTCTAGGGTCTCCTGTCACTCCACCCCCCTCTTTACTTCCCCTCAATTTCTTTTGTGGGTGGTCTTTATCAATATTTATTAAGTGGCTACTACTGCTGAGCAGTGTTCATCCCTGTGAACACAAAAAGAAGCCCTTAGTAGGTGATTAAGTAAAGTTTATCTACTGATTTGAACTGAATTATGCAAATTAACATAGAAAATGTGCCACATATCAATGAAGACAATAAAAATTTAGCACCCACCAAAATCCTAGTAAGGCATGACATGGCACCAAAAAATACGTGAGAAATTCCTTATCTTTCATGGACAAAAGAAATACTATACAGACTTAGAATATTCTGTTAAATTCTAAACAGCAAACTGTACCTGACCATTACCACAGACCACACTGTTAGCTACAACTACCTAGACAAACAAAAACATTTTAATCCTAATTTCCAAGTTATGGTACTAAAAGATCTGGAAATATTTAACAGAGATCAAAATTATGTAGGAACAAGATGAAGCTCATGCCATCCAAAATATTTTGTCTACTAATGAAGTTGTACTAAGGATTCTTGCAGTGAACCTACATGATAAACTTATACTCTAATATCTTTATTAAATATTCAACTACAAAACACAGTTATTTTATCTACCTGTACAACAGACTATAGAATGAATCAAATAGCAGCAGTATAAGAAACTTGGTTTATCCCTGTCCCCTGGGGGAAAAAAATTAACAAGACTTAAGACAATGTGGTTGTGGATAAAGAGCTAGAGCTACCTCCTCAGTCTTAGAAAATCTAGGTTTCAATTTAACCCATGACACATACATATGACTGTGTCCCTACTTTGGGTCTCTCTATAGCCCAGGCAATTCTCTAAGACTTAGATAAGCTGCAGGTCAAGCACCAATTTGTCCTGGTAGGAATTTTCTCAACAAGAATTTAGTTCTCCAAAAACAATGAAGAAACATATACTGTCAAAAAACTTTATTACCTATAATAAATATTGCCCATAAATGTCAGGGTTCAATTAAAAAAAATTTTAGACAAATACTAAAACTTAAAATATATAATAAGAAAAAGAAGCATTTTAAACTAAAATATTAAATATAAAATAAGAAAGGAAAAACGTGTCATGTGCACAGCAGAACATAGGAGAGGATTCAGAATATATAGCAATAACTTTTCATTTCAATCAAGTCTATATGTTAAATATTATGTGTTATGTTGAAAACTGTCCATCTTTGCTTCCTTGTAGGTTTTCTCTTGTTCTCTGCTATGCACTTTTTACTTTGTTCTTTCTTCCCCCCTCTACCCCAAGGTTACAATTGAGCATGGATATATTTATGTGTAAGTACTTATACACACACACACTTTCCCTAAGAGATTCTACTAACCTTTGTTTATGTTTGTGCATATCTTTTTTTCCTATATCTCAACTCCTGTACTTTACTTCTACCTTTAATAATTTTTAAAAACTCAATTTAATAGATACCATAACCCAAGAGTCACAACCATCAAATTAAAAAGAATGAAAAGCTTTCCCAACCAACACTTAGTGAAGTGAAAGCCAGAGGGAAGCAGAACAAGATGCACTGCATTCCCATCATCCTGCCTTTTACTGAAATTGTCCTGAAGATGCTTTCATCAAGTCTAGAGAAAATGATTTTATGTCCTTAAGATTCTCTCAATGAATTAACTTATCCTAGTTGCTCACAGTTTAGATATGATGGAGTTACCAATTCTATTCTTTCTGAAAAAATGGAGGACTTCCAGGCCTTCCCATCTACCAGGAATTTTTTTTTACATGCTGTCTCTCTCAATTAAAGTACATAAGTTCCTTGACAGTAGAGATTATCTTGATTCTTCTTGGCCCATAATGAGCATTTCATAAGTATTTTCATTCATTCAGTTATAAAAAAGTCATTTTATACATTTGCACAATGTTCACAGAACACTAAAAGTAAAACAATAGCAGAAAAATGACTTTCCTTTAGTCCATTTCTATCTGAACCCTACTGAAAAAGAAAAAAGATGAAAATGTCAATAATGTAGAAAAATGCCATTCAACAATTATGAATACCTACTTTCTTTAAAGTCCTGTGCTAGGGATACCTTAAGTAAAAAAAAAAAAGACTTAGAAAAGTAACATGCTCAAGAACCCGGCATTCTGAAGGGTTATAATATGTATATAAGTACATGGAGGTAGCATAAAGCAACTTCAGGAGTAAGAATCCAGAAAAGCTTTGTACTACAGAGGATACCTGAGCTTTGTATTTTAGTAAGCTACAGATTCTACAAGGCAGACATGCAGATAATATTCATGGATCAGGTTCAATTTCTACTGAAGTAGAACTCTGTCCCCACTGAAATCTTAGTTTGGGAAAATCAATGAACTCAGTGATTGAAAATAACTGAATAAATCATATTAAAGTGTCCCCAGATGCCCTGAGAACACACTCAAGGTAACAATGTCTATTAGTTACAGGACAGCTTTTATTCCAAATCACAGAAAATGCAAACTTGTGGAGGGTGCTGACACACCCCAGAAGGAAGGTAAATTTTTCTATCAGATCTACATGGGATGAATAACTACCTCAAGGTAATAGTGGAGGGGGGAAAATTTCATCTATTACTCTGACATCATGGCTTAGACTCTTGCTTTTGGGGAGGGGGGGGGCATCACGTTATTTTTCCCATTCTACAGATTAGGTGACTATGGCTCAGAGGGGTTAAATAACTGACCCAAAGTCATAATGTCAGAGCTGAGTCTTTTGTGATGCCAAGTTCTGTGTTCCTCCTATTCTGTATTATACTATTCGAGCTCACTAAAACTCTGTCAGGGTCCATAAGCTGTAGCATAAATACAATGCCACCACAACTGCAGATTCTATTGCTATTCCACTTCAGCCTGAAGTGCTACTTCATTTGAGTGAAAGGGAGGGAGGAAGAAGGATTGGGGGGATGAATATAATCATCTTTGGTAGCCAATCACACTTATAAATGTTAGCCATTATTATTATTATTGTTAGCTATTGCACTTGTTGACAAGGTTATCGGCCTCTACATGGAAAGTCTGGCCACAGGTAATCAAAAGACCCATAGCCTTCTGCCTTAATTCACAGTACCCCTTTATTTCTCTCCTCTATTGTTCTTGTTTTCTAAGGAGTATACTTGTTATACTGTTTTAACAAGATTTTCACCAAAAAAAAAAAAATTTCATTACAATGACTTCCTTTAGAATTATATTTTAATGAGTAAGATTCTTTTGAAATTTGCCTTTCGTAAGAAGACTTTTTAAACGTATTTGAAGATAAAACATTTAGTATGCCACTGTTGAAGGCACTAAACACTAAATCCAATAACAATAAGGATCATGTACTGAGCCTTTTAAGATTTGCAAAGTGCTACATATATAATAATTTCATTTGCTATAGTTGACCTTTACATGTACCTAGGTCACCTGGAAGTATGTCTGTGTATAGCTACTATATAAATGCAAGTAATTGTATTTATATATTAAAAACATAGAATATGAAAAACAAACCATTTCAAATTAAACCTTTCTCCAAATTATTTTCATTGTTAAAATTTTATCAATCAATTTTAATGTGTTAATATTTTTAATGAAATGCCAACTCTATTTTTTAATCGAAGGCATTTAAATTAAAGATAACTAAGAAACTCTAATCAAATGTTATTCTGGTTTTAATAATAGTAATAATGCTATCTAGCATTTTATATTGTGCCTACTATGTGCCACCAAGCACTGCGTCAAGCACTTTACAAATTTATTTCATTTGATTCTCACAACAAACATAGGAGATAGGTGCTATTATTATCCCCATTTTACAGTAGAGAAAACTGAGGCAAACAGATTAAATGAATTGCTCAAGGTCACAAAGCTAGTGTCAGTGAGTGGTCATATTTGAACTCCCCACTCTAGGCTCTGTCCACTGTTCCACTCAGCTCCTTCTCCTTACAAATGTGAAAATACTTTAGGACTTTTCTGCAGATTACTACGAATAAGACTTTAAAGACCATCAGACTCAGAAAACTCAAAAGATATGAAACCTATGGAGGGCAAAAATACCAAAGAAGGAAAATCTGGTCAACAATTTCTGCTCCTCAGTGGCTCTGAATTTAAAGAGTGATACTGGCATGTAATAGCTATCAGATTTGAATAATCTTACCATATTTCTCTCCAAATCTATCCCTCCTCACCCCAGAGATACGATCAGCAGCAAAAAATGATTTTTCTACCTCTATACAACATCCTTCCTATCCCTTGCACAGCCATTACCCCTAGAATTCAGACACTCCTCATCTCTCTTCTTGCCAACTGAAATAGCCTCCTAACTGATCTCCCTACATCCAACCTCCCCCTGCTCTGTTCCATTTGCCAAAGCTGTTAAAATTCTCCAAGTCACACCATGTTATTCCTCTGCTCAAGAATCTCCATCGGCTCCCTCTGGTCTCATGGATAAAATATATAAATTCCTCTTTCCTGGCAATTAAAATCTTTCACAATATACTTCCAGTTTACTTTTCCATGTTTACTGACTGCACTCTGTAATGCAGCAAAGTAGATTGGCTGCTGTCACCCAAATAAACACTTTATCTCCTCTCATTGACTTCAAAAGGTTGCACTCCATGCAAAAAATGCTCACTCTTCTCCACCATCACCTCAAATTCCCTGGTTTCCTTCAAGGCTCAGCTGTAGTTCTACCTTTTACAGGAAGCCTATCCTGATTCCTGTCCAGTTCTTCAGGTTTCCCCTAAAATTACTTCCACTTGGTAGATATTATGTATTTGCTTTTCCACATACATATTGTTTTTCTTGGCTCCCCTAAATAAAATATAAACTCCTCAAGGGCAGGGGCTGCTTCAGTTTTTGTCTTTGTAACTCCAATGCCTAGCATAGTGCCTTGCACAGCAGGCACTTGACAAATGTTTGATGAAGTACTAACAAGTACAAGTACTACTGCCAATATTGCAACACTATGACATACAACATTAGCCACTGCTTCTTTCTGTTTGACTAGCTACACCACTAACTAGATTTCTATCTCAATACATTCATTCATTCAGCAAATATTTATTTTAAGTATATTGCCTACCATTCTCAAAGTGCTAGGAGATAATACTATTAAGAGATATATACTGTTACTGCAAGGAGAGAACAAATATAATACAAATCAGAATATAAGTGCATTAAGGAGTTTAAAGTACAACATCAGATGAGAAAGAAATCACTTTCAAGTTAAGAGAAAAATCCCTTCTGATGGAGATGAAGCATCTTGTAACCTAAAGTAAGTAATGTCTTCCACGTAAAATGAAACACGATGTTTGAACTAGTTTTCCATCTTTCCAAAACTTAAGTTATCAAGAGCAATTAGAAAATATTTTTATTTCTTAATTTCATGGGCAAGACTGAGATTTTAATGTTCTTTCTACCCTGAAAGGAGCCTCATGTCATAGTGGAGAGTTGATCCTAGAGCCAAAAAGACCTGGGTTCAAGTACTACCTCTGACACATACTGGCTGTGTGAACTAGGTAAGGTAATTTAAAACCTCTTTGTGCCCCCAAGGCAACTCTCTAAGATTATAATTTGCAGAGTAGGTACCCACTAGTATTGGCAGGATTATCCTTACTCAAAGAAATCTGAGGTCCAGTTTCTATCCGCTATCTTTCTACTACTAACAAACCAACCTCTAATGCAAATAACAAAACACAATGGAATTTTTTATGAAAAATACTTGTTAAAATTTCATACATTGCTTGAAATTCACAATTTGGCACATACCTATATTCTCAAGGCCTAAAGAAAACTAAGAATGAGTCTACCAATCAAATATTAATTGGGCATTTATGTGCAAGCAACTGTACTAGATGCTATGAGATAAATTTGTAAACTGGAGAAAATTCTTGCTCACATAGACCTTAAAGATGATAAAGCCAATCTTGAAAAACAATGTTCAATTGGGAAAATGTTACTGGACATTTTTTTTTTAAGTTAATTTCCTATACTTAGCAACATTATATTCCACTAGCTTAAGAAGCTCTATTGAACACTCCAAAAAAAGGCACACTGGAATTGAAGCAAGAGTTCCAGTACCTTTAGAATTCTAAATCTTTTAAATTCAATAAATTTTTACTCAAAAATGGATTCAATAAATGAAAAAACTTAAAACCAGACTTAAAAAAAATATTTAACTTCACCAGCTAAAGAGCATGAATGAATAAACAAACGAATGAAGAGAAGCATCCTCTCTCAAAATATCTAACACATCTAGGATGAGGTTTTTGGGGTAAAATTGCATAGTTTGCAGCAGTTCGTAAGCATTACATTAATTTTAAGGTATGTAACATTAGTAGCATTTAGAAAGTTAAATGAGAATAAATGCAATTTGACCTCCCATTCCCTTTTTCTATATATCATTATTTTCAAAGGTCCTCTTGCCTGCTATAGGCAATCTATTCCAAGAGGTTTTTAAAAATCCCACTGTTATTCATGAATGAATAGGAAAAAAATTTGTCAAATGCTTATGATGTGCAAATCATTAATGTCATATTCTGGCCTTCAATACATGCCCTAAATTAGTCGAAATTTTTGTGATAAAAATAAAAATGAAAATTTGCTTCCAACCTAAGGTATAAAAAGCACGACCTGCATCGATTCCAAATGAAAACTTTACTGTTTTAATCCTACCACCTCCAAAGCAAATAAACATTCCATTAAATTGGAACTAAGAATTATCTTCAGAATTTACTGTAACTCAAGTATGGGGAAAAGGCACAAAAGTTCATTCAAATGTATACACAAATATGTATGCAACACACACCCACATCATATATACATAAACACACATATATGTATATATGTAAACACAAGTTATTCTATTTTATATAAAATATTATTTTATTCTCTATAAAAATAAAACCTTATGCTAATGTTATTTATACTAATGTTACTACAAATTACGTACAGGGTGTCACAAAAGTCTAGTGCAGTTTTAGGCACTAAGACTTCTGAAACGTCCTATACGTTATATGTACTATATAACAATATTAGAAAATAAATGAAAAGTTTAATGGCGTACTTGAACATGATTTAAGGTGCACTAAGACTTTTGGGAAAGCCTTTCTGTTGTATGTAACGTATCAGTAACATAACAAGCTTTAAAACATCCTCTATAAAACAGAAGCTTAATAAAGCACTTCGATATAGCTTAGAAGGCACTAAAACTTTGGGTATCCCCTGCTGATGTATACACCTACACCTCCAGCCGGTTTTCGTGGTCTTTCTAAGCCTCCGGAAGCATCGCTCAAGCCTTGCACAGGAGAAAGAGAGAGGAAAGCCTGGCTTTGGGGTCTGCACCTGACCCACATAACTCCACCTAGGCTACCCTGGGGCCCCCCCTCCGCCCCCGGCCCAAGGCTTCGGCAAACCCCCTGAGGGGTCACTCTCTACCTTCCGCGTGGCCGGAGGCGCCCGGAGCAGGTCCCCCGTCCCAGGTCCCCAGAGTCCGGCCGAGGCGCCGACCAGCCCAGCTCGGCCAAGACCCCGCTGCCTCAGTGTCCCCGGCGGGAACAGGGCACGCCGTGGCCTTCTTCCCGGTCCCCTGGGGCCTCTGCCCTGGGAGGGGCGGGGGGGCGCTGGGAGGACGGCCGGAAGCTACGATTGTTGTCGGCTAATACTCAACTCCGGGGAATCGCGGCAAGTAAAAGGCCGGCCGACGGCTGAGAGGACCCGAGGACCCTCCGAGAACGGGACGGGACGCGACGAGATCAGGAACCGGAAAATGAGAGCGGTCTTCCTGCCCACCCTCCTCCGCCTCCGCGCCGCCGTCGTCGCCCCCGCGCCCTCACACGCTAAGGCAACTCAGGGGAGAAGGATGAGGCGGCGGAGTCCGGGGTGGGGAGAGCGCTATCCCCGGAAGGAGGGAGGGGGGAGTGCAGGGTGATCCCCCCCCCTCCCCCCGGGACCAAGCGCTAGGCTCCCAGCCCGGCCCTGCCCTTGCGTTGAGCCGAGGCCGAAGGGCAGCGAGCGCACGGCGTGCCCGGGCAGGGAGGCAGCGGCCACAACAACAGGGCTGCAGCCGCCGCCGCTCCGGGGAGAAGGGCCTCTACCCAGTGCGTAGTTAGTAGCACCCGGCGTAGCAAAGACCCGGGGCCTGGGCCGCAGAGGCCACCCGGGGTGACTCAGTACCTGCACTTACACCCCACCAGCGCCTTTCTTCCCTTTCCTTTCCCCTTCTCCGCCTCCCCTCCCCCCGCAACACGCACCTACACGAGGGCCCCGGCCCGGGCCAGCACCTCTCGCTTCTGCACACCCCTCCCCCAGCACCCGACCCAGAGAGCCGGGCCAAAGGCCGGCCCAGGACCCCGGCGGCGCCAGGCCCGGCCCGGCTCCGCTGGGAGCCGTCTCGGACGCGGTCTCCGTCACTGCGACACCGCGGCTCCGGCCCAGGCCTGCTCCGCTCCCCCGGCCCCAGCCTCCTCCAAGCGGCTGAGACTCACCAACATCTTCCTCCCGTGCTGAGGAGGCTCTGCCGGCGTCGCCACCTGCCCCACAGGGTTTCTAGCGCTGTTCGGCCCCCGTCCCGCCAAGGTCTGGCCGCGTCCCACACTCCCAGGGGCCGCCCGGACTGGAGCTGCGTGCGACAGACACCCGCTCCCTCCTCCCCCTCCCCCTCCCCCCTGCCGCCGCCGCCGGTCCCGCCCACCCTCCTCCTCCTGCCGCCGCCGCCGCCGCCGCCGCCGCCGCGCACCCTCCGCCCGCCCTCTCCGCGCTTTCAGCCGTCCGGGCCGACCGGCTCGCTTTGCTCAGCACACACCCGGCGGAGGGGGGGGCAATCGTTCCGACGCCATCGCCGGGGTCCGGGCCCTAGAGACAACCCGGACGCCACCTCCACGCTGCCCTCTTCTGCTCCGAGCCCTCGGGTTGGAGGTCACCCCCCACCTCTTCCCGGAGACTAAGACCGACCTGTCCCCTAAAATAAACAGTACCCCCTCCCTCGTCCAAGGCTTCAGTTCCCTCTCCGCGGTGCTGCCCCTAAAAAAGAGCCGAGTTCCCACGATCCCTCCCCCACACCACGAGTTCGAACCTGCGGGCCTCCAGCTGCAGCGCAGGCAGCAGCAGAGCAGCAGTGAGGAGCGCATCCGTCCGAGTCCTCCAGTTTGCTCCTCCCGGGCCCTCCTCCACCAGCCCGCCCCCCGCCCCATCCTGCCCTCCTCAAGGGACGCTCAACTGCAGTGAGAGCCGGCCGGGAACCGGCGCTCATAAAGCGCCTTCGGGGCGCGGGGCACGGCCGCGCTCAGCGGGAAGGTTGGGGTGGGGGTACCTCCAATTTGGCGTGTCCTCCTTGGGGTGTCTGCTGCTGCTGTCTCCCTCAGCTAGACTAGGAGCGCCTCGAGGGCAAGAACTGAGTTTTTGCTTTTTTAATCCCCCGAGCCTGGCAGGCACACCGTGGGGCCTGGCGCCTAATAAATGCTTGTTAAGTCAGAGAAGCCAAACGCTCTCCCAAATTAAGAACGGACTTGGGGAAGACACTCGAGAACAATAGATGCTTTTGTCCAGTGTTCACGAGGCAGCGTGCAATTCGGCTCCCTGGGAGAGCTGGGTTCAAGTACTGCCCAGCTACATTCTAGTTGTGATTCTAGGAAAATCACTTAATCTCGCAGGGCTCCTGGCAGTTCGCATATATTGTCTAGCAGGTGCTGAGCTGCATTGTTGGAGGAAATTTGCTCACTAGGAGTCTCCAATATCAAATCACGGGGAGAGAGCGAATAAAAAAAAATCCTAGTCCACATTTCCATAGAGTTTCTAAGAAATCTTAAAAACATCCTGATCTTCTAATAGTCACTGTTAAAATTCAGATCACAAAAGTAAAAGATTACTACACTTCAAACTTTTGCTCTGACCAAACCTCTTAGATTTATGACAACGTTCTCCCAACCATTTATATTTGCAATGTTAAAACTAGAAGTAACAGCGTTGAATCACGGCCTGCTGGAAAGAGTAGGGACTGAAAACAGAGGCCTGGCTAGGTTCAAATCCCTCGTGGGGCAAGTGACTTCAACACACAAGTCTGTTTTTTCTGTACAATGAGGGTTGGATTAGGCATCTGGAGGTCCCTTCCAACTCTAGATTTATAATCTTAAATGGATGGTGTGAGACGTAAAGCCATGAGCTTAATTTTCATGGGTACCCTGTGGCATGGATCTCAGTTTAAAATCACACCTTCATATGAGCACCCCAAATTCTCTATTCAAAATGGGGAAAATGGATTACAACTGGTAATAAGAAACAGCACTAAAAAGGGGGGTAATTTGGAATCAGATCATTAGACCTAGAAGGTCATCTATTTCAATTCCCTTTCATATTTACAAATAAGGGAACTGAGATCCATAGAAGAGCAGTAATTTTCCTAGGGTGCCTGAGATAGCAAGTGTCAGAGACAGGATTAAAAGCCCTGTAACCAACCACAATCTTTCTATCCAACTACATCCCCTATTTCTAATTACTGATATGTCACTATTGTATCACTCCAAGTGTATAATCCCGGTGGAGAAGCAAAGAAAAACATATTGCCCTGTTTCCTCCTTCCCTCACTGCTGGTGCCTTTTCCCTCTGAGATTACCTTCCATCTACTCTGTATTTTGTACGCACCTAATTATTTATGTGTTCACTCCACCACTGGAATGTGAGCTCCTTGAGGGCAGGGGCTGATTTGTTGTTGTTTCCGTTTTCTTTGTGTTGTTGTTGGTGGTTTTTTTTTGCCTTCTTTGTATCCCCAGTGCTTGACCCAGTGTCTGGCATATAGTAATTGTGAAATAAATGCTGACAAATGCCATTAAAGGAAGGATTTTGGAGGATTCTTTTGGGATTAATAGGAGCCAGCAGTTCGATTTCAGCCAAAGGCCTGAGGGATCCTGTTCAGGAGCAAGCTAGGGCTGAATTTCTGGCCATAGGGAAGAGTGCCACCTACTGAAACACACAATCCCACCACACTAGTACTTCCCGGGCATGTGCTGCTCCAGGGAGTTCCTTCTACTCCAGAAACACTGGGTCAGTCTCTCCGTTCCTAGTACTAAAATGGGATGATCCATTTTACACATAAAAAAGCAGGGAATTGCAAAGTTGTTAAGGGACCTGTGGAATCATCTAATCTAGCCTCCACCAATTTCTGAAAAATTAATTAGATTTGTGGCCAGTAAAGGATATGGACATATACAATATATATGATAAGGATAAAATCCCTCAGTTTAGGCTCCTAACATATGAGGAGTTTTTAGTCTCAATTTTGTTTTATTTGCATTTCTAAATAAGTAGATAAAATAGCTTTCATTTTGTATAGTGACTTTTTGCAAAGGATACTTTTTGAAAAGGGTACTGTTTCACGGTGGCTAAATTTCCTTTCTCTACCATTTTCTAACCACCTCAATTAAGTCTTCCCCATGTAATAATATGCACTATCCCCTTCTCTTCCTTTCACTAGTCATGGTCCCCTCTTCTTCCAGTTCACTGAAAAAAGATGAATGGTAGACCTGGATTTTACTTCCCAATGTCATTTGAAATTCATACCACCTTGTGATATGCCACCCTCTCCATATCTTCAACATCTTCATTTTCCAGGACCAATTTCCACTTGCATCAACCAGTCCTAAAGCCTGGCTCTGCTACTTTCTATTTGACCTTATGCAAATCATAACCTTTCTGGGCCTATTCATCTGTGAAATGAAGGGACTGAACTAGATGACTAAGGTGTCTTCCAGCTTGAAATTAGGCAGTCATTCTACTCCCTTCTCATCCTTCACTAATTCACTCTCCACAGGAGCTATTTAAAACTTTCTCTTCACTCTTTCCAAAGCATTTCCTTTACCCACCCTCTCAGGTGACAGCCTCCCCTCTCTTGCTTCAAAGAAAAAGAGAAAAGCAAATCACTAAGATCTCCCCTTTTACTCATCTCACTTCACTCAGATATCTCCAGTATTTTCCTTTTTCTTTTTACCTTTGTCTATCATGAAGAGAAGTCTCTCTACCTTAATCCTTGATCTCATTCGATCCTGTCTTCTCCAGAATATCACCCCTACAATCATATCCCTAACTCCTTATCTTCAATTTCTCCCTATGGACTGGTTCCTTTCCTGCTATGTACAAACATGCCCATGTGTCCTCCATCTTTTAAAAAATCCTCCAATGACATCCTGTAGTTCTATATCTCTTCTCCCTTTAATGGCTGAACTTAATAAAACTGTCTACACAGATTTTCGCTTCCTCTCCTCTCTTCTAACCATCTGTAATCTGGATTTTGACCTCATTCAATTGAAATTATCCTCTCCAAAGTTATCAGTGAACTCTTCATTGCCATATATCCATCTCACCTATATCTTGTCTTCATCTCTGTTCACCCAGTCAACTCCCTAGTTCAGATCACTGCCACCACCACATCTCACTTGGATTGTTTCAATAGCCTTTCTTAGTCTGCTTGAATTCTCTCCCCTCTCCATTCCATCCTCCACCCAGCTGCCAAAAGGATTTTCTGTTTTGATATCTGATCATGTTACTCCCTTACTCAGCGACTCAACTAGGGGACAATAGGCCTCCGAGATCAAATATAAAGTCCTAAGTTTGGCCATTAAAGCTCTTCATAGCTTGGTCCCTTCCGACCTATCTATTTATTCCAATCTATTTACACTTTTCTTCATCACTCCAAAAGGCTATGAGTTAGCTACAAGGGGCCTAATCACTGTTTCTTGAACACAACACTCCATCTTCCATTTCTGTGTCCTCACAGTCTGTGTCCCATGCCTAGAATGTTTCCCTCCTCATTTGTCTCTGCCTCTCAGTTCTTTAGTTTCCTTTAAGATTCAGCTCAAATTCCCCCTTCTATAGGAAGCCTTTTTCAGTCCCACTATCTACTCACTCCCAACCCCAGTGCCTTCTCTTCTTAGATGACCTGTATGTGCCTAGTTGTTTATGTAGTCTCCATCCTTGGGACGTGAGCTCCCTTTAAGGCAGGGATTGTTTTACCCTTTGTATCCCTAGCCTAGCACATAAGCAGAGTAAAGAAAGAGCTTAATAAATGCTTATTGACTGACAGCTGTGTTCATGCATAACTTTCTCCCCTCTCCCTACTCTGTCTTCTGATATTACATTCTGTATCATTAAAAGTACTAGCTAATTTCTGCCCCCCTCCCCCCTAAAAAATCCAGCCTATCCCTATCCTCCCATTCAATACTCATCTCATTGTTCTTCCACAGTGCTTGTCCAGAGTAGAGGTCAGGATGGAATAACCCAATGGAATGCCCATATAGCTCTATGTCAAAGTGTATTCAATACTCATTCTTTATTTTTTTCCTGTTTATATTAAGCCAGTCTCTTTTAAATGATCATGAATTTCATTGAGATGATGAATTTCGTTGGGGAGATCCCATAGGCATTCTGAAGCTAAATTCTATCAGCATATCATCATGGACAGATTGTAACATCTGGAGGCCTTCAATGTCTATAGGAATGTCAGACAGATGATGCATAGATCGGGCAAGCTAGATCTATTTAAATAGTTAAGATTAGGTTAGATTTTTGTGTAATGGTTTTTTGCAAAAGGGACTTTGTGGTACTTTGGTAATGGGTACTGTTTCATAGTGGCTAAATTTCCCTTTTTATTCATTACCATTTTCTAACCAACTCACCTTAACTAAACCCTCCCTCCATATAAGAATATGTCCTTCCCTCCTCCCCTCCCTTCACCAGTCATGGTATTCTCTTCTTCTACTTCATTGGGAGAAGAGGAATTGTGTGTGTGTATGTGTGTGTGTGTGTGTGTGTGTAACAAGGTCCATAATTTTTTTAATATTCTGATAACTATATTTCAATATAATTGGTTTCCTTTGTAATCATATATATATGTGTGTGTGCATGTATATATATATGTGTGTGTATATATATATATATATATACATGCACACACACATATATTCATTCACTTAAAAAGATCATCTTAAGGAGTCCATAGGCTTTCCCCAGACTGCCAAAGAGGTCCATGACACATAAAAAGGTTAAGAACAGCTGATCTGTAAGGCATCCTTCTACCTTTTGGGTTCAGTGCAAGTCTTCCTCCACAGCAGAGGTAAACACATTTTGCAGTGGGATGTCTCTTTGTTTTGTGCACGACTTGGTGTGATATTAATAAAGGATTATTGAACAAAGTTATCTCTATGATTTTAGCAATCAAGGAATATTGTATGATATTAGCATAGCATGGGAGAAACCTTTGTTCTACTTTAATAAAATGCTTTTTGTAATCAGCAAACCATAAAAGACAACAGGATCCTATATTTGTTGCACCTCTCCAGCAATTGTGTGACCATGAAGATATGATCTTTTGTAGAAATTTGTTTGCAAAAGCTTGTTCCTTTCTCATATTTTCATCAAGGATACTCTCAATGTGTTTATTGATTATTTTCATAAAAAGGTGTTGACAAAATAGACATTATCCAGTAATTACTGATATCCTCTCAAGTACCATTCATTTATAATTTTTCCAGTACTATCTTCCCTTTTTCCAAATATCTTGAAAATAGATCTCTTGGTGCTTTCAAAATTGTGGAGCTGGGGCGGCAAGGTAGAGAGCAGTGAATAGAGCACTGACCCTGGAGTCAGGAGGACCTGAGTTCAAATCCAGACTTAGACACTTAACACAAAAAACTAGCTATGTGACCTTGGGCAAGTCACTTAACCCCAATTACCCTACTTTCCCCCTCCAAAAAAAAAAAAAACGCAAAAAGAAGAATTGTGGAGCCTACCACATATATCTCTTCTGTGCATATTTGGTTTGGTCCAACCAACCGTTTTCAGTTTCATTAATTATCTGGCCAATGCTTCAGCAGACTCACTTTCTTCACACCTGCTCTCTGTTATTTTCTAAAGTATAAGCATAAACAGAGCTGAAAGGGGCAGTAAAGGCCAGCTAGTCTATCCTTATTTTGTAGATGAGCCCACTGAGGCCCAAGGAGGTGAGGTGATTTGCCAAAACTTCTCAGTAACATTTTGTGAATGACTTCATATTCTAAACCTTTCATCTTCTTTCTCTCAACTCTATCACAAAGTTCATTGACTTTCATGGCTACAACTATTTTCTCTATGTGTGACTTTAAAATGTCTTTCCTTGAGTCTAACCATGCTCTTGAATCTATGCCTGTCATTCCAATTGCCTGTGATTCATTTCTTTTTTTATTATGGTCTTATTAACAAATACCAAACAAAATGAGTACTTCCATATAAATAACAAAACAAAGAGGACTGGATAAAACTGCAAATCTCTATTACGTGCAGGTTGATTTAAAAAAATCCCAATAAATTCAATATGCAACTTTTAAACTGGTGTGCATATCCAATGCTGCTCCTAACATTGCCAAGAATGATATATATATATATATTTTTAAATTTAATATCTTCTGATAAAGACTGTCCCCTGCGTCCTATTGCAATGACTTTATTTTCTCAGTCAACCAAATCCCCAATATCTTTGGCTCCTCCCTCTTCCTCACCACACTTTCTACTATTAGTCTCCCAAATTCTGCCAGTTTTCTCCTCATAATTTAATGTCTCTCACATCAATCTTTTTCAATTTACTATATATATTATATTGGGAAAATACTTTAATCTATCTGGGCTCTTCTCCTGACTCTGTAGACTACCTTTTCCACCGTGCTTCAATAGCCTTCTCACCCTGGAACAATCCCTGCCTTAAAGGGAGCTCATGTCCCAAGGATGGAGACTACATAAACAACTAGGCACATACAGGTCATCTAAGAAGAGAAGGCACTGGGGTTGGGAGTGAGTAGATAGTGGGACTGAAAAAGGCTTCCTATAGAAGGGGGGATTTGAGCTGAATCTTAAAGGAAACTAAAGAACTGAGAGGCAGAGACAAATGAGGAGAGAACATCTTTCTTCCCAGAAGGCTTTTCACTCTAAAAGATCACTTCATGCCTTTGACCCCTTCTTATGATTGGTCAATTCTCTTTGGAAGCTCCATTTTAAGGAGAATGTTCAGGTCAGCTATGTTCACTCCATTATTCTCTGGACTTCTGTTTCCACTATGCTCCTCTATAGGTTACCTTTTCAGATTTCCTCTACCCCCACTTTTTTTTTTTTTATGCATTATCTTCACACAATGCAATGTAAGTTCCCTGAGGTGCTTGACATAGTTGCTGGCACATAATACATGCTTCATAAATATATTGTGACGACTTATTGACCAGGCTATAACTTCTTCATTATAATAATAACTTATTTATATAGCAATATGAAGGTTGAAAAGCTCTTTCCTTAGAATAATCCTGTGAGGTAGATAGTACAAAGAGGGTTAGGGTTGCTCTGGAGATCCCAAAATACCAACATATTGGGTCCTGCCAAATGAATTGGACTCAAGTCTTCTCAGACAAAGAAAAATAAAGTTTATTAAAAGTTCGCTTGTATTAGACACAGAGTAAGTCTGTGCTAGGTGATTCTATGGTGCTCTCACCCCACATGGAGGGAAGATGGGATCTTATATATAGAAAGTTGTGGGAGGAATCTAGGGGTGGTCTAGGGGAGGAGTTTGGGGAGGGTCTTCAGGAGGATTAAGGGTAAGAAGTTGCTGGAGGTTACCTGGAGACTACAGACAGTAGAGGGCTAGTTCAATTCAAGGGTGGATTGATATTTTGATACGCTCAAGGGTGGGAAGTAGATGGACAATGGAGGGCTAGGCTAGTAACAGAGGTCTGGGCCCAGCCACACTGTGAGGCTTATGGCCTCATGCAAATGCCTCATCAAATGGGACATTTTAATCAGAGTTCAAGGAGGGTTCCCAGAGCCTATACATCAAAGATTCAAGGAGAGCTCAAGGGGGTTCCCAGAGCCTGCACCTCATCAGTACAAATATTATTATCTCTGCTTTACAGATGAGGAAATTGAGGCCAGAGAGGTTGGAGGATTTATTCACAGTTACTTAGCTAGTCAGTGGGACAGGATTATGCCAAAGGGAGTTAGGTAAACTCTATACTCCCTAATTTGCAGTGAACTTCCAGGGCATATGAAGAGGAGTGCTGCTTCCACAGAAGAGGGACCACATTAAATAGAGGAATGGAGAGAATGACCCAGAGTCAGTAGGAGTTTAGATGTCATGGAAGCACTGAGCTGCATGTGGATGTGGAGAGAGACCAGCCCTGAAGGCTACTGAGTTTGCATATCCTTCAGAGAGAAGCAACCAGACAGGGATGTTGACAGGACAAAGAATGAAGAAACAGAGAAGGGAATGGCAAGTGTGAAATAAATAACAGCTTGCAGAGCAATATAGTCATGTCAATGTTATTTGGGAATATCAAGAAATTTTCCATTCTAAGACCACCATCAGATTACCTCTGAGCAATAAAATCTTTGTAGATAAAAGGGTTAGACTAAATAATCACCACAGTTCCTTTCAGCTCTTAAGTGTTCAATCTTAATTCCATCACTATAGTACAGGCTTTTACCACTTTTTTTTTTTTTTAAAGCAATCGAGGTTAAGTAACTTGCTCAAGGTTACATGGCCAGGTGTTTCTGGGTGGGTGCTAACTGTCTGAGCCTGGGATTCGATCTCCAGGTCATCCCAACACTGGGGCCAGTGCTCTTACTCGATGTGCTACCTGGCCGACCCCTTTTACCACTTTTTAACTAGGCTACTGCATTAGTTTCCTGATTTCTCTACTTTTAGTTTGTTAATCTGCTCACCTTTCAGGTGAATCTTTCTAAAATGTCTTTTTCATCATATCACTTCCTTGGATATGAACCTTCAAGGGATTCCGATTCTCTAAGAATGAAATCCTGAAACTGTAAGATGTAGTATAAAGAGTACTGGATTTGAAGTTAGGAGACCTGAGTTCAGAAGTTGTCATATTGACCTTTTGGCTGTCTGTGTACACAAAGGGGTGTGTGTGTGTGGGGGGGGATTCTTACTGTCTCAATTTTCCTCATCTGTAAAATGGGCATAATAATGGTTACATTTTCAACCTCATAAGGCTGTTAAGTGGAAAACATTTTTTAAAACTTGTGGTACAATATAAACATGAGCTATTATTATAATAACCTGATATTCAAGGCCCTCTACAATAAGGTCCCAACCTTCCTTCCTAAATTTATCTTAGTCTGCATCTTCAATCAATAAACAAACATTTGTTTAGCACCTACTGTTTCAGTTTGGAGTGCTGGGAACACTGAAATGCAAGGGTACAGGGTGGGGTCTGCCTAGAAATAAAGTGACCACTCAAGCTTTCTTTCAGTGAGAGTATCAAGGTTTATTTGTCATGCCAATAGAAGCAAGCTAGATTCTACATAAGTATGAGCTATTGTAACAGCAATTGGAGTGGGCAAAAAACTTAAGGAATCTTCAAAACTTAATGGGGGTAAAATTGATACTTATATACAAGAAAAGACAGTGCAAAGATCTGGATGGGATTAAGGAGTGGTAAATAGCCTGGTGTGGCCCAGGGGCACCAGAGAAAGGGTCTAGATGGCATTAAGGAGTATTAAGTAGGTAGGTTGGGACAGGCCAGGTGCCTAAGGTGAAATGCAAGTGTGGGAAAGTTCAGAGACTGGGTTGCTTTCAAGGACAGGTTCTTTTCCGTTTCCCATCACCCCATCACATACTATGTTCCAGGTAACTCTTTATAAGTTACAGAGAAAGTGCTAAAGGATATAAAGACAATGAAATAGACCTTGTCCTCAAGGAGTTTATATTCCATTGGAAAAATAGCATGTACATTTACACGTGTCTACAGAAAATGTACAAAAAGAACACAAGGTAGTTGTGAGAGGGAAGTTAATAGTAGCCAGGAAGATCAGGAAAGACTTCATGGGAAAACAAACAGCTAAGTTTTGAAGGAAATCAGGAATTTCAGGAGTTGGAGATGAAGAAAGACAGCATTCCAGGCATGGGGAACAGGCTGTGCAAAGGCAGGAGATGGAGTGTCTTGTGTGAAGAACAGAAGTAGGACTTTAGAGTACATGGAGGAAATGGGGAGTCCCTGGTATTTACTAAATGGGGCAGTGGGGAGTAGGGAGGGAAAGGAAAGATATTATCTTTTTAAAAATTTATTTTATCTCTTTTTTTTATTTTTTAGTTTACATCATTCATTTCCACAAGATTTTGAGCTACAAATTTTCTCCCCAATTTTCCCTACCCACCACCCCAAAACAACGTTTCCACTGAGCATCCCCTGCCCCAATCTGCTCTCTCCCATATATCCTTCTATTTCCCCTTCGACTTTCCAGTAGGGCACAGTGGATCTCTATGCACCAGTGCCTGTATATCTAATTTCCCACACTTACATGTAAAATATTAATTTATACATACATACATATATATATATATATATACACACACACTTAAACATTTTATTTGAAACCTTTGAATGCCAGATTCTTTCCCTTCCTCCCTTGTCACCCACCTTCACTGGGAATATAAGCAATTCAATATAGGTTATACATGAGTAGATATACAAAACATTTCCATAGTGGATATATTGTGGAATACTGACTATATTTCCCTCTATCCTATCCCACCCCCCACTTGTTCTATTTTCTACTTTGATACTTTCCTTTTCAAAAGTAGGTGCTTCCAACTTCCCTCCCCCCGACCAAGCCTGCCCTCCCTTCCATTATCCCCCCTCTCTTCCCCTTCCCCTCTACTCTCCTGTAGGGTGAGATACCCTATTTAGTGTGTATGTCATTCCCTCCCTAAGCCAGATTCAATGAGAATAAGGTTGGCTCATTCCTTTCGCCTTTCTGTTCTTCTCCTCCATTGTAACAATTTTCCCTTGCCTCTTCTATATGAGATCATTTACCCCATTCCATCTCTCTCCATCTCCTCTCATTATATTCCTCTCTCACCTCTTAATTTCACCTTTTAAGTATCATCCCTTCCTATTCAATTGGTCCTGTGCCCTCTGTCTATGTATAACTGTAGACATATGTACACATACTCATACATATATTCATATGCCCATATACCCTCCTATATAGACATATATGTATGTATACATATACATACACACACATATATACATTTCTATTCCCTTCAGCTATTCTCATACTGAGAAAAGTTTCATAAGTTACAATTATCGTTTCTCCATGTAGTAGTTCAACTTTGATAAGTTACTTAAGATTTCTTTTCCCTGTTTGCCTTCTCAAGATTCTCTTGCTTCTTGTATCTGAATGTCAAATTTTCTATTCAACTCTGTTTTTTTCATCAAGAATGCTCAAAAGTCCTCTATTCCACTGAATTTCAATCTCTTGAAACATGATACTCAGTTTTGCTGGGTAGGTGATTCTTGGTTTTAATCCCAGCTCCTTTGACCTCAGGAATATCATATTACAAGCCCTTCAATCCCTCATGTAGAAGCTGCCAGGTCATGAGTTATCCTGATTGTATTTCCACAATATTGAAATTGTTTCTTCCTGGCTGCTTATAATATTTTCTCCTTGATCTGGGAATTCCAGAACCTGGCTATAATATTCCTAGGAGTTTTCTTTTGGGGATCTTTTTCAGGAGGTGATTGGTGGACTCTTTCAACCTCTATTTTGTCCTCTGGTTCTAAAAACATCAGGGCAATTTTCCTTGAGAATTTCTTGAAGGATGATTTCTAGGTTATTTTTTTGATCATAGCTTTCAGGTAGTCCAATAATTTTTAAATTATCTCTCCTGGACCTATATTTCAGGTCAGTGGTTTTTCCCATGAGATATTTCACATTGCCTTCTATTCTTTCATTTGTTTGGATCTGTTTAATAGTATCTTGATTTCTCATAAAGTCACTAGCTTCCATTTGCTCCAATCTAACTCTGAAGGAATGATTCTCTTCAGTGAGCTTTTGAGATTCTTTTTCCATCTGGCAAATTTGGCTTTTTAAGGCATTCTTCTCCTCATTGCCTTTTTGAGCCTCTTTTGCCATCTGAGTTAGTCTATTTTTTTTTTAAAGCAATAGGGGTTAAGTAACTTGCTCAAGGTTACATGGCCAGTTATTTCTGGGTGTGGTGCTGAGTATCCAAGCCCGGATTTGATCCAGGTCATCCCAACACTGGAGCCGGTGCTCTTACTCGCTGAGCCACCTGGCCGCCCCTTAGTCTATTTTTTAAGGTGTTATTTTCTTCAATCAGGTTGTTGACTCTCACTTCATAATTTTCTTGCATCGTTCTCATTTTTCTTCCAAATTTTTCCTCTCTTATTTGATTTTCAAAATCCTTTTTAAGCTCCTCTATGGCCTGTAGCCAGCTCATATTTTTCTTGGAAGCTTTTGGTGCAGGAGTTCTGACTTTGTTGTCTTCCTCCTGTTCCATGCTTTGATCCTTTTTGTCCCCAAAACAGGAATGTAAATTTGGGTTGCTCTGCTTGCTTTGCTTCCTTTGCCTGCTCATGTTGCCACTCAATTGCTTGCCTTTTGGGCTTTTTGCCACAGTAGGACTCTGCTACCAGAATCAATCGCTGGGGTTTTCTCAGTTGCCAAAGGTATTAGTTGGGTGCCCTCTCTGAAGCCTCCACATGCTCTGACAGACTGCTCATGTACCCCAGAACCTCCACCCTAGACTGCAATCCAGATCCAAGCAGGTTAAAACAAGAGTGATTACCCCTCAGACTGGTTGCTTGGTCTCCCTACATTCTGCAGGCTAGGAGCTAAAGCTGCCCCGAGGTGGCAGTCACACAGCCATGGGGCCTCAGCTGCTTCTTGCCCCTGGGGCAAAGGCCAGATCACACTCAGAATTCCCAGGTCCCAAAGTCCATGCTACACTAACCTCTCACTTTGTCCTTGGCATCTATGGGTTAATAATTCTGGAAACCATCACAGCTGCTGGTGATCTGAAGTCCCTCCAGCCAGGGACTGGTCAGGCCTGCCCTGAGGCTAAAGCCTCTTGCTCAACTTGGGCTGGGTCAGCTCCCAGAGCACTGTGCTGGCCACTTGCTGCTGGCCACTTGCTGCCGGCCTGCTGGGCTGTCCTCAGTGGAAGGTTAGCTTCTCTGTGTCATTTTGTGAGTTCTGTAGCTCCAAAATTTGTCTAGAGTCATTTTTTATATGAATTGGGGGAGCTGAGAGGAAGTCCTGTTTCTACTCTGCCATCTTGACTCCCCGCCCGCTCCCCCCGCCAAAAAGATATTATCAGCCCTGTACTGTAGGGAGATAACTTTGGCTGCTGTGGAGAGGGTGTAGTCCCTTACCTGCCTGTGCTCTGCCCAAAGGCAATGTAAATCTTAATCTTTGAAACTTTTTTTTTTTAAGACCAGTCAACCCTAAATCACTGTGGTCTCAGACCTACTTGGTCACTGTTTGGGCCCCAACTGGCTCAGAATAAATGTAAATAACAACTGTTTCTGTTTTGACTAGAAACCCAGAGTCTTCCTCTCCCTTATCTTTTTTTTTTTTTTTTTGAGGCCATTGGTTGCCTAATTTTTCAAAGCCTTAATCATTGAATGGGCATTATCTCAGTCAAACTAAGACCTGTCAAAGACTTTAGCCTGTAAAGGCCAAGGACCCCCATTGCATCCTGGGCCATTTCCAGTTGTCCTGATCCATATCTGGCCACAGGACTCAGATGGCTCTGAGAAACTGAGGCTGGTGACTTTGCACAGCCCTCCCTCACTTATATCCAATTCACTTTCATGTCATGGTATCATCTTCCTGATGTCATGGTTCTCTTCAAGAACAAAGGACAAACAATAAGAGGGTGTAGTAGAGTGGGAAAAGACTTGAGACAGGGAGACAAAATAGTGATGGGGTGATGGGACGTGGACCCCTAAAAGGAAAAGATCATGTCTTTGAAAGCAACCCAGTCCCAGAATTTTCCCATACATTTCAGTAGCCCAGATCACTGGCACTTCCACAGGAGGCATCTAGTCCACCCCACTTAAAAACACTTTTAACTAGCTTACTTGACATTCCTTTCACTTTAAATCTTGGCTGTCCACCAGACTCCTTGCAAATGCCTACCACTCCTTAATCCCATCCAGATTCTTTCACTGTCTTTTTTGTATATAAAAATCAGTGTAAACCTCATCAAACTGCAGATTCACTAGGAGTCTAGCCCACTGCTATTGGTGTTATAAAAAACCTTACTATTTTGACTGAAAGAAGACTTGAGCACTTGAATTCTTTCTAGGCAGACTCACTCTGTACCCTGATATTTCAGAATTCCAGCAACCCCAAATCATATCAATGGGAAGCTCTTATAATAGTCTAGGCAAGAGGAGAAAAGGGCATGAAATAGAGTGGTGGCTATAAATCAAAAGAAAGGGATGTGTGTAAGAAATGACAAAATTTGGCAACTAATTGGATATGTGGAGTGAGTCTGAGTAAAGATAAGGATGGTGCTGAGGTGTCCAACCTAGGTGATTGGGAACGATAGTAGATCCCCTGATTGTAATAGGGAAGAAGAGTGTTTTTCCTTAGAGGGTAGGGTGATGGTGAAAATATCAAGTTTTGTCATAGAGATACTGAGCTTGAATTTTAAAAGTCCAAAGGACATTTGGTGATGTGAGACTAGAACTCAGGAGAGATACTAAGACTGAATATAAAAATCTGGGAGTTATCTGCATAGAGATGATCATTGAACCATAGGACATGATGCCATCATGAAGAGAGAAATTATAGAGAGAAAAGAAAATGAGGCCTAGGTGTGACATGTATGATCCAGCAAAGGAGAGTGAGAAAGGAGCAGGCAAAATGTGTAGGAGGAGGAGAGAGTGTCCAAGTGGAGAGGGTGGCTAACCATGGCAAATGCTTTTGTTGTTGTTTAGTCTTTCATATATAACTCTCCTATTTGGGGTTTTCTTGGCAAAAGATACAGGAGCAGTTTCCTGCTGCAGCTCATTTTACAGATCTGAAACTGAGACAAACAAGGTTAAGTAACTTGCCCAGGGTCACATAGTCTGAGGTCAGATGATTCTTAAGGTCAGATCCCTGGCACTCTATTTATTGCTCAACCTAACTGCCCCCAACCACAACCCTCCCCGGCAAATGCTACAGAGATAGATAAGGATGAGGATGGAGAAGAAGCCATTACATCTAGCAATTAAAAGTCAGTGGATGACTTTGGAGAGAGCAGTTTCAGTTAAGTGCTGATGTTGGGGGGGGGGGCAGATTACTGTTGATGTTACAGAGGGCTTAGAGGAGATGGAAGGGAAGTACCTTGTACTGATGGCTTTTTCAAGGGTTTGGTTGAGAAAGGAAGATGCAGGATGTTAGCTAGCAAGAATTTACAGAGGGCTTTTTAAAACCTGGGGAGACTTGAATATGTTAGGGAAAGATTGAAGATTAGAGAGAAGAAGGATTTGATAGTGGGATCAATCTCCCAAAAAAGACTAGAGGGGATGGAATTAAGGGTACATGTAGATGGGTTTGCCTTGATGAGATTAGAGCCAATTCATCATCAGACACTGAAGTAAAGGCAGAAATAATAGGGGATGATAATACAGGGTTATAGATGAGGAAGAGAGGAGAAGAGGGAGCTCACATCAAATGACTTCTGTTTTCTATGCAGAGTATAGGCAATATCTCAGCTGAGAGAGGAGTTATTATGGGAGGCTGAGTTCAGAAGGAAAGGGTTGGAATAGCTACTGTGCTGAACAGGATAGAAAATCAGTTAGGGAGTTGTAAAAGAATTGCCTTATTTCATTTCCACTGAGATTAGACAAACTACATTTTAGTAAATTGAGTCAGTGCCCTTGAGTGACTTTCTCTGGCTTTGTTCAACAGCACCAGAGTAGTGATGGAGGGGGATGGTAGGAATACTACATGTTGGAGCTTGGCCAGGCATGAGTGGCAATAAGTCTAGGAATTTAGGGATCTGAAGGTAGAAGGCAGTAAAAAGTTGAATTGATTCACTAAATGGTAGATTAAGAAGATTATGAAGGAAAGGGAGTGTAGCCAGAGAACAGGAAATACACTGAGCAGCAAAGGTATTGGAGGTTTGGGAGGAGTAGGAAATGGGGAGGGGTGGAATGAGAAGAGATCTTTGTTAGATAAAGGGATTTCAGAGGTCTTGATCAAAGAAGCAGAACAGGTTAGGGTAATAGAAAGACCAAAGGTATGTAGCTGAAGTGGAGTGGACATGGGAAATAAGTAGCCTGAGGAATTGTGAACTCTGTTCCATCCAGGCTAGTCTATGGGTAATACTTTTCTACAAATTTTGCTAATTCATATCTTTTCTTTGCCCACAGCAAGGATATAAAGTTTGTTAAATTGAATCAAATTCCCCTACTATAAAATGCCTCTCCCTTTATTTCCTCAACCTGTTCACTTCCTTAAAAGCTCAGTTTAAGGGAGTATGCAGTTGGAGTCAGAGGATGAGGGATAGTGAGGCAACATTTTGTTCATCTAAAAGTAGAGGTGGTTAGGTGTGCTGAGACAGAGAACTTCCCAAATTTTATCAAGCCTGATGATTACTATGCATTCCTGGTGACTGTAGTGAACACAAATGACAGTGGAAAGCAAGTAGAAAGCCCTAATATCAATTATGATGTCATGGCCTCAAACTGAAGACTTTAAGAACATAGTGGGTGTTTTTTTTTTTTAATTACTGCTGCCTGGTGAAGCAAGTACACTGGTACAATCAGTTCTGTTCTAATTCATATTTTGAAAATACACACTTGTTCCTATGGGATCGATGTGTTAGGGAATATTTTAGCATAATCAGATTTGGAGTTTGCTTCTGCCCAATCTCTTCTTCAAGAAACTGCAGAAAACCGGACCACTTCACAATAACTCACAAGCTGAAACCTAGGCCCACTTCCACAGGCAAACATCAGGTCTTAGTCAAGGCAAAGTGACTTATTTGCTATATATCTTCTGGTGCTGTAGGAACTATGGCTGGAGAAGGGTTATTCATCACTATTTCTACCCCTACCCACTTCTGACCTGGCCTCTGGCTAGGGTATAAGGGCCTGACCAGCTTGCTAATGCAGCCCAGGGGCCCAGGTCAAGCATAAACACAGAGCCTCTGAGGAGCAACCACTATTTGTTGTAATGGTTATGTATTACCTAACCACTTAACATGTGTAAAACTGTGCTGCTCTTTATTTTTATTAGGTTTCATTTTCTTTCATGTGTCACTGATGAAGTTTTTGAGCATTGTGTCCCAGTTCCACTTTCCCCAAAAACTCTTTTTTCTTTTCATGGTGTGATGTTTTTGGGGGAATGACTGTCAGGTTATAGATAACTTAATGAACAGTTAGGTAAAGAACCAGGCACATACATCTTTCCTCTCAAAATCCTCCCCTCTTCTAAATTCCCTCATTATTATTATTATTATTATATTATTTTAAAGCAATTGGGATTAAATAACTTGCTCAAAATTACACGGCCAGGTGTTTCTGGGTGGGTGCTAAGTGTCTGAGCCCGGATTCAATCCCAGGTCATTCTGACTCTGGGGCCAGTGCTCTTACTCGCTGTGCTACCTGGCTGCCCCTAAATTCCCTTATTATTATTGAAGATACTACCATCCTCTCACCCATGACTCTTCGCTTTCCCTCATCCCACCCTGCCCTTTTTTTGTAATTTGTCACCAAGTCCTATGGATTCTACCATGACAAGATGTTGAGTATGTCTCCTTTCCTCCCCTAACATAGCCACCACCCTAGTGCAAATCTTTATTACCTCATGCCTGGAATATTGCAATAACCTGATGCTTGACTGACCGGCCTCAATTCTCTCTTCCTTCCAATCCATCCTCTGCTCAGCTGCCAAAGTGATTTTCCCCAAAAGCAGGTCTGACTCTATCATCCCCCTATTCAATAAACCCCAGTGGCTCCCCATTACCTACAAAAATAAAATATACAATCCTCTAATTGACCTTTAAATCCCTTCACAACCTGATTTTTTTTTTTACCTTTCCAGTTTTCTTATACCTTACTCCATGATTGAGTACCACTGGTTTCTTTGCTTTTTCTTGATCATGAGACCCCATACTCTGTACATTTTAATATAGACATCCTAGGTGATGGATTTTATTGCTGGCTCCTTTCTTGAATTTTCTTACATGTGAGTTGCTAGACATCACTACTGCTTATTTCTCCAACATTCTAGCTATATGGCTACATGTAGTCCATTTTCTTCTTTACCTTTATTTTATATTTTAAAGAAAAAACCAGAGGAGCTGGGTTCAGATTCTCCCTTGGACCTTTAATATTTCTGTGAATTTGTACAAGTCACTGAACCTTGCTGGGATTCAGTTTCCTCATCTACAAAACAAGGGTGGTAGATGGCCTCAGAGATCCTTTTTAGCACTTTATAGTATTATCATTTTATCATACCTTTTAATAAGATCTGCAAGTCTATAAGCAAATTTATTCTTACCAGTCCTTGTGAGGTATACACTATTCCTGGCTAATCTCCTCTCATTCCTATATTTTAAGCCATGATCTCTAACTCTAAATCCTCTCCTCATATACTATTTTCTTAACCAGGTATTCACTAAAATCAACAATAAGATATTCACTAAAATGAGCTTTATGCCAGGCATCGTGCTAAGCCTGAAGTATGCAAAGAATGGTAAAAACAAAACAAAAAAAAAGTCCCTGTCCTCAAAAAGTTTACCTCCTAATGAAGGAGACAACATGAAAACAAACTGCTTACTATATATATGTATGTATGGAGAGAGAGAGAGAGAGAGAGAGAGAGAGAGAGAGAGAGAGAGAGAGAGAGAGAGAGAGAGAGAGAGAGAGAGAGAGAGAGAGAGAGAGAGAGAGAGAGAGAGAAAGAGAGAGACAGAGAGAGAGACAGAGACAGAGTGTAGTGGCAAGAACCCCAGCATCCCCAGGCTGGCTGCCAACACAGGTTCTTGGATCTGCTTTGATAAAGGAAAGCAACTCAAAATGGGTTAACAAGCTTACTTTAATCAGTCAAATATGTATCGTTTACCTAGTTCAGGGGAAAAAGGTCAGTACCCCGAACTTCAGAATACACAGACAGAATTATCAAGACAGAGAAACAGATCAAGTAGACAGTTTCCAAATTGTCCAACCATTACATCCATACCAAATCAACATCTGGGTTTCAACATCTGGGTTTTTCAAAGCCGAGGGGGGGCTCTCAACAACGGCTTCCCAGAATCCAGATCAAATCACAGAACACTTCTCAAAGTGAGCCCCAAAACAAAGCTACACATCAGGGCTTATATAGCCTTCTCCTGGCTCAGAGAATGTAACAACCTTATTGACTCACTGGCCAATCAAGAAGTATCTACTGAAAAACAAGCCTCCCACCCCAGGCTCCAGGTGCACTTTAGCCTAGGGGCAGGGAAGATCTTAAAAATTTACATTCCCATGGCATTTGGCCCCAAGATCTTTCATGCCCATAGCATAGTCAATTTACTTTTGAATTAGCACTAAACATCTCTTAGGTCACATTTTCAAGATACAGAACTGAAGTTACCAAAGTGGCCACTGGGCCTTAAACAAACACAAAGTACATTGCATTACCACCTCAATTCAAAACAAGAGTCCAAACAAAGTTCTCCTGGGCAGAGGGGGGTGTCCTTCCCCTCACACAGCTCCAGCCCCTGCTTCCAAGTACAGAGAGGGGGCTATGCAACAAAACCAACAAGGTGGGGTCCTTGGGAGTCCAAGGCACTTCATCCCACCCACCATAGTCACAAGTCCATCCTCCCCCTGGGTCCCAAACTGTGGGATGCAGCAAGGAAACACATTCAGTGCCCCTGCTTTGTTGCTCAGTTCTTATCGTTTCCTGGGGCTGAATTCCCAACTCCTGGGTTCCTTCTCCTCCCACAGGTGGCAGCCACTCCTGGCTTCTGCCCAGGTCCCGATGCAGGCAGCTCACCATTCCTGCTCTCAGAATGCAGGCTGTTCTTCTCTCCTGCTCCATGGCTCCACAGAATCACAGCTAACACAACTGGGAAACAAACAATTATCCCAGTCCCCATACTTTCCTTTTACTCTGCAGATCCTGTTAGTGATGCCATTTTGTAGCAGCAAGCACCCCAGTGTCCCCAGGCTGGCTGCCAACACAGGTTCTTGGATCTGCTTTGATAAAGGAAAGCAACTCAAAATGGGTTAACAAGCTTACTTTAATCAGTCAAATATGTATCGTTTACCTAGTTTAGGGGAAAAAGGTCAGCACCCCAAACTTCAGAATACACAGACAGAATTATCAAGACAGAGAAACAGATCAAGTAGACAGTTTCCAAACTGTCCAACCATTACACAGAGAGAGAGACAGAGAGAGAGAGAGAATAAATGGGAGGTTTATAAATGGAACCATTTTGCAGTCAAAATCCCTACAGAATTCTAGCATGCTCACAACCCTACCAAAAATTAAAATAATTACTTATCAACAGAGAAAGAAAAGGAGTGCTTGTGTCCTAAGAAATAAAATCTCGTTTTCTTAACATTCTCCCCTTCTGACCAGAAATCAATCATTGATCCTCATGCTTTGCTTGAAGTGGCAGGTTTGTGAGTACTAACTACTTTTTAATCTATTTAAAATGAAACACCATGGCTTCTTTTGCTCCCTCAAATGTCAAATTAACAAGGTTTTAATGAATATACATATTATCATTCTCATTTCTAGATGCAGAAAATGAAACATAAAGGGATTAAGAGATTACCAAGCTACAAAGTGAATGATGACCAGGGTGGGAATATTGCATAGTCTGGCCCCAGTGTACAAACTCTGAACTTGCAAATGACCCATGTACACAACCAGTTCACCCTGCCCCTATTGTGTTCTCTTCTCTTTCCCCACAGCTAAAGTCTCCCATGCCACTGTTTTGAAAGCTGTCTAAAACAAAACAAAACTTGGAACTTTTAAATAATTCCTGGACTTAGTGGAAGAGGAAAAAAAGCTTCAAGGAGCTGACTCCAAGATAGATTCCAGTCAAGGCTGTCTCTGTATTGTGGTTGGCTCCAAAATTTGTTTTACATACTGCCTGACTTTTTGTTTCAACCTCCTTTACTTATACTGCCTGAAATTCTACCAATTGGAAATTAATTTGTGCTAAAAAGTAATCCTCTTTTAATAATCCAAGTCCTTCCAGTTGGGGTACATGACTATCAGGCATGCATATATTAATGTAACTATCCAATGAGATTGCGTTCCTCTTAATACCTTGTTGAAATCCATGACATTTCAGAGACACCTTGATTGGGAGTGAGGTACGTAATTTTGTAAGAGGGAAAAACTTTCAGGGATAGGTCAGTGTTGGGTGGATCACTTCAATGTGAGGCTGAGAAAAACATAACTTGTTCCTCTTGTGCCTGAGTAGAGAAATAATAAGAAATGGGAGTGGGTAAAGAAAAGAAGATAGAAGGAGTAGAAAGATGTTGAGGATTAACTTTGTCAGTTTCTTAATTTTGTCTAAGGTCAGCCAACCAATCCTATGGCTAGAAAAGGAGACAAATCCCTATTTCTTCTGTTCTTAATTCCAACATTATGTGATCCATTGCTTCTGGAAGATAGAATAGAGCCTTTTAGTAATAGTATTATAGTTTAGTGACGGTATAGGCCTTACACATAGGCTTTGTCACCATCTCATTGATAATTCCTAAGTAGAAATGCATCCCAAGTATAAAAAAATTGAGATAACAAAGACTGGGACAAAAACTCATAGGTAGATCAAAGTATGATTGGACTATAGAACCTCTTCAGGGCCTGATCTTTCCTCTTAATCACTAAATACCTTTTTTTTCTTCTGAAAGTAGTCTTTTCTCAGTAAGACTTTTCTCAGTGATAAAAGGGGGCTTAAGTTACGTGGTTACTATTTTTTCATGCATTGATTTGCTTTATAATATCTTTAAACTACGTCTTGGAATGTTTCAAGTTTTTATTGGCAAAAATTTGGGCGTACATTTCAGTCATGAGTGATGAAGTGTGTCTTCCAGGTCATATTAAAGTTGTGCCAATAAAAACTTGGTAACTCATCACCACATATTTTGCTTAGATAATCACTTTTTCAGAACCATTATATCGAAAGAATGTGAATAATGACTTTAAAACATTTCCATTCATACATTTGGAGTTTCTTGACCTATAAACTTAATTATTGTCATACCTACATGCTAAGTTCAGGCACAGTAGAACAAATACTAAATCAATCATAGTTCTTTGGTAAACACTTAGCAATTAACCGTGGTCTGATACTACTAGTTCAAGATTTACCCTCACCACTTTTCCCCAAGAGATGTTAGGTACAAAATATGTTATTTTGTTACTCAATGATGTTCTTATCATGTAATATTCAGTATTTTAGCTCTCTGCATTTTGTATTTTGTCCCTCTCCCAGATTATAAGCTTCTTGAAGGCAGAAATTCTGTCTCATCTAAACTTCGTAGCTACTCTATGTCTATTGCATTATTCTCTACAGAAGTCATTTATTAAATGTTCTATTGTAATGTGCATAATTCTCCTCCTTCTTTCTCTTTCTCTCTCTCTCTGTCTCTGTGTCTGTGTCTGTCTCTCTCTCTGTCTCTCTTTCTCCCCTCTTTTTAGGGTTTGGAGGCTGAAAGTCTAGGTAAATTGTTAACTGCTTCTATATAAGATGAAGCCAAGGACTGAAGATTCTGAAACCAGAAGACCTAATTTCCATGTTGATGGTGTTTCTGTAGATTTGGTCTGAATATTAAACTATTGCTGTTTCTTTTCATTTACAAGTTCATTGATACCTCTACCAGCTCTACACAAGCCTTCAGATCAGATGCTGCTTTTTTGCTAAACAAAATAGCTAGTCCAGAGGGAAGTACTTAAAGGACCTGTGATTTCTTTGTTGTGATTTCATTCAGTAGTAGTTTTGATGTCACAGATTACAATCCCTCGCTGTTGCGTTGATATACTTAGAAAGTTGGTGCTGTCCCAACATTTACCACCTTGGAGCCAACCTGATTTTGAGTCTTTATGAACTTAACCTAGGCGAGTGCTCAAAAAACATACAACACCCCATACCTGAAGCCTTTTCAGCTTGGCAGGGCTTTTTATGATTTGTGGTTCACTGTTATGAAGGCATAACCTTCAGGAACCTAGGGTCACATCCACACCACAATGGGGTCTCTAAGTAGACCTTCTATGAAGGGAAAAATAATATGGAGACAGAAAAATAAAGCTCTTTCCCTCTATAAGTTTGTGGAGAAGTGAAAGAAGAAGAGGAAAGGAAGGACACACAAAGTGAGGTCGTGGGAATAAACAAGTATCTATGTCAAACTAGCATTCAAAGTTCCTCCAAGATAAGCAGCCAGTTTAACTTTTCCTATTTCTCTTTCTATAACATTCTTTCCTGACCTCCAGCCCCTCCTGTCCATCCACATGACCCCTCCCCATCCTTTTCCACCCTATTCCTTCTTTCCAGATAACTCTAACCTTTGGCTAAAGAGCTAAAACCAAATAGTATGGAACTCTAACCACTGGTCTCCACAAGGAAAAGCCAGGGGGTGGGAGGGAGTAGGCTCTCAAAGTGATAACTGCTCATGGGGCTTGCCTCCAGTACAGACACACTTACCCTAATCCCCCAACAATCCTTCACTCCACCCCTTCCTCTCTATATTACAGCACCCTTTCTTCCCTTATGAGGCAAGAATCAACCCCTTAGGGCATTTATAATATAAATTAACTACCATTCAAAGCAACCACATAGATTCCATTAAGAAAATTCTGCCCTCCTCTACCATTCCTCAGATCACGTCATGCCTGAGGCAGGTACCCTTTCAAGCAGGGGCTATATACTTGAGAACAGACCGATGTAATTTATAAGAGCCCTAGTCAACTCCTTTTTATATTTAGGAGTGGCCAGAGTGAGTTACATAGGCTGAGCAGAGTATAAATATATAGAGTACTTAGAAGTTTGCAAAGTGTTTTACAAATATTATCTCCTTTTGTCCTCACAACAATCCTGTGAGGTAGGTGCAATTATTATCCCCATTTTAAAGATGAGGAAAATGAGGCAAATAGAGGTTAAGAAACTTGTCCAGGATCCCACACCTGTTAAGTGTCTGAGGCCTGCTTTGCACTCAGGTGTTACTAACTCCAGGTCCAGTGTTCTTTGTGCTGCACCACATTGCTGTTTATTATGATCTGGATTGCAGACAAAATTCTATTATCTTTCCTCCACAATTTACCTTTTTCTAGATTTTCTTTTTACTCACAAGGACTTTATTATCCTTTTAGTTACCCAGGTTTTTACAACTTTGGCATCATCTTTGAATCTTCACTTTCCCCTGACTGCCCAGCCACATATCCAAACAGTTACACCAAATTTTGTTGATTCTGGCTCCCAGATATGTCCCTTTATCTTTTACTCACATTGCCACCATCTTAAGTGAAGCCCTCATCACCTGTGGCCTTCTATTTGGCCACTCTCCTTCAAGTCTCTCTACATTCCAACCTCTTCTCTGTGCATTGGCCAAAGTGATAATCCCAAAGCACAGGGCTGACCATAGCACTGCCAACTCAATATACTCTGTTGGCTCTCAATTTACTCAAGGATAAAAATATTATTTCACCTTTTTCTTATTCTTTTAAAATGTTTAAATATTTGTGTAGTACTTGTGTTAAATACATTATTATTAGTACAGGAGTGTCTATACAAATATGTATATATAGATATACATATACATGTATGTATATTTACACTTTTGTTTGTCTTTTTCAGTCATGTCTGACTCTTCATGGCTTCTTTTGGGTTTTTTTTGGCAAAGATACCAGAATGGCTTCCAATTTTCTTCTTGGCTCATTTTACAGATGAGGAAACTGAGGCAAACAGGATTAAGTGACTTGCCCAGGGTCATATAGCTAGTGTTTGAGGCTGGATATGAACTCAGGTCTTCTTGACTCAAGTGCTCTATTTACTGTGCCACCCAGATGCTCTAATATATTTGTAGTTGTTCAGTAGTTTTTCAGTTGCTCTTTGTGACCCCATTTCGGGTTTTCTTGGAAAAGATACTGGAGTGGTTTGCCATTCCCTTCTCCAGTTCATTTTACAGATGAGAAAACAGAGACAGACAGGGTTCAGTGATTTGCCCAGGGTCACACAGTTAATCAGTGCCTGAGGCCAGATTTGAACTAAGAAAGATGAAGCTTTCTGATTCCAAGCCCAGTATGCTGCCTTGCTGTCCCCTAATATATCCATATACATATATGTATACCTACACATATTATATATATACTCACACACCTACTAATATATATGAATAGGGCCTGGACCTGTGATTTCACTGGGATTGGGAACTCCCTCTCCTAATACAGGTCTACAACTTGTTTGCATCTTATAGTTACCCCTGGAGCAATGAGATCTTGTGACTTGCTCAGTCACATGGACAGTTTATATAAGTATGTGTGGGTACTGTATTTTGGTCTTCCTGACTTCGACATTGGCTTTTTACTTACTACACTGCATACTGTCTCTACTACATGTGGATAATTGATAAATATACACATAGTGGAGGTGCATCCTGAAATACTTTTTTCTGATAGTCAAAAAAGTTTAGAAACAAGTACGCTAGGTAATAAGAAAAGGAGGACTCCAATAATTCTAAACTAGGAACTACTGCTTGACAAGTACAGAAAGACATGTTCTCTGCATGTACTGAATGTACTGGCAATGGAATAGAACTGATTTTGAGCCATGAACCCTTTACTCTTTCTCTGTGGAGCAAAATGAGCAGGCAGAATAGAGGAAAAGGTCTAGAGGTTAAAATAAAATAATTTTACTCCATCGTTTACAGTTCCTCCACTGGTGTGTAAAACACAGGAAGGCAGTTTTTATGGCAGTTAACTAAAATGTGTTTCTTGAGCAAGCGCTCTAGAAGCCACTTGCTGACTGACCTACTTTTCCCCCCAGCTGAACATGCTGTGCTAAAACTGACACATGGGAATCTAGGGGTGGGCAGTACCATCTTGGAGTTTTAGGGTCTGTCCCCACCAGTTTGGAAGGGGAGAAAGACCACCTCATCCCCTCTTCTGCCACCCTGCTGGAGTTTCAGATGCCCAGCCAAAATGGGAGAAGGGGAACATTCGAGGGGGAGAGAGAAGGGGTGCAATCAGGAGGAGGCAGACCTCAAGCAAGGCTGGATGATAAATTTGAGTAAGGTGGTAGAGAGTGAGAAAAAGTAAACTTTCCCCTTTTTCTGGTTGTCTAGGAGACTGTAGCTAACAAAAAGTTGTCAATAGAATATCAGAGAAAAGTTCCATATGCAGATAAGCTTATAAAAGTCATTACACATAGCATGAATAGTTTATATGGTATTTCCATCAGTCAAAATGTAATAGTCCTTTGGATATTTTAATGCTTCAAGCATCTGTGATTTGTAAGGATTTATCATTCTTTCCTGATACAGATTGCCACATTTCTGTGCTTTAGCATAGCAGTTCTCAGTATAGGCCAGGACCTTCCCACCCTAACCCCCTTGACCCTTTCAGAGGGTTTTCAAAGTCAAAACTATTTTCGTAAAAATATTGGTATTTTAATTTCTAACATAGAAAATATCAACATATTTATAACTCACATAAAAAAGGTTCTTGTAGGAAGTTCCTCAGTAATTTTCAAGGGTGTAAAGGGGTCCTGAGACCAAAATGTTTGAGAACTACTTTCTTAATAGAAAGTCTAAATGTTCTCCATGTGTTGCTGTCCTGAAAGAATTCATTGCCTGGTGGTTAAGCCCCTAATTATGGAACTCAGTAAGATTAGTCTCCAGATAGCCCAGCTTGTATTTAGTACTTTCGGAAATGTGATAAACTTCCCTTTCATTTCCATTTTTTCTCCAAGGTCAAACTCAGATACCATTTTCTCTATGAACATTTCCCTGCCCCTCTGTAGGTGCATATGTTTTCTAGTCCCACAGCTGAAAACAATTTCTTCCACCTTAGGTTTTTTGTAGTATTGTAAAGGGGTCAGAGGGGCTCTGCTGGTGTGTCCTCAGGTGGAGATGCTGGGAAGCTTGCTACTGGGAAGAGTCTTGATAATGTGTTGATGGAAGTGCCTTGAAGAGACTACAGACTATGTGTAGAGATTCTGAAACTGGTTCCACTTGTGTGATCATGTGATCATGAATGGGAAACCTTTTCTGGCTATGTTGTCAGAACTCTGTGGGGCTTCAAAAAGGCTGAAGTCAGACTTTGCCTAACCTCTCTGGCTGCCTTCTGGTAACTTAAATCTTTCATTTATTGCATATGATTAAAAAAAAACCCCAAACAATCATATAAACGGGAAAGACCTTGGGGCCTTCTCCCTTCTGAGGCCACAGACCCTGTCAGACTTTGGCCTCTAAGTTTGTTATTTTCCTTGCTAGGTGAACAGATTGGATCTTTAATTCTGAAAGATCAGGAGGCCTACCTGCAAGTCCAAGTTGTACAACTCGGTCAGTATGTCCCAAAGACCAATGAGTGATCTTGAGTAACCTTTGGGATCTACCACAGGGAAGCCTGAGATGAAGATCTATTAGGTAGTCATACCACATGGGGCAGTGAACTTGGTGTGACCAAAATAATGAAGATACTGAAGAATGTATGTTCAAGGTACTGGGAGAAATGTTTGTACTTTGTTCTTGCTTTTATAGCATTGAAGTAAATATCCTTTTGCATAAACAATTTGATGTTAAGTGGTTAAATGGAACTGGGGCTCTGCTTCCTGGTACCCAACACCAATGGGGAGGGGAAGGAAATAGTGGGGGTTCAAGCTGATGATTCTAGACAAGAAACTCCCCCCAAGAGTGGGATAGGATGGAGGGAAATATAGTTAGTCTTTTACAACATGACTACTATGGAAATATTTTGCATAACTACACATGTATAACCTATATTGAATTGCTTGTCTTCCCAGTGGGGGGCAGGGTGAGGAGGAAAGAAGGAGAGAATCTGGAACTCAAAATCTTAAAAACAAATGTTAAAAAGTAGTTGTTCCATGCAACTGGGAAATAAGATATACAGGCAATGGGGTATAGAAATCCATCTTGCCCTCAAGTAAGGGGGAAGGGGGTATAGAAAGGAATGGGGGTGATATATGAGAGGGCAGACTGGGAGAAAGAGTAATCAGTATGCTTGCCATCTTGGGGTGGCAGGTAGGGGACAGATAGGGAGAAAATTTGGAACTCAAAATCTTGTGGAAATGAATGCTGAAAACTAAAAACAAATAAATAAATAAATAAAATCTGAAGTGGTGTGGGGGGAATAAATAAATAAACTCTTCCCCAAAAAGTCATACTCGTTACAATATTTTGCCTGGTTCTCTTCTGCCTGTATTATGTTCTATCTTGTATACTACGGAGTACACAGACTCCCTGGTGCTCTGGCTAGAGCACCCCTCATGGACTACTGAGTCTATTATCTCTTATGAACATTTTCAACTTTGGCGATTACCTTGTGAGTCTAAAAGTTTGGGAGCTCACGTGTACTCACAGGACAGGACACTCCTGTGTCCAGTCAGAACTGGCTATATTTTGAAACAAGCCTCTGATAACTACTCCAGAGCTTTGGTTGGCAGGAGGATGAGTCCAATTCCTGACCTTGCTTGCCTGAAGGAATCTGTATATACAGGGATCTGTGAAGGAATCTCCATAGTTTCAGAATCAAGGTGAAGATGAAATGCAGATTCCTTTACTAAGAGCTCAAATTTTTTTGAAGTGGTTATACAAAATATTTGCAAATTATAAGTGTAAATCCTAATAAAAAAACAATCCTTCAGTAATGAGTTATCTTGAGGAAGTTGCCTGTCTCTAATAAAAAAAAAAATGCAGTATAAAAAACCCCCCCAAACTACTTGGCTTTATTATAATTCCACAAGGGATGGATGGATGGATCTCATGGAAGAACTGTAGCACTGTTCTGGACTACTGCTGTAGTAAGACATGCTAGCTTTTTTGGCAGTGGAGGGGTGCTTTTAAAATTGGTATCCATAACATCATTATGAGGAGGGAGGGACAGGGACAGGAGAAGGGAAGGGAGATGAAAAGAAAATGAGCATTTATATACCATCTCCTATGTACCAGGCATTGTGATAAGCACTTTACAAATCTTATCTCATTTGATCATCACAAACGACCCTTCCAGGTAGCTGCCATTATTATCCCTATCTTACAACTGAGGAAACTACAGGTATCTCTTCCACATCTGGACTTTCCCCATCACAGTTTCAATGAATTGTTGGAGGGCATTGTAAATTAAATGGGATTTTTGCAGGAGTTTTTCGGAAGCCACAGATGGTAGGCAAAGGACAACAGATGACACAGAACCTATGACCACATACTTAACCCAAATTTGACAATAAGATACTGCAAATGCCCCATAAAAGGGGAAAAAAAATTCAGACTTCTTCTCTGGTACAAAAATTTTATGCAGATTTTTCATATTACCAGGGGTGTCACACCCCTTACTTGGTGGTATGGATGGGATAGCTGTAAAGCAGACAGAAGTTAAATGTCTTGCCCAGGGTCACACATTTAGTATGTGCCTGAAGCTGGATTTTATTCAGTTCTTCTGAGAACACATCCAGTGCTCTATCCATTGCACCACCTACTTGACTCTAGGTAGGAATATTATTATTATTATTATTTTTGGTAAAAAAGTCTGTCTATTACAAAGTCATCTTTTCTGTCTCTGCTTTATAAAGTAAGCGATGCTGGAGGGCATCTAGTGGAATCCTTCCTCCAGGGATGAGTGCAAAAGGGGAGCCCATGGATCGGGGATGTCCCTTCAGTGAGTAGACGGAGGGAGCTGCTGGAGGCCTCCCGTCTGTTTCAGACAGACAGACACACACATACAGAAAAGGATTATTGCCAGCTTGGGTACTTTCACAATGTGATTTTTGTATTTCGAAAACTTGAATTGTCCCCTGGGTGTGAGAGAGACAGAGGGGGGAGCGTCCGATCAGCGGCCGCTGCTGTTCACCAGGCCATGAAACTCCTCCCAGGCCTTGATGCTGTTGGTGTGTGTTTTGTATTCCATTATGGCGTTGGGAGGTAGGTTGAGCACTCGACGGAGCGTGTCCCGGATATGGGCCGTGGTTGCTTGGTCACTGGGCAGTCTTGTTCCATATTGAAATAATGTCCTCCTGGAAACGGACAGAGACAACTGCCCCGCAGATCTCCTCGCCCACCATGAACTGCTCCCCTAGCATGGCCAGTATGAGATTTTCCCAGCACCTGGACGCTAAGCCCTTGCGGAGGCGGATAATCCACGTGCCACCATTTTTGTTTGCATCATCCTCCCACATGGATTTGATGCCCTCTTTGAAGAGATGGAAGTCACTATGGCCTGTCACTTCCCCGGGAAGTACCATGTGGCTATAAAACCTCCAGAACTGCTCAACGGAGGTGAACGTGCCGATCTGCTTAATGTTCTGCTCGTAGCTCTGTGAGCTGATCGGCCGGCCTGGCATCCTCCGGGAGTACCAGAAAGTGTGGTTGTACTGCAGGGGGTGTTCTGAAGGCCCAGGGACAACAGCCGTCTTTCTGTGTGCTGTTTTCTTCATTCTGGTCATGGTCCCCACTGTCATCATCCTTCAAGGCGTCAAACTTGCTGTTCATCCTCTCACCCTCGCCTCCACCGTTGTGTCACTCCGATAGGAATATTATTAAATAAAAAATAATAATATGAAATAAGACTGGAAAGGTAACTGGGATCCAAATTACAGATGGCTTTAAAAGCCAGACTGGGGGCTATTACTTTATCCTAGAGATACTAGAGAACCTCTGAAGACTTTTGAGAAGGATAGTATTGTGGTCAGATCTCTATTTTATATCAATTTGCAATTGTGTGAAGGATATATTGGGGAGAGGGTAGAAACAGGAAAGACCAATTAGAAGGCTAGATAGACCAGGAGAGAGGTAATGAGAGCCTGAATTAGGTTAAAGGTTGTATTACTGAAGGGAAGGGGGTAAATGTGGAAGATGCCATAGAGATAAGACTGATAAAATGGGGGTAAATGAGACAATATTGGGGGAAAGTTTGGAAAAAGAAAACTCAAGGATGACGCCAATGTTGCAAACCTGAGTAGCTGGAAGGGTGATGGTGCGCTCCATTGAAAAAATGGACCTTTAGAGGAGAAATGGCTTCAAAAGGGAAGACAGTGAGTTTGAGTTCAGACATAAGATCATAGATCTAGGAATAGATAGGGCCTTAGAAATCATCTAATTTAAACCTTTCCTTTTACAAATGAGGAAAACGAGGACCAGAGTGATAAAATGATTTTATCAGTGTCGTAAGGGTAGTCACTGGCAGAGCTGGAGTTTGGGATGGCTCTTAGATGTCCATGTGATGTCCACAGGGCAGCTGATAATGTGGGATTGGGGTTCAAGAGAGAGAGAGAGAGAGAGATTAGGCTGTAAAACATAGATTTGGGATTAATCTGCAGAGAGATGATAATTGAATCCATGGTAACAGATGGGAGGAGACAGAAGAGGAAGAGAGAACTGTAGGGAATGCCTTTTACACATTGGCTGGAGGAAGATGTCTAGCAAAAGATATTGAGAAAGAAAGCTCATACAGATAGAAGTACAATTAAGAGAAAACAGTGCTATAGATATTGACTAAGTACTTGCTAGGTTCAGATGGAAAGATGAATGAGACTGCCTCTATCTTTAAGGAATTTATAAGTCCAGATATCAAAGTTCCTATACTTTACTCATAAGAGAATCTCTTACAACCTTAGTCATAGCTTGTTTATACTTATTTCCCCACAATTCTATCAGTCTTAGTTATCTGGTTTCCAAGAGCTCAGTAGATTTGAAGTAAATTTAAATGGGCATGACAGTAGGGAGAAGAGACACAGATTTAAAACAAAAACAACCAAAAAAGGTCTACGTGCAGAAGAAAAGAATTTGACTCACAAAGTGCCACAGCTATCTAGCACAAACAACCTTCATCTTCATGGACATTATTGTTTTATAATATATTGACTAGTTGCTGTTCATATTGACATTCAGTTGTTTTTCAGTCGTGTCTGACCCTTTGTGACCCCCATTTGGAGTTTTCTTGGCAGATACTGGAGTGGTTTGCCATTTCCTTCTCCAACTTACAGGTGAGGAAACTGAGACAGAGTTAAGTGATTTGCCCCAGTGTCACACAGCTAGTAAATGTCTGAGGCCAGATTTGAACTCAGGAACTCAGGAAGCTGACTTAACACCTAGCACTGTACAATTTAGTGGCCTTCCATTCATATTGATAATTGAGTCATTAAGAAAACGTTTTATTATATTTGATATCCTGTGTTTAGCAGGCCGTGAAGCACGTAAGACATTTTACAAAGATTTCTGTTCAGATGGCTAACTAAAAGAATTCTGATGCTTAAAAAGGTAACCTCAGTTATCCAGACAACTCAGACCCAGAACATTATTCTCTGAAGACTCCAGATAACTGTAGTCTAACTATAGATAGGCATGTCTGTGATTTCATCCTTTATAATATGAAAAACATACACAAATACACACAGAAGCATGATTTAGTGACCTATGAGATTTTGTGGAGCTTTTTTCTGAAAATCTTGATGGAAATTTATTTACATCACAGTTTCAGGCTTCCCAAAATATCTTGTTTTTATTTCATAATCTGAATGCCAGTGATTGGAATTAGAATGTAACTTATATTTAATTTAAGATGTGAGTATGCTACAGAGACAATGTATATGACTCAATACAAAAGGTGAATAAATTTACTCTTAAGAGTAATAGTTATATCTTTGTCAACAGGAAATGCAGACTTTAGAATGACCAAATTTCCATTTGCTTGAGGCAGTCGGCATTTTAACCAACTCAGAAGCAAAACCAAAGCGACAATCTTCTCAAAATATACAGTGTAGATTTCCTTTCAACTAGGAAACTCTAACCAGCAATTTTTTTGAACTGGACCTGTGATTTAATCAATGTTCTAAATTCCAGGTGAGGAAAATCCCTTCACCTACAAAGTTTAACAATGGTCTGTAATTTACTGGTTTAGAGAACTCCCCCAGGACTGAGGTGACCAGGCAGCTCATGTTAATCAAAGGCAGGCTTGAATATTCTTGAATCTAAGGCCAGCCTCTCTCCAGTAGTCCACAGAGTCTCTCTATCAGCAACCCACACAAGTATTTTTTTAGGAAATATTTTAATACAATGGAAGTAGTGATACTCAGGAGAATAAACAGAAAACTAGAATTGTAGGAGCTAAGACTCTAGTCAGGGCTCTGCTGCTATTTTTTTCAATTAACTAAGATTAATTAATTGCTAGCTATCTCAGTTTCCTTATCTGGAAAAGATGCTAAAAGGAGCTTAGTTGAACAACTGAGTTCACATTCCAAAGGAAAAGTAAAATTGTGGTCACTTGTCCTGATAATGACTTGGACAATCCCTTAATTGAGGTCTCCATTTTGCGTTTGATCAGTTTACAGGCTTTTTCCCTACTACATACTTAGAAAATGGGTTTGTATGTAATGGGGAGAATGGTCAGTAATGGCCAGACCTAGAAACATTCTCTGAGCTGGGCCCCTCTATTCCACATTATCACACACACACTTTTAGAAGAAGGCTTGTTGTTGTTGTTTAGTCATTCAGTGTTCAACTCTTTGTGACCCCTGTGGACCACAGTGTCCATGAAATTTTATCGCCATACACTGGAATGATTTGCCATTTCATTCTTCAGTGGATTAAGGCAAACAGAGATTAAGTGACTTGTCCAGGGTCATACAGTTAGTGTCTGAGGCTGTATTTGAATTCAGGACTTCCTGACTCTAGTCCCTGTACTCTATCCGCTAAGCTATCTAGCTATCTCCCAGAGGCAGGATTTGAACGGAGATTTTCTGACCTGGAGTCATTATACTTTCCACTGTAACATTCTCCCTCTGAAGACAAAAGCTATCCCATGTCACTATCTCTGATATTGAAGGGCCTCTAATTTCAGGGTGCTTTTTCAGAATTCCTTGAGTATATAAGGTTTCATTTTGTGTCACAATGGACCTTAAGAGGGAAATGGGCTGCTTAAGATCAGAATCCCAAAGGTAATTTTCAGCTGCAGTAAAACTTCATTAATATGGATTTAATTAATTCTTACTCTAGGATCATTTGAATAGAAGTTAGGCAGTGGTTTGGAATTATTTATTAAGAAAGGGTTTGCTAAACAAAATATTATTATTAAGTGTAAAGTGGGGAGTCTTTAATTGATTAATCTAAAAATATTTATTAATCACCAACTATGTGCCAGACTTGGCTAGGGGCTGGGAATATGAATTAAAAAACTGAACCTGTCTGTACCATTAAGGGGCTCTCATTCTAACTGGGGCAAACAACATGTACAATGAGTCAGCACAAACACATACAAAGTAAACACAAAATAGTATGAGAATAAAATGTTTTTAAGTACCCTCAAACACTTTAGGATATCCATCTATACACATGTATTATAAATTATAAATATAATAATTATACAATATATAATATATTAACATTATATATAACATGTATAAAATATATAATAATTATAAAAAAATAATAATAAGCCATGCTTCTTTCTTTTGTTTTTGGAGGGGGGAAGGCAGGGCAATTGGGATTAAGTGACTTGCCCAAGGTCACACAGCTAGTAAGTGTTAAGTGTCTGAGGCTGGATTTGAACTCAGATCCTCCTGACTCCAGGGCGGGTGCACCACCTAGCTGCCCCAATCATGTTTATTTCTTAATCAAAGCAGATCCTTCAAGTACTTCTAAAGAGGAAGCAATATGTCAACTTACTATCAACCAATCAATAAGCATTTATTAAACACCTATTAAATATGTACCAGACACTGTGGTGGCAATGAGGCTAAAAAACCAAAATAAAGCAGTTTCTGTTGTGAAGAAGCAACATGTTCTCATATACACAATATTGATAGAGTCAAAGTAATTTTGGGGGAGTAGCTCAGTAGCAGCTGGGGGCTGAGGGCGGGGGAGGGGTGGCAGGAAAGCCTTCCTAATGAATGTGGTACCTGAGCAGGGTAACCCTAGAACTTTGAGGGAGAGATGAAGCTGGTTTTGTTTGGAGAGAATAAGCTGAGAGCCTTCCTAAGGCTGACTCACTACAGGGACAGCTGCCCAGAGCATACTCACTACATAGTGATCATTTACTTTGGTTCTGTCTTAAGATACTTTTAAGGAAAAAGTTCCAATCTTTTAATGTGATTAGTATCTTATTGAAACCAAGAATTCTTGCTCTTTTCTAACTGTGGTGGGGAGGAAAAAGGAATAGCCGGATTTAGCTTAGCTTCCAGTAGAGTCTAACTAATTCTGTGAGCATTCAGGAAAATTTTGGTGGTGATGATAAGGCACTTTTTTCAGTTATTAAAATCTGATAGGAATAGTCAACTGAGAAATACACACTCAGCATAGATTAAATGCATGAACAATGGGTGAACTTGCCTACTTAAAAAAAAAATAGGCTGCGAACATTTAGTTCTCTGATTATTTCCAATGGCTTTGAGCCATGAAAATGGACTTTCCGACTCTATGAAACAAATGAAAATGTGCAGTGAATTTTCTGCTGAACAGTAAGTTCAAGAATACATGGAAAACTACTTGGAAACTACAGGATGAATGTATAATTAATTACAACAGATAAAAGATCTTGAAAACACTAAAATGAGCCTGTTAAACATAAATACAGGATGAAACCATAGGAGAAAAGGAGAATTGTTACAGTATTATCACAGCTTAGTTCATATTTCCTATTCAGAAGCCCATCCTCCAAACATAACTTATTTTGCACAGTTCCAGTTTCTGACTCCTTGTTCATTCTATGGCCTAAAAAGGAAAGATATGAATTTTAATACTAACTTGAACCATCATTCTTGTTCTATTGCTATAGGAAATTTACCTAACATTAGTTTTCTTTGTATGTTTCATCCAAGAAGAATATTTATATTGTGTTTTATATACGGTATCACATATATTATACAATGAATATGTTATACAGTGAATATATTATGTGATAAAGAATATTTATTAGTCATCTACCTAGCTGTAGGGTTGTAAAGAAAAGGTTTACAAAAATAATAAATCAATCAACAAATATTTACTTAGTGTCATGTTCTCCCATTAATTTTGTCCCATGGAATTCACCCAATGTGCCAATGGTATTCTCTCTTTTTTAAAAAATGAATTTGTAGTTCTATCTTTTGTTTTTACATTTCTTATATTCTGTGTGTTTCTACTCTTCCATATAAGAAAGAATTTCCCTTGTGTCCTCTTAATGCTAAGTGTCAATATTGTGTATATGTTGATATAAGAACATGTACAGGTGTTTGGAGGGGTTTGGGGGAGACCTCCCTGCTTTTACTCTGTCATCTTTTGTTGACAGTTTTAAAAAGCATTTGATTTTGTAGAACAAATCACTACCTTAGATGCTTTACTCCAGAAAGGTCTCTCCCATGTATATGTCAAAATACTACAAGATACTTTGAAGGATGATAACTTTGTTAGATGACCTTCTAATTATTTATATTACTAAGACATAAAATAGGGGGATGTATGCTTGCCAAAGGTATTCATCATTGCCATGATAGGGGTTCAGGCTGGAATATAAGTCAAAGGTGATTCTCTATAAGTGATGCCTTCCATATGCTCTTGTTTGTAGATGACATTATGGTGATTATGACAGCAACATTACAAACTTCCAAAATGAGATCCAGAGTCACTCAAAAGTGTTTGGCCTAGTTATCTACACAGGAAAATCCAAGTGAATGAAGAAAGTCTACTGTTCAGATTATGTTATATAGTTCAGAGGTATTAAATTCAGCCCCTGGGTGGCCTGTAAAACTTTGGGCAGGAACTTGATTAAAACATAACTGGGAAATGTTTAATAAAATAAATAAAAGTGCAATACAACATAGATAATGTTCATTTGTGGCTCTCTAAGTCAATATGGGCCTGTGGGGATGTTTCTATTTGAGGTTAGCACCAACGACTTAGGTGAATATACAAACTATAGAATTCATTCACGAATATGTATAGCTTAGACATTGCAAATGGAACAATAATTGGATCAAAATTGAACAGGATGAGATCTGGTTGAATTGTCTTTGGGAAAATGCAAAAGTCTTTTAAGGACCCAAAGCTTCTCTGTGAAACAAAAGGTCATCGTTTTAATACTATTATTCCTGCAGTGATGTGTATGGCTGTGAGATATGAAATATAAGTCTATGAAGAATTAAACTTGAGGATAATTGTAGTTATTTTTCTTTAAAACTAAAGGGATTCACTTTTATAAATATGTGAAAGTTATGAAAAATTAGGCACACACACACTCAAAGAGTAGTGGGCAAGGGAGAAAGAGGAAAAAAGGGTCAGCGAGACGAGAGAAAAAGAAAGAGACATAACCAGAGAACATGAAGAAATTTCTAAATGATGAATATGACTATAAAAAGTATAGCTGGATAATCAGAATGATTACTTTTGGGCCTTTTGTAAACCCCATTTTTCAGTCCAGGGAAAGGGATAAATGGGAGTATATTTGAAATTTAGACATTCTACTCTTTGAACTCTCACACAAGCAAAAGTCACCTTCATACAGAAAAAATTTTTAATAAATGTATTTGCAAGGAAGATTCACTTTTAGCTTAGAATGTTAGAATGTCCCTAATTCACTAGCTACTCACTTGAATCTAATAAATAGCTCTAAATAGGAGTAGGTGTCAGATGTGATTCAAGTTTTTATTCCATGTTAAAGTACCCATTAGCTTTTCTAGTACAAAATTTGATCATAATGAGCCCAATTAAGTTTTTTTTTTCTCCCAAGGTGAAGGGTCTCCAGCTCTTTCAATGAAGATGTATTGCAGTAGAGGCCATTAAGACTATAAAAGCTATTCTGGAACAAAATTCAAGGTCTTTCAAGGTGAGAGGTTCTGAGCAAAAAGAGATCTACAGATTCATTTTAATGAAAATTTGCTGAGAGTTTCTTTCTAAGTGAATAGAACATTAGAATTTTCAAAGAAAAACCAACAAATACCACTTTATACCAACACTGCAAAAATATAAGCACCCAACAACAGAGACTGAGAGCCAAAGAATGAACACCTGCCAACTGCTACCCACTGGGGTTGGACTCTCCTCACAATTCAGTTATTGACTATTGTTGGGGTACCCCCAGCATTCCCAGGAGAATTTCCCTGGTTGGTAACCCATTGCTGCTGCCTCTCTATTACTTCCTGGAAGGCACAGATAGAATAGATCATTTCAGAAAGCACTGCACAAAGGCCTGATCGCCCTATTCAGGGAGATCCAGCTCTATTGACTAAATCTTGCTCTACTCTTCATGAATTTGGGGTCACATTATTCCATTTTTGCAAAGTTCCCTCTGCTTCAGAGTCATGACAGTGGAGGGTAAGTCACATAATTTATGGTCAGAGTCTGTTAGTACTGGCACAATTTTACCACCCTGGGCAGGTCATAGATACTCTGGGGTTCAAGGATGCAGGTTTTTAGAATCATTGGTCCTTATAGCTAGAAAAGACATATGGGTTCTTTTGGAAGACAGAACAGTGCAGTGGTGTGAAGAGTAGATGGGCAGAAAGAGGACCAGGACTTGAAACTGAGAGAAATTATTATTTCTCTCTCATTTTAAGAGTCAGTTATTAAAATTTGGGAGACTCCAGTTTTTCCCCCTGCCTTTTTCCCTCGTTCAATCTCTCAAAGGCAGGGCTAATGGAAGACAGGATTAACACTCTCCTCATTTTGGGTATTGCTGCTCCTCCAACTAGAACAGACTTCTAATCCAAGGTGAAACTCACTTCTATACTCATTCTTGGCTGGAGGATAAATTCGTTGAATAGACTGCCCAAGCTGGGGGTAATTTAGAAGTAAATGAAATTATCAAAGTTTATTAGAACAGGTTTATTCTCTCATTGTAATATTCATTTTCATTAATTGTTAACCAATTAGAGTTCATTGCCACTCTTAGGAACACCCCTCTTCCAAGGGCATATTAGCCATGAACCTGCTGTCATGATTGTCTTTGGCATTCAAGAGTGCCATAGACCTTCTTTTATAAAAATGGTAGCATCATTTTTCTTTTTAAAAAATTTTTTTAATCAAATGCTTTATTAACTTCCAGTTTACATCATCCATTTCCCCAAGATTTTGAGTTACAAATTTTCTCCCCATATTTCCCCTACCCACCACCCCAAAATAGTTATCCCACTGGATATCCCCTCCTCCAATCTTCTCTCTCCCAAATCTTCTCCTATACCCCCTCCAACTTTCCAGTAGGGCACGGTAGATCTTTATGCCCCAGTGCCTGTATATCTTATTTCCCATTTACATGTAAAATAATATTAATAATGCTATATATACATATTTTTAAACATTTGATTTTAAAACTTTGAATTCCAGATTCATTCCCTTCCTCCCTTGTCACCCACCCTTACTAGGAAGATAAACAATTCAGTATAGGTTGTATATGTGTAGCTATGCAAAACATTTCCATAGTGGATATATTGTAAAAGACTGACTGTATTTCCCTCCCTCCTATCCCACCTCCCACTTGTTCTGTTCTCTACTTTGATCCCGTCCCTTTTCTTTCTTTTTTTTTTTTTTTAAAGCAATTGGGGTTAAGTAACTTGCTCAAGGTTACACAGCCAGTTATTTCTGGGTGTGGTGCTAAGTATCTGAGCCCGGATTCGATCCCCCAGGTCATCCTAACACTGGGGGCCGATGCTCTTACTCACTGAGCCACCTGGCCACCCCAATCCCGTCCCTTTTCAAAAGTGGGTGCTTCCAACTTCCCTCCCTCCCAGCCTGCCCTCCCTTCCATCATCCCCCCTCTCATCAACTTCCCCCCTACTCTCTTGTAGGGTGAAATACCCTATTTAGTGTATATGTCATTCCCTCCCTAAGCCAAATTCAATGAGAATAAGGTTGACCCATTGCCTTTTGCCTTCCTGTTCTTCCCCTCCATTGTAACCATTTTTCCTTGCCTCTTCTATATGAGATAGTTTACCCCATTCTGTCCCTCCTCATCTCCTCTCATTATATTCCTCTCTCACCTCTTAATTTCACCTTTTAAGCATTATCCCTTCTTATTAAATTGGTCCTGTGCCCTCTACTTGTGTATACCTGTAAACATATATACACACATTCACATATGTATTCATATGCCCATATACCCTCCTGTATAGACATATACACATTTCTATTCCCTTCAACTATTCTCATACCGAGAAAAATTTCATAAGTTACAATGATCATTTTTCCATGTAGGGATATAAATAGTTCAACTTTGATAAGTTCCTTATGATTTCTTTTCCCTGTTTACCTTCTCATACTTCTCTTGCTTCTTGTATCTGAATGTCAAATTTTCTATTCAACTCTGGTTTTTTCATCAAGAATGCTTCAAAGTCTTCTATTTCATTAATGACCATATTTCCCCTGAAACATGATATTCAGTTTTGCTGGGTAGGTGATTCTTGGTTTTAATCCCAGCTCCTTTGACCCCTGGAATATCATATTCCAAGCCCTTCGATCCCTCAGTGTAGGAGCTGCCAGGTCCTGTGTTATCCTGATTGTGTTTTCACAATATTCAAATTGTTTCTTCCTGATTGCTTATAATATTTTCTCCTTGATCTGGGAATTCCAGAATCTGGCTATAATATTCCTAGGAGTTTTCTTTTTGGGATCTTTTTTAGGAGGTGATTGGTGGATTCTTTCAACCTCTATTTTGCCCTCTGGTTCTAAAACATCAGGGCAATTTTCCTTGAGAATTTCTTGAAGGATGATTTCTAGGTTCTTTTTTTGATCATGGCTTTCAGGTAGTCCAATAATTTTTAAATATCTCTCCTGGATCTATTTTCCAGGTCAGTGGTTTTCCCAATGAGATATTTCACACTGCCTTCTATTTTTTCATTTGTTTGGGTCTGTTTAATAGTATCTTGATTTCTCACAAAGTCACTAGCTTCCATTTGCTCCAATCTAATTCTGAAGGAATGATTCTCTTCAGTGAGCTTTTGAGATTCTTTTTCCATCTGGCAAATTCGACTTTTTAAGGCATTTTTCTCCTCACTGCCTTTTTGAGCCTCTTTTGCCATTTGAGTTAGTCTATTTTTTAAGGTGTTATTTTCTTCAATCAGGTTGTTGATTCTCATTTCAAAATTTTCTTGCACTGTTCTTATTTCTCTTCCCAATTTTTCCTTCACTTCTCTTATTTGATTTTCAAAATCCTTCTTAAGGTCCTCTATGGCCTGTAACCAGCTTGTATTTTTCTTGGAAGCCTTTGGTACAGGAATTATGACTTTGCTGTCTTCCTCCTGTTCCATGCTTTGATTCTTTTTGTCCCCAAAATAGGAGTGTAAATTTGGGTTGCTCTGCTTGTTTTGCTTCCCTTGTTTGCTCATGTTGTCACTCAATTACTTGACTTTTGGGCTTTTTGCCACAGTAGAACTCTCCTACCAGAAACGGGAGCTTTATCCCAAATGCTGGGGTTTTCTCAGCTGCTGAAGTTATTAGTTGTGTGCCCTCTCTGAAGCCTCTACACACTCTGGAAAGCTGGTTGCACACCCCAGGACCTCGACCCTAGACCACAATCCAGATCCAACCAGGTTAAAGCAAGAGTGATTACCCCTCAGACTGGTTGCTAGGTCCCCCTACAATCTGTAGGCCAGGAGCTGAAGCTGCCACGTGGCTGTGGCTGCACAGCTGCTGTGCCTCAGCTGCTTCTTGCACTGGGGGCAAAGGCCGATCGCACTCCCAAACTACTGGATCCCAAAGTCCACACTACACTGACCTCTCACTTTGTCCTTAGCAGGTATGTGTTGATAATTCTGGAAACTGCCACAGCTGCTGGTGATCTGAAGTCCCTCCAGTCAGTGGCTGGTGAGGCCCACCCTGAGGCTAAAACTTCTTGCTCAACTGGGGCTGGGGTCTGCTCCCAGGGCACTGTGCTGGCCACTTCCTGCCGGCCTGCCGAGCTGTCCTCAGTGGGAGGTTAGCTTTTCTGTGTTATTTTGTGGGTTCTATACCTCCAAAGTTTCTTCAGTCACCTTTTACACAAATAGGAGAAGGTAGAAGATGGAGCCCCACAGAAGTCCTGTTTCTACTCTTCCATCTTGACTCTACCCCCACACTAGCATCATTTAAAAAAAAACTTATTTTTTTGGGGGGGTATCATTAATAAAATGGCTAATTACCCAGAAATTATGTTTCTCCAACTTTTTATATCACAAATCCTGACTTAGTTACTTATTAACTGTGTGACTCAGGACAAGTCATTTAACTTTTGGGGACCTTGATGTCTTCATCTGTAAAATCAGGGAGTTAGACCAGAGAACATCTAAAGTTTCTTCAAACTCTAAAGTGTATGATTTTGACCAGAGCTATCAAACACTTGAACCATGGTTGGTTCAAGTTGCTAGGAGTTGTCCAAACCAGATTGAAATGTAACTGGGAAATATTTAACAAAATCAGGGAAAATGCAATAAAATATAGATAACTTTACATTTTAAAACTAAGTCAATATGTGTCTCACAGGAATCCTTATGTACAGATGAGTGGTTCCTGTTTCTATCTGAGTTTGAAACCACTGGTTTGGGCCAACCTTTTTGAGCAAAATTACTCCTTTTTTAAAGAGTCTAACAAGATAGCAACTGTATTATTAGTGCAGTTTGACTGAGGAAATACATAATGGGAGAAAGATATTATGAACTGAATGTTTTAAGTGAATTGTTAATTTTTAATCATAATAACATCTACACAGAGTTGGAAAATATTTCATACATATATGTGTGATATGTTATGTATTCAGTTTATAGAAGGCATGTTTGTTCATTTATAATAATGAGTCATTTAAGGAAATGGACTTCTTGAAATGACTATATGGCTCCTCCCAGAAGCCACCATCTAGAAGTTAGAAACTCATGGTTAATTGAGGCAGTATGGTATATCTGAAAGAGTGCACGGCTTAAGGCAGGATGTGATAGGAGTCATAACAGACGTACAGAAAAAATAAGATTTTCTTTCATTCCCACTGCAATTTAGTTATTTAGTATGAAATGAGTCAGGTGAGGTACAAGTATAGCAGGTATCCTCATATTTTGTCAATTGACTCACAATTAGACTTTATTAGACACCTACAGGAAAGGCACCACCCAGTGGCTTGGAAAATAATAAAATTTATAAATATGCTCAAAGTTCATTGACCACTCCCTGTGTTTGAAAACAAGAGACAGACTCATCGAATAGATGTTATTCTGAATGGATGTAGAGTTGACATTTAATTCCTTTATTATTAGAAAATAGGTTTATTTCTTGTGAAAATTCATTGGTTTACCAATATCCAATTTTACATTTTTATTTCTTTAAAAAAAAATCTTAATTGATCTTCTGTTTTTACATGACCTTCATTTCTTAACATATCCCTCCTCTCCTCTTTGATTCAGTAAGACATTCCTTGCAGCAAAACTAACCAAATCTAACACAAGTCTGATGTGATGTTCCACACCCATAGCCCCCACTCCAGCAAGGAAGGGAGGGAGGTATATTTTTTTTATCTCTTCTCCTGGGCCAAGCTTGCTTGGTCATCATAATGGTGCAATTTTCAATTTTGTACTCACACTCTATATTTGGTCATTTCCATCAGCATGTATCATGTCCCCATCATAGAAAATGGGTAGCTCTATGAGGTATAGATACATCAGGAGACTTGACCTATGCATACTTAGACTGCCTAATATAGAAACACCTTTCTTCCTAGTTCTACTACCACAAAGGTTGAGAGTGCACTCCTTTGATTGTCTGGTAGCCAGAACAGGCTTCTGACTTGAAAACTGGCCGCACAGACATTTTCTCTCTTTTTCCTATGTTTTTTTTTCCTCCTCCTATCTCCAGAAGGTGAAGACTACACTCATGGGCACTAAGAATTGAACCAGGAGAGGGGATGTCTTATGCCCTTTCTATTTTACCCCAGCTCTCAGAAATGGGCCTGGGAGTGTTTCTGTTTAGTTTTGTTTGTCCGTTTCAGTTTTAGGTTCTGGCGTTGATCCCCACAGGAACTGAGACTTCAAGCCATGGCAACCTTGGAGTCAGGATGCCAGGAGGGATGTTGCAGCCAGTCCATTTGGCAGGGATGCCTGGAGAAGCCAGGGTGCTTGTGACTTAAGCCTAGGAGGGGTTTTGGACTGAAACTGGATCTGGGCTATATAGAAACTGAGCTAAATTGTTTGTATCTTTGTTATTATGCATTTTGAAATAAACAATCCTTTGTAGAGTATAATCTGATAGTGGTTACACAGGGGACTGCATTTGGGGAAATATCATTGGTAGTGACTGGAGCCTTTTCAGAGAGACTAAACATTCTCCAGCCCTCTCTTAAGGGTATTGAAGAATCCTGGGGGAGGGGTGAAATGGAACATACTTGACCTTTAGGAAATGGGGATCAAGGAAGTTAGTGTTACATGTGAAGCCTTGTCTAGGATAAAATTTGACCCTTCACTTTTGAGGGAGATTCTCTGTCCTGGATGTTGAATTTTTGAGACACTCTGGATTGTAAGATCCTAGAGAAATTTGACAATTTTTTATTTAGGCTATAAATGTACAGTCAAGTTTTTATTCAATGTGTGTTCCCTCATAAGACAATTCCATTGGTATAAATTTGCAAACTCCTCATTTGTTGATTGCTGGACTGTTAAATAATGATTCTTTCTGTGTTGTTGAATTCTGTATAAGTGTCAATATATTAATGCCTGATACTGATATTCTGATGTGTTCTGCTTTATTGAGTTGTGTATAAATACTTATATTATTAAGTTTAATGTGAGACATCTAAAATTATTAGATTGCTATTCTCCAGCAGAAATGTTCATATAGTCTGTTTGCATTTAGACAGATATATTGTTTGCCTTCCATGCATGTAGAATTCTCTACAACTTCTTAGTGTGAGATGCATTTGCCTAAAATCCACAAGTAGCTGACTTTCTTTGCTACTTTCCTTACAGAGCCTACTTGTTTTTTTGTTCTGATGGGTAAATTTGCAATCCCATTAAGTTTTTCCTGGCAACAGCAAGGATCCATGAGGGAAATTTAGGGTACTGTTTGGAATAGGGACCCAGAGGAAATTTCCTGGACCTTTATGGGTACTGTTTACGGTGCAGAGGAACCCCTAGGGAATCTGGGTGTGCTCTGTGAAGAAAAGGACACCTTTTTGTCCAGATCTCATTTGGATGGCCTTATGTAATGAGAGAATCACTGGAAGAGGTTCCACCCAGGACAATTTTCTCATCTGAGAATGGGGTGATGCTTAGTCAGCTCTCAGTCCCAGATTCTTATAGAGAGTACTCCATGTAGTTTAGAAAGCTCATTGTGGACCAGGTTTCTACCTGACATGTAGTCCAATTTTCTTTGCTTTCATTGCTTTTTCTTTTGCTTGTAGGATGAGAAAGGCCCTATAATGCTAAGGCTAAGCAGAGATATTTGGTCTACTTTGTAAAAAAAAAATGCTTCTCATTTTGTTGAATTGAAAAAACTTCATCTTTGAGGATAATTTGATGTTTCCTCTGTCCACGTGGGATTGTATATTGACTGTTTTGAGATTTTACTGTATAATATTAGGGAAGCAAATGAATGGGCATTGCTTATGCTTTCTCAGAGACCATAGAGAACTGTTCTGAATTTGGAAAAAGGATTACATGAAAAAAATGCATCCTGGCCTTCTTTCTAGGGATGGAAAATTTTTAATAGGAAGAAATATGTAGAGAGGCTTGACATGAGCTTGCCCAGATCCCCTAACACAGAGGCATGCTGCTTCCCTGAGTTGTAATACAACATAGGAGGGAGTGTCCTTCTTTGATAGACTCTGCAGACAGAAAAGGTTGTAGTCTTGAAAACTGCCCAGATTGGGGATAGTCTCTTTTTTCCTGTTCATTGTCTTTCCTATTTCACACACAGGGTAAAGATCACACCTAGCTCACTCACGACGTGGTTACCATGAACTAAACCAGGTCATGCAATGCCTAGCCCTTCCCCCCCCCCTTTTAGCAGTAGCTCTGAGAAAAGGGTCTTGGGGGTATTTGTTTCTATTTGGTTTTATTTGTCCTCAGTTTTAGGTGCTGGCAGTGATTCCTGTAGGACCTGGGTCTTCAAGCCATGATAAACTTGGAACCAGGATTCCAGGAGGGATGTTACAGCCAGTTTTCCTAGCAGGGAAGCCTGGAAATGCCAGGGTGCTTGGGTCTCAAGCCTAAGGGGAATTTTGGACTTGGAAATGGGACTGTGCTCTATAGGAACTAGGCAAAGATGTTTGCATATTTGTAATTATAATTTGAAGTAAATATTCCTATATAAAAGAAAATCTGGTAGTGGTTACATGGAATTGGGCTAGAGGGAACTATCCTTACTCTTGGGGTCTAAATCATTGGCAGGGGCTGGAGCTATTTGTAGAAAAATTAGACACTCCCCAATCCTCTTAAGAGTACTGGAGAACTCTGAGGGATGGGTGAAATGTAACATATCTGCTCTTCAAGCAGTGAGAGCCAGGGTAGTCAGTGTTAAAGATGAATGCTCCTATGATATGACTTATAGAACTTATTGCATTGCTTTATAGAGAAATGTATGTCACAGTGAAAGGTACTATGATCTAATGGATAGAAGGCAAGCCTTGGAGTCAGGAAGATGAGTTCTAATCCAATTCTCTAAAATAATAAATTACAGATGAATTACTAACCTGTAATCAATGGAGGTTCCACAGTGAAATTTCCTTCCATCAATGAAATCATAGGAGAGGATCCCTCCTTGTACAAATACTGTAAATGCTAATGTTACATTTATGCTGTGGCCCCACTATCAAGTCCAGGACTGTGATATTTACTCTGAGGGTTCTGGGGTACCTTTTCTTTGCTCTTGGTTCAAGCCCCCACAATCTCTCTTTCCCCCCATCAAATTTTATGGGGCCAGTGACAAATAGGTCAGTTTCATTTGACCACTTAACATTAGTTGGCTTTGGCAAGGAGATATTTATTCCATAGATATAGGAAGAGCAATCAAACATTTCCCTTCAATACCTCAGAGACATAATTCCCCTTATGTCATCTCAGGTGGATATAGATAGAGGTGGAGTTAAAGCTCATGATTTAGTTCAGTTTCTCCATAGCATAGGTCTACCAAGTCACATCCAAATGTAGCATAGCTTCTGGATGAATCCTTTCACTGGGCTAGAGTCCTGAAAGTCACTCCCGACAATAATTCCTTACACATTTGGACATTAATGTTCCAATGGCTGCCAAACAATCTGAATTCTTACTCCTAGATTCCTGTGGGTCATGGTTCGAACCAAGGTTGGAGACTCCACTCTTTTTACCCAGAACAGAAAAGAATGATGAAAAGGCCAAGGATCCAGGACTGTTTTTTTGGGGGGACTTATGAACTTTGGGGACTAGAGGGTCCATGGTCCTTATCCTTACAGCATGGTTCAGAGAAGCAGTAAGTGAAGGAGTCACCTTATTTCCTTTCCAGAGAGGAAGACAGTTTAGAAACATCAGGAACTGACTCAGATTCTTTGGAAGATACTGATGGTTCTGTCTATGCAGTCAATGGGAAAAAGATCCCTCTCAACCATGTGGTGGGCCAACCAGGACAGAATAGCATATTCAATCCTGAATAATAGCATATTCACTTCCCCCATATATCAGCACAGAAACAACTCCTTAGTCAACTCCAAGTGGAGATGCCATCTTAACAAAGTGAACTGGTCTGTATGTTCACTAGGCCCACATCAGACTAATCACAGCAAAGGTAGGTTTAATATACAGAAAAGAATAGAACAAGACACAGAGAAAGGGAGCATTCACATGTCACATGACTATTTTACTAAATTCCAGACACTATGCTAGAAACTGGGAGATGGGAAGGGAGAAAAGAGGAGGGGAAGTGGAGAGTGAGAAAGGCGATACAAATATGAACATTCCAGCTCCTGCCATTAAGGAGCTTATAACTTGGTGGGATAGGTAAACCAAGTCAACAAATAAATATAGTGTAAGGCAAGATATGGTGATACCATAGGAGAAGCTAGGTGGCAGAGTGGATAGAATGCCAAACCTAAAATTAGGACAACTCATTTTCCTGAGTTCAAATTTGTCCCACTTACTAGCTGTGTGACCTTCAGCAAGTCATTTAACCCTATTTGCCCCAGTTCCTCATCTGTAAAAATGAGCTGGAGAGGCGTGGAGCCAAGGTGACAGAGAAAAGACAGGGACTTGCCTGAGTCCTCCAAAATTCCCCTCTAAACAGTTTCAAATAATACCTCAAAATTAATTCTGGAGCAGCTGAATCCACAAAAGAAGAGGTTGAAACAATTTTCCACGCTAAGACAACTCATAAGGTTGGCAGAAAAGTTCTGTCACACTGGAGTAAAGTAAGAGTGCAATCCAGAGCAGGCAAGTCTCAGCAAGCCCTTGGGGCCAATTGAATCAGCAGCAGCAGTTGTGGGAGCTCTCAGCCTGTAGACAGTAAAGTGGTTAGACAATTGGTCTGAAGGAGATTACAGGAATCCCTTTGTTGGCACTGGGTGCAGGACTCTGTTGTATTACCTATATTTGGATCCCGGGTGCAGTCCTGGAATGCATTTCAAGGGCAATGAGAAGGACTAGCCCACCAAAGCTGCAGCCACTGGGGAACAGGGAACCTGGTTACAGCTCCAGAGTAGAAAAGATTGCCTGTGGTCATTCACAGACTAGAGCACAGTCCAGGAGAAAAGTAAATATACCTTTCCTTAGATCATATCACCTTGAACATACTGAAAACTTACAGACTCCCAGAACTAACTTTGAAAACATCTGCACAAAAAACCCTGAAGTATGGGACAATACCCCCTTCATCCTGTAAGCAGAGCCTAACTTTAACATTAAGTTAAAAGTTGAGAAATAGGCTGGAAAAAGAGCAAACAACAAAAAAGAACCTGACCATAGAAAGTTACTGTGGTGAGAGGGAAGATGAAAACATAAGTTCAGAAGAAGACAACAAAGTCAAAACTGCTACATCCAAAGTCTCAAAGAAAAATGTGAATTGATATCAGGGCCCCAAAGAATTCCTGGAAGAGTTAAAAAAGGATTTTAAAAATCAAAGGAGGGGTACAGGAAAAATTGGGAAAATAAATGAGAGTGATACAAGAAAATCATGAAAAAAGAGTCAACAACTTTGTAAAGGAGGCACAAAAAATACTGAAGAAAGTAACCTTAAAAAACAGAAAAGACCAAATGGTAAAAGAGGCACAAAAATTCACTAAAGAGAAGAACTCCTTAAAAAGTAGAAGTGGTTAAATGAAAAAGGAGGTGCAAAAGATCAATGAATAAAATAATTCCTTAAAAATTAGGATTGGTAACACTAAAACTAGTTGTGTGACATTGGGCAAATCACTTAACCCCAATTGCCCTACCTTCCCCTCTCCAAAGAAAAATTAGGATTGGGCAAGAAGAAGCTAATGATTCCATGAGACATCAAGAAATAGTAAGATAAAATCAAAAGAACAAAAAGATAGAAAAAAAATGTGAAATATCTCATTGGAAAGACAACTAACCCAGAAAATAGATCTAGGAGAGATAATTTAAAAATTATTGGACAATCTGAAAACCATGATGAAAAAAAGAGCCTAGACATCATCTTTAAAGAAATTATCAAGGAAAGCTACCCTGATATTCTAGAACTAGAGCATAAAATAGAAATGGAAAGAATCTACCAATCACCTCCTGAAAGAGATCTCAAAATGAAAACTTCCAGGAATATTATTGTCAAATTCCAGAATGCCAGGCCCAAGGAGAAAATATTGCAAGTAGCCAGAAAGAAACAATTCAACTATGAAGCTGTAGTAAGGATAACACTAGATTTAGCAGCTTCTATGTTAAAGATCAAAGTGCTTAGAATATGACATTCTGGAGGACAAAAGATCTAGAATCCCCTACCTAGCAAAGCTGAGTATAATCCTTCTGGGAAAAAATGGGTATCAATGAAAAAAGGACTTCCAAGAATTTCTGGGGAAAAGACCAGAGCTAAATAGAAAATCTGACTTTCAAATACAAGACTCAAGAGAAGCATATAAAAGTAAAAAAGGAAAGATAAATCATAAGAGATTCAATAAGGTTAAACTGTTTACATTCCTACATGGGAAGACAATACTTCTAACTCCTAAGAACTTTCTTAATTAGGGCAGTTAGAAGGAGTATATATAGACAGAAGGCATGGGTGTGAGTTGAATATGAAGAGATTATATTTAAAAATAAAAATAAAGGATGAGAAAGAGGGATAAACTGAGAGAAAAAAAGGGAGAGGCAGAATAGACTAAATTATCTCACAAAAAAAGAGGCAAGAAAGAGCTTTTATGGAGAAGGGGAAAATGGGAGGGGTGGGTGGCAGGGGAAGTGCTTGAACCTTATTCTCATTGGAATTGGCTCAGAGAACACTCATTTGAGTGCAGAGCTCTGTCTTACCCTATAGGAAGGTATCAGGGGAAGGAAGGGGGCTGATAGAAAGGAGGGCAGATTGGGAGATGCAGTAGTCAGAAGCAAAACACTTTTGAGGATAGAAAGGGTGAAAGGAGAAAGAGTGTAGGATAAACAGGAGGAAATATGATGGACGTAAATGCACAGTAACCATAAGTGTGAAAAAATTTTCACAGGAAATTTCTCTGATAAAGGCCTCATTTTTCCAATATATTGAGAACTGAGTCAAATCTATAAAAATGAGACATTCTCCAATTGATAAACGCTCAAAAGATATGAACAGAAAGTTTTCAGATGAAGTAATCAAAGCTATCTATAGTCATATGAAAAAATGCTCTAAATCACTTTTGTGTGTGTGTGTGTGTGTGTAGGAAAATCTTTATTTGATTTTGGGCAGCCTCTTATTTTTTGACCTTTGGAGCAGCAGCTGCTTTCTGGGCAGGTGCCTTCTGGGCAGGTCCCTTTGGAGCAGGTCCCTTCTTGGCTGAGGCCTTCTGGCCAGAGGCTTTCTGGCCCTTCTGGCCTTTCTGGCCGGGGGCTGCTTTCTGGCCCTCAGCCTTCTTTGAGGGGATCTTCTTGGCAGAGACCTTAGTATCAAGTGCCTTCTGGGTGGCTCCCTTCTTGGGAGACCCCTTCTGGGTGGATGCCTTCTGGAGCTTCTTCACTTCATGCTTGATAATTCTATTTCTCATTTTCTTGGCCTTCGTGACTTTGTACTGGTCAAAATCTGTCATCTTGGCTTTCCGTTCTCTGGCTTTGATCTTCTTGACCCATCGTGTGGCTTTCCATTTTGTATTGATCTTTTCTTTCTCCCACGCAGACCGGACATACTTCTGACGGGCTCTGTGTGGGAACTTGAGCACGAAGTCTGTGAGTTGCATACACTTAAATGGCATGGCCTGTCTCCTCACACCGCTGCAGGGGCCATCAACCAAAGCCTGGTTCTGATCGATCATGTCCATGAGGGCCACCAGCTTGCCGGCGTGCGGCCCAAAGGAGAGGCCATGAGGCTGATCTCCACATAGCGCTTGAACACCATGTTGGCCGAATGAGAGCTCTAAATCACTTTTTGATTAAAGAAATGTAAATTAAAACAATTTTTTTTGTTTTTTCCTTTCTTTAAATTTTTTTTGTCTTTATTAAATTTTTTATTTACTTCTAGTTTACAAGATTCAGTTCCACAATCCCTTGAGTTTCAAATTTCTCCCTCTCCCTCTCCTCCCCCTGCTCCCCAGTCCCCCCCAATAGCAGCATGCAATCAAGCATAGGATCTACAAATACTTTCACATTAAACATTAGTCAGGTTATAAAGAAGGATTGTAACGGATGGAATGAACACTGGGAAAGAGGAAACAAAAACAAACAATAAAAAGAAAGAGAGCAGGTAGTTTGCTTCAATTTGCATTCAAACATTGTTCTTTCTAGTTCTTTCTCTGAATGTAGTCATCTCTCTCCATCATGAGTCTTTTATAACCCTGCATTGCTGAGAAGAGTCCAGTCTATCAAAGTTGGTCTTCACACATACATTGTGTCCGTAATTGTGTACAAATTTCTCCTGGTTCTGCTCTTCTCACTCAGCATCAGTTCATATAAGCCTCTCCAGGTAAATATGAAGTCCATCTGCTCCTCATTTCTTATAAAACAATAGAAATTAAAACAAAATTAAAATACCCCATACCTATTAGATTGGCTAACACTATAGAAAAGGAAAATGACAAATATTGGAGGGGAAAATTGAGATGCTAATGCACTGTTGGTGAAGTTGTGAACTGATTCAACCATTCTTGAGAGCAATTTGGAACTATGCCCAAAGGGCTATAAAAACCATGCATATTCTTTGACCCCTGAAATACCACTACTACATCTGTATCCCAAAAGAGATTAAAAAAAACAAGAAGGGGTGGCTAGGTGGTGCAGTGAATAGAGCACTGGTCCTGGAGTCAGGAGGGCCTGAATTCAAATCTGGCCTCAGATACTTAACACAAAAAACTAGCTGTGTGACCTTGGGGAAGTCATTTAACCCCAACTACCCTCCAAAAAAGGCAAAAAAAAATATTAGCCTTGGGGCGGCTAGGTGGTACAGTGAGTAAAGCGCTGGCCACAGAGTCAGGAGGACCTGAGTTCGGTTACAGCCTTAGACACTTAACATTCACACAAAAAAACTAGCCATGTAACCTTGGGCAAGTTACTTAACCCCAATTGCCCTACAAAAGGCAAAAAAAAAACCCCAAAAACCCAAGAAGGAAAAGGATTTGTACAAAAAATATTTATAGCAGCTCTTTTTGTGGTGGTAAAGAACTGGAAATTGAGGGGAATACCCATCAATTGGGGAATGACTAAACAAGTTGTAGTATATGATTATCATAGAATATTAATGTACCATGAGGAATGATGAGCAAGATGCTCTCAGAAAAACCTGGAAAGACTTATACGAACTGATCAAAGTGAAGTGAGTAGAACCAGGAGAACATTTTACACAGTAACAGCAATATTGTACAATGATCAACTGTGAGTGACTTGGCTATTTTAAGTAATACAAAGAAGATCCAAGACAAATCTGAAGGACTTATGATAAAAAAATACTATCAATCTCCAGAGAAAGAATTGATAGAGTCTGATTGAAGATCAAAGCATACTTTTTAAAACTTTCATTTTCTTTTTTCATTGTCTGTGTTTTCTTTCACAACATGATGTAATAGTTATGCAAATGGGAAGCTCTTTCCCATTCATTAATAGGCCTATGTGACCTGCTTAAGTCATATGGAAGCCTAAGTCACATGAGTTTGAGTCACATGAAGCCTGTAGTGGGAGAAGCTTGCTGAACAGGTGGAGCAGGAAGGGTGGAGCAGAGCCCAGAGGAAGTTGGTCAGAGCAGCTAGAGCTGAGGGAGAGAGAGAGAGAGGAAGTAAGCAGCAAGCTGTGTTCATTTGTGGGAAAGTCCTACCAGGGGGAAGTCTTGGGAATGATGGTGCCCCCTGCATTGTTATTGTGTATAGATTTCTTTGTTGCTATGATAGATTTGACTTTCTGGTGTTGGGATTCAACTTTCTGGTGTTTGAATAAATGTTTTGGTTCTGTCTTTCATGTGGAGAATCTGTTATATTTTGTGATTCAGAATTACACTGGCATATTCATAGATGCCTTAGGCACTGGAATGTTATGTTGGTGCTGACATGACATTATATAGAAATATATTTTAGAGGACTGCACATGCAAAACCTATATCAAATTGCTTGCCTTCTCAATGAGGGGAAAAAGGGAGGGTGGGGGAGGGAATTTGGAACTCAAAATTTTACAAAATGAATGTTAAAAATTGTTTTATATGTAATTGGGAAAAATAAAATAGCAAATAAATAAATGTTAATTAAAAAATGAACTGGAGAAGGAAATGAAAAACCACTCCAATATCTTTGCCAAAAAATCCTAAATGGGGTCACGAATAGGTCATGACTGAACAACCACCACATCAAATTGGAGAAACACAAAAGACTGTACAGTACTAGAGGAAGTAGAAATCATATCTGTTTGGGATTGGAGGAAGAGAAGGAGGCAATCAGGGAAAGCATCATGAAGGAAGCAACATTTGAGCTGAATCCTGAAGGATAGGTTTTCTTTTCCTATTTTTAATTTTAAGAATTTAATTTAAACTTAAGTAGTTTAATCCTGCAGAAAATATCTGTCTTATAGTGAAAGTCATCTGCCATCTATAGAGCCATCTGAAAGAATTGGGTCACCTCAGTTTAAATATCTGAGTCTGAATTTTTCACATTAATATCCCATTTTGGTGAAAGATTTGGTGGAAGATTTCTTCAAATAAAACAATGTTATTTGTTATATAAAGGGAGTTAAACAAGTGAGTCCCTAATCAATCTGATGAGCTCACAGGGAGTAAACCTTTGTCTGAGATAATTAAAGCTCCTCCCCACAGGTTTTGATCATTTTTGATTTCCTCAAGAATCAATGCAACTCCTGATTGGTTTTCTGTAACTAGGGCTGCCCCTCCAAGTGACTGACCAAATGGGACGTAGGAGCATGGACTCTTTTCGGGGGACTACCCCTTTGAGCAAGTATAAAAAGTATAAATTTTATACTTTTTCTCTTGTCCTTGCTAAGCTTAGCTGTGATTTAGATCTTGAAGAGGGGAGAGGCAGACTAGGGGGTGTTTTGGGAAGCAGCAAAAGCAGTAAGAATGAGAATGTCTAGTGACCAGAATTGCTTTCTCTCTCAGGGTAAGTTAAAGTAATAATAGCTCACATTTATGTATCACTTTGAAGTTTATAAAGTACTTTACAAATGTTATCTCATTTGATCCTAAAAACAATCACATGAAGTGGGCAATGTTACTATGCCAATTTTACAGATCAGGAAACTAAGGCATCCAGAGGTTAAGTGACTTGTCCAAGATTACACAGTTAGTAAGTAAACAAATAAATACAAACGTAGTGAAAGGATGTTAAGTTTCTGAGATCCATGGGTGGGATCCCATAGAGTCTTTTACATTGCCACTAGTAAACTACCCAACATTCTCCACTGCTATGGCCTGATTTCCTCATATAGGCATGTTCTCTGTCTTCTTTCTTCCAGTGTGGTATGGTTAGTTAATTGGTTAAATTATTGGTAGTAACCCTAGATTAATCTAATAGTTTAGGTGAGACTAGACCATCTTCCTCGAACATTACTGCAGATATTATGCAAAGTAAAAGTACTAGACAAAGAGTAAAGGGAGTCTTGGGTATTGGTCCTGCCTTATCATCTACTAGTTGAAGTCACACAGTTTCTCTTGTCTTACTTCCTTCATCTATAAGTGAGAGAATTAGGCAACGTTATTTATATTTAGTTCATTTCTAAAATTCCATGATTTATCCCTTTATGGCAAGACTCCTTGAGCTTTCTAAGGTGATACCTAGTTAATCTGATCAACTAATCAATTACAACGGGTTAATGGGAGATAGCTGAAAGGGAGTGTCCCAGACAATATAGATGAAGCAAGTAGACCTCTCCTAGATATAATGACCCCCCCCCCTTTTTTTTCTTTTTGGAGCAGGGAAGGCAGGGCAATTGGGATTAAGTGACTTGCCCAAGGTCACATGGCTAGTAAGTGTTGAATGTCTGAGGCCAGATTTGAACTCAGGTCCTCCTGACTCCAGGGCTTGTGCTCTATTCACTGTGCCACTTAGCCACCCCTATAATGACCCTTTTAAATCTAATCTAGAGGAAAGGTTCTAGCAGTAGAAATCTTAGACCCAAGAGAAAGAGGGGAGAAAGCCACCATGGCAAGATAGTGGTGGTGGGATTATTTCAGGGGTGGGTAGGACTTTGCAGCAGGGCTTCTCAAATTTTAGCATATGGCATTGTATACTTCATCTCTATCTATGGCCATCCCTCCAAGCCACTTAACATTTATGCTACTTTAAAAACAAAAAAAGAAATACTTTTTTACTTAAGTATTGCTAAAGAAAGATGTATGAAAGATGAGTAAAAAGCTAAAATGGAAGGAACAGAGGGCAAATTGTAGAACAGGAGAGGAAAAGAAAAAATGACTGCTTTATCCATTACAGTGTTCAAACACTGTTTTGATCTTGTTCTCCTGTTGTTTTTTTTTAAGCAATTGGGGTTAAGTACAAGGTTACACGGCCAGTTTTTTGTTCTCCTGTTTTAAAAGAAAGAAAAATTAATTGGAATTCCTAAGAAGCAGAAATAAAAGTTCAAATTTATTTCTAAGATATCTTGTTAGTGATAATTCTTCCGTTTCCAATAGACCAATCAAGCACATTGGATTCTAGCTAATTAAGTTACTTAACTATTGGGTAACAGGGGAAGTATAGGCAGCATTTTCAAAGATCCATATCTTTTACATAACCCTTTCTCCGAGACCAGGCCACTCAGCTTTCTACACTGTTCCTGTAGCTTTCATCTAAAAAAGCATATAACTGGCCCTCATAAAAACAACTCCCCCATTGCCATGAGAAGACAAAATTACATTAGCTAGTTCAAACCAGCCAAAAACCACCAGTAGAAGTTAGAACTTGGGCCCTTTGGGGTTAACAAGTCTCTCATTTGAACAATGTGGTGAGAACATTTGCTTTTAATGATACACTTACCACTAACTTTAAATCTCCAAACAGTGCTGAGTGATTTACATAAGTATATATTATGTATGTATGTAGCATAGGCATGCTATTGTCATCTTGTTTAGATTATGAACAAAACTTAAAAAATTATTAAAGTTTCTCAAGGTCTCAGATTCTTCCCTTTTCTTTCCTACAGATTTCTGAGACTGGAACACCTGTGTTATGTGTGTATGTATATAGAAGAAGGGAAGGAAGAGAAGGAGATAGTGAGGGATGGGGGATGGTGGAGAGAGAGAGAAATAAAGAAGGAAAGACAGACTTTGAGGAAACAACAATGTGGTATTTTAGAAAAACTGGCCTTACAGTTGGAAAGGCATGGGTTTAAGTCTTATTTCTTTCTTTTTTTGTCTTTTTGGATGGAGAAAGGCAGGGAAATTGGGGTTAAGTGAATTGCCCAAGGTCACACAGCTAGTAAGTGTTAAGTGTCTGAGGCCAGAATTGAACTCAGGTCCTCCTGACTCCAGGGCCAAAGCTCTCTTTACTGCACCACCTAGCTGCCCTTTTAAGTCTCATTTCTGATACTCACTGGCTGTGACCTTGGGCAAGTCACTTAAATTCTCCGTGCCTCAAGCAACTTTTTAAGACTACAAAGTTGTAAAACAGTTGGTGATCTATATTATTAGCAATGAAGCTTTCTTTATTGGGAGTTCTCTGTACTAATAAAATCAGCTGAAACAGGTCAAGGTCAGCAAAGATGAATCTCATGAAAGAGCCTGGGATGTACCTAACAATAGGTCCGGAGGTACCAGGGGCAAGAGTTTTTCTAGGCAAGGGGGGTGGCAGATACTGAAAGTCAATAGGAAGAAAAATCAATTTCTAGAGCAGAAGACAAGGTTGAGTAGGTGTGTGTGTGTGTGGGGTAAATTGGATGTACTAAAGGTAGGAAAAAATTGAATCTAGAAAAATTAACTAATGTAGATAAAGTCAGACAGGTACTGCCTAATCAAGGAGCTCTTAACCTTCATTGTGTCATGGATCCCTCTGGCAGTCTGGTGGTCTATGAACTCCTTCTCAGGATCATGTTTTTAAATGGAAATCAAAACTAACGTTACAGTGGAAATATCAATTACATTGAAATAGAGTTATCAAAATATTTTTTAAAAGTAAGTTCCCAGATCCTAAGTTAAGAACTCCTGGTAAGCAGACAGGATCAAGAGTCTGGAAGTCAAAGAGAAGAGAACTATGAACACAAGACACTAAGGTAAGCACTGATCTAAGGACAGAGATTTGTTTGCTTTATAGTCTATCATCACTACTGTCCTAATCATCATTGCCATCATCACCATTATTTTGTACTCTCTGCTTGGTGAGGACAGCCGAAAGCCCACAAGTATTAAATTAGAACCAGAAAAAAAAAATTGGAACCTGCTCATAAATGGGACAGGAATGGAGCTACTGGGATTGTCTCACAACTTGGCCTTAAAGAGAAATTACAAAGACATAGAAGTAATGACTGATGTAAACTTATTATTACTGAGGGACTTAACATAGTATTTGGAACTAGAGTATACACATATGAGACAGCTTGTAAACAAGTCAACTAATACCAAAAATCCAGTAAAAATTGATACGTAAATCCTAGAGGATGCAAAGGAAATGAGGGACCAGAATATATTGGGATATTAATAAATAAATAAATATTCAGGAAAGATCTTTTGTTAGGGCAGAGTTTTGAGATGGTCTTAAAAGAAAGAACCGATAATGGATATGAGATAGACATTTTCCACATGTTTTATTATGGGCTTGGGGAGGGGGTACACTGAAAGAAGTGACCTATTTTAACTCATTATAATGAAATCCTGAAGAACTTCATTAAATTAAATGCAGACAAAAAGGGGTCACTAAGGTTTGCCAAATTGCCAAACCACTGGAATTTCTCTTCTCAATAGTTCTCTTTAGAGGGAGTAATCCCCTATTCTTGCAGTTTTGGGTAAAAATATTTTTTTAGTTCATGTCTTCCAAGTAATCACAAAATTTCCAAGGTTTTTATTTCCATCTTTAATTCCCAATGATCTATTTGTATTTTCCAGAAAAACAAAATTTTCTTTACTTCAGTGTTTTTATCTTTCTCATGCATTTATAGTTACACTATTTGACCCTTACATAGCTCTCTAGTTTTCTTCTCATAGGGTAAATAGCTAAACTTTTAACAGTTTGGTTTTTACCTTTTGGTAAAAACAAACAAACAAAAACCCCATAATATCAAGGACCTCTGATTTTTTTTTCAGTGTTAGAACTCCTAGTATGGGAACTCCTTTTACCAAATCAGATTGCAACTCATTTATAACTTAAAATTTTAGAGAGTTGCCTAAGGCTCAGAGAGGTTAGTTGATTTGCCCATGATCACACAACTATTAAGTGTGAGAGACAGTATTTGCATTCAAGTGTTCTTGACTCTCAAGCTGTCCAAGAAAAAAAAATTGTATTTATTTATAAGACAGAGCAAATATATTTAGACCTAAATGATTCCAAACCGTGTGACTAGTAAAGCATTTTCCTTCAATGGTATTAATATTCTGGCTAATGGTCACATTTTGTTAATTTTTCATAATTGCAGGGTGGCTAGGTAGCACAGTGAATAGAACACCTGCCCTGGAGTCAGGAGGACCTGAGTTCAAATCTGGCCTCAGACACTTAACACAAAAACTAGCCATGTGACCTTGGGCAAGTCACTTAACCCAAAATTGCCCTCCAAAAAGCAAAAAGAAAATTTTTTTTTTTTCATAATTGTTATAGGCACAAGCTTAACTTTAGGTGGAAGGGTTGACATGTGTTCAATGTTTAACAAAATGCAAAGTAGTAGGAAATTCCCAACGAAGTTATGTAAGTACATTTGATTGAACTTTTCCTCCCTGCGATGGCTTGGATAACTTACACATTTCACACCTTGAAAAGGGCAATTTTCTTGTCCTCTTATACTGAACAAGGAACACTCCTAGTTTCTTAGGCTAACACTGGACACTTTGTTGTTAAACTCGACCGGTTACATTTATATGAAATTCAGACGGGTCTGAATAGCCAGGGTATGAGACCTTTCCTGACCAAGGATATCTCACTCTCTTACATCTTTGGGCTTTACATCTGAACAAATGTTAATTATCCCAGATGTTTGTGGTCAGATAGCTCATGCAGCATGGTAATGACTTAAGAACAAGATGCCAAACTCATAGACTAAAACACAAAGTAGACCTCTCCTATTTCCTATCTTTCTGGTATACTCTAACTGCCGTTTAGCTTTTTCAGCTACTAAGTGCATAAAATACATATAACAAACCTTCCTGACTTTTCGTGTCAATGTGGCTTGGCCAACAAATAATCCAGGAGCCCTTTTAAGGAAGTTACCAAGTGATTTCATTCGTTATTTTGGAAGCAAAGACTGTTGCAAAGCATGAAGGATATTTGGTTAACTCTTGGCTAAGAAGAGCGAAAAATTCACATAGACAGAATAATTTGCAGTTTGAAAAAGTTCTGTGAGGTAGGTAGTACCAGAGTCATTCTTAGTTTGAAGATCCAGATATTGAGGTTAAGGGACTTGCCCCAATCAGACAGCTAGTACATCTCAGAGCCAGGCCTTGAACTGAGATCTTCCCAATTCCAAAGCTAATACTCTTCTCCTTATACCATACGGCCTCTGATTCTTATATTATATAAATTTTAGAATTTATAAAGTGCTTTCATATACATTATCTCACAACAGCTTTGTCAGGTAGGTAGGGCAAAGATTAATTATTTCCATTTTACAGATGAAGAAACTCAAGATATACATATATAGTTATCAGGTAATATCTTATTAGCTGTGCTTCATTCCCTACTTGGGCCAGGTATACCTTGCCTTAGCCTGTGGGTTCAGGCCACCCACACACTCAGATGAATTTTCCACTGTACCCTTGGATTAAAAGGTCTTTGTCTAAGTATTAGACTACATCCTTACTGTTGGTGTCTTGCACATGTATTTGTTGCTGTTATTGTTGAGTTGTTTCAGGCATATCTGACTCTTTGTGACCTCATTTGGGGTTTTCTTGGCAAATATGCTGGAGTAGTTGGCTATTTCCTCCAGTTCATTTCAGAGGTGAGGAAAAGAGACAAATGGGGTTAAGTATTAATGCCTAGTATTACATAGCTAATTAGTGTCTGAAGTTGGATTTGAACTCAGGTCCTCTTGACTCCAGGGCATTCTCTATCCACTACCCCACCTAGAAGCCCTGTGCATACAGTAGTAAGTAGTAATTGTGTGTTGAATTGAATGCAATTGATACCTATTGCCTATTATACAGACTATACTATTAACAATGAATAATAATAATAGACTACTAATTAGTCTATTATTATACAGACTGGAATAGAGCCTAACCTCTTTTTGCTTAGACCATTTCCTGGATCTTTCTGTTCTCTAGTCTTCTAGCCTGGGATCATGATTCTTGCTGTTTGATCCATAGCTTTTGGACCATATCTGCTTAGATACACAATATCTAATTATTTCTCCCTGCCTTAGCTAATTTTCTTGAACTCGATCTCTTTCCTGTATAGATTTATGGTATGTTCACTTTTCTCCATCTTGGCTGAGCTCTGTGAACTTGAGTTTTGAACTGTATTACCTGATACCCCAACTCCTGTCTGGCCTACATTCACGTCTGCCCCCATCCCACCCCCTTCCAGGTCAGCCTTAATTTCTTGCTAGGCAATTCCAGTGTGACAGCAAATACTATGGCTTTGTCTAAACTTTGGTTCCCATCCTGGAAGTCAGGCCTCCTGAGAAAACCATTACTCACTCTCCCTAGAGGCAAGAATCCAACAGAAAATTCACCATAGCTTTGCCCTTGGGGGTGGAGGGGAGAATTCCAAGAAATAAAACTAAGTGAATTGTGATGTTGAAAAATTATGAGATCATAGAATCTGGGAAGGATCTTTGAGGTCACTTAGCCCAACACCTTCATTTTGCAAATGAGGCAACAAATGCTACTCTGAGATATTGAGTTACTTGCTCAAAGTCTCATAGTTAATAAGTGACTTGAACCATGCTTTGGATTCAGGTCCTCAGACACCCAGCAGAGGGATCTTCATCTATAGAAGAGACTGAACCTGGCCTGGTAATGCCTACCAGCTCTGCATGTGATGATGAAGCAGATAAAAGCACTTTTTTTTTTTCTAAGCAATCGGGATTAAGTAACTTGCTCAAGGTTACACGGCCAGTTATTTCTGGGTGTGGTGCTGAGTATCTGAGCCCGGATTTGATCCAGGTCATCCCGACACTGGAGCTGGTACCCTTACTTGCTGAGCCACCTGGCCACCCCTAAGCAATTGGGGTTAAGTAACTTGCTCAAGGTTACACGGCCAGGTGTTTCTGGGTGGGTGCTAAGTGTCTGAGCTCAGGATTGGATCTCCTGGTCTTCTCAACACTGGAGCTGGTGCTCTTACTCGCTGTGCTACCTGGCCGCCCCGATAAAAGCACTTTTGCTCTTTAAGAGTATTTGGATTCCATTGACTTAAGGCTAAAGACTACAACTGTAATTTATTTATTTTTTTTGCTTTTTATTTTTGGAGGGCAATTGGGGTTAAGTGACTTGCCTAAGGTCACACGTGTGATTTAATTTTTTAAGAGAAATAACCAAGTCCTTGAGGCTGCTGCTTTTTCCCTTTGAAGAACTGCCAAGGAATTAAAATTCTTTTCTGAAACACATCTCACTCAGAAGCCAGCATTTCTGTCCCCTTACTCCTTAAGGCTGACACCAATATCTGAACCTCCAAAGGGTATCAACTAGTGCTTCAGACTAGGATATCTCTCAGTTTTCTGTAGAAGCTTGGGAACCCTTACTATCCATACCAAAACCTACCAGAGCCAGACATTCCTGGGACGTCCATATCTTCAAAATGTGACACAAGAACACCAGAGCCCTGCAATTATGGCCCCAGACTAACCATGATCATTCTAGAAACCATCTTGGAGATGCCAAGGTCCACTGAGATTCCTTCCAGGGTGACACTGAACAGATCCAACTTCAGGATCAGTGACCCTCACCTTTCCCTAGGTGGATATGGGTATGTCCAAGTGTCGTTACACTTAAGAAAAGGGCCTAATATTATGTAGATTGATTCTGATCAACTCATATTGATGAACACCTAGAAAACAGAGTTTTGGGTGACAGCCAGAGTTCATATATCACTTTAAGACTTGCAAAAGCAGGGCGGCCAGGTAGCACAGCGAGTAAGAGCACAGGCTCCAGTGTTGAGAACACCTGGAGATCGAATCCCGGGCTCAGACACTTAGCACCCACCCAGAAACACCTGGCCGTGTAACCTTGAGCAAGTTACTTAACCCCAATTGCTTTAAAAAAAAAAAAAGACTTGCAAAAGTACTGTAGGCATGTCATTTCATTTGATGTATTCATGACAATGCTATGAAGTAGGTTCATTATTTTCACTCCCATTTTACAGATCAGGAAACAGAGACTAAGATTTAATGTCTTATCAAGGGTCATATGGCTTGTAAGGATCTAAGGGGGAATTTGAACTATGGCCTTCCTGACTCCAAGTCTAACACTCTATCCACTGTGCCAGTTAGCTAAATGGAAAATTACTTGTAATTGTTAATGAAAGGGGAACAAAGCAGTTTCTGCTGGTCCATGCTTGTCTCAATGAAAAAGACATTTTTTTCCTTTTAGGTACCAGCAACTTGCCCTGATCTAAGTAAAGCTGATGAAGGAGGATCTGGTTCCATCATTAGCATTGGTGTCTATAAACCTGATGCAGAGGGAATCATACTTGCTGAGGAAACAGCATAGCATGTGCTACCACCCAGTTAGTAACACTGATGTGGCAGAGGGGGTCTTCATCTACAGAAAAGACTGAGCCCAACCTGGCAATGCCAACTAGCCCTACATATGGTGGTGAAGCAGATAAAGTACTTACTCTCACTCTGTAAGAAACTGAATAGGACACGGCAGCTGCACCTCCGATAGCAAATGGCTTAGAGAAGGGGGGAAATCCCTTCTGTTCTTCTGAGTCAGTAACAGGATTTTATTTCAGTTCCAAACCTGTCCTGACCCCCTCCAAGTCTCCTGCCAAACTGGATTGGATGGGACATCTGTGAGCTTTGATTAAAAGGCTCCTGACATCAAAGAAGAACAGAGGGAGATGGTCTAGACTTTGAACCTAATGTACCTTTATGCGATTTGGTAGAAGTATGTATATAGTGTTTAGCCCAACTATATAAGCCCAAACACTTACATAGTATAGCCTACTATGCAGGCACCCTGGGAGGTAGATGCTTATTACCCCCATTTTACAGTTGAGGAAACAGAGGTTTAAGTGCCTTGACCAACATCACATAGCTAGTAAGTGTCTGAGGCTGGATTTGAATTCAGGTCTTCCTGACTCCAGACCTAGAGCTCTATCCATTGCAAGAAAAGGGTGAAGATAGCCCCTGGTAAAAACTACTTTGTTCCTTATTCCTTTCAACTCTCTGTTTCTCCTTCAGTCAGATGGTATCCACTTGTCTCAATATTTGAACTCAAATCTACTCACTTTCTGATACCTTTCTGTCCCTGGTCAGGAAGCACATAGCAATGTTACCTCAGCATATTGAGATTATGTGTCAGTATCAAGCTTAATTCTTTATGCAGGTGCCTTGTTACAACAGTCAGGTCCCTTATTTCCCAGACTTTTTGCCCGAGTTCCCAATTCCTTTATTCTCTAGGTTTCTGATCCCTCTTTCTCAGTCTCCTGGACTCTTGACCTTTCCTTAACTTGACCAAACCCATTATGTCCATTCCCTGGTTTTGCAGTCTCATCTATAATTTGACCAGTGGTTTACCAAACTTTTTTGCCCTGTCAGCCAGCCTCACTCCTGTTTAGTGGAGTTTTGAGTCCTGACTCCTTCTGGCTATCACAGAATTCTTGCCACCCTCCCTGTTCTTAGGCTATGAGGTACCAGTTGGAGAATTGACTTACCAAGCCAAGGATTGCAAAGGAGCATCTGGTTATAAGGGGAAGAGTGGTTGCTAAGCTACAGGGAGAGTGGGGACTCTCAAGGTAGAAAATGGAAGGTCTGTAAGTGTCATTTGAGAGAGAAAGAATAAGTGGGACACGCACTGGGGAGAGGAATTTGTTCTATTGCCTGCTTAGTGACTAAGTTGAGAAGAAAAAACATTTCCATTGACCGATATATAACCATGCTCCACAGGGAAGGGACGCTGGTGGGAAATGTCTGGGGAATGAGGGAGGGACTGAGTCAGGGATGATTGATTATACAAGGCTGAGGGATTATCAAAGAGAGAACTTGGGAGAGGTAGCGGGAATGTTTGTGGGATGAGGGTAGGAAGTAATACTATTACTTTAATACCAATATTGATATAGTGTTCTAAAGTTTACAAGATAGAGTTCTAGTATGTCTGAATATGTATTGCTGTACAACAGTATTTTGGCAAGTTTATTTATTATAATTTTAAAGAATGCAATGGCTATTGATCTGACCATGGTGCTCTACAGTCTGTCTTGTCCCAAGGCAGGAGGATAAATTAGGTCTTGTATAGTCCTGTCATTTTATGAAAATTGGTATATTTCAGTGTATACAGTATAGTTTAATATAGTGCAGTATAGTATAGTGTAGTATAGACTATTGTTACTCTCAGTCCCCAATTTCATTGGTAGCCTGGGCCCCCAGAGAATAACCACTATGTCTTTCCTTAGGGTTCTTGGCTGATATCAGACAGTTAGCTTTTAGAAACAGTTATTTTCTACAATGATACAGCCAATATAAAACAACCTCCCAAAAATCTATGACAGATTCTTCAGCAAGTACATAGAGTCCAGGAGAAACTGTGCTTAAGCTTAGAATATTATAGCAAAAGACATCCTTTTGCTTGAGTCCTCAAGATGCCTCGCTCAGGTATGGTGTAACATTTGTCCTGGGTTCTTTTGCAGATCCTTGAATCCCCTTTTCCTCATCATTTAACATCTATGTGAAGCTCTAAATACAGACACTATTTGCTAGCCACTGCCATCCTGGGAATGCTGCTAGGAGGCTGATGAAAAGTTCAAATTCTTTCATCTGAAGCTCATAAGATTTTCCAGGCTGGAGGATGCTCTCATCTTTTTCCTCTAAGTGGGTCTCTCTCAGGGGGACACCTGGAAACTTCTACCACTAAGTCCTAGTTTACTATAATCCCCACAGGGGATGACCAAGTCTCTAAACTAGTCTTAACAGACTATCAAACCTAGCCTTTGTTGAAAAAGATAGCTTGACTATGCCCAAAGAATTATACAATTTTGCATACCCCTTGACCCAGAAATATCACTATTAGGCCTATATCCCAAAGAGATCAAAGAAAAAGGAAAAGGACTCACATGAAAAAAAAATTATATCAACTCTTTTTGTGGTGGCAAACAACTAGCCCATCAACTGGGGAATGGCTAAACAAGTTATGATCTATAATTTGTTATAAACAAGTTATGATATATAATTTGTGCTATAAAAATGATAAGCAGGATTCTTTCACAAAAAATTTCAGGAAGATTTATATGAACTGATACAAAGTGAAGTAAGCAGAGCCAGTAGAACATTGTCCTGTTACTATAATAGCAATATTGTAAGGATGTTCAACTGTGAAAGATTTGATACATTATGGTTTTTTCTGAGAAGGGATCTCTAGGTTTCACTAGACTTCCAATATGGATCATGGCACAAAAAGGTTAAGACATTCTGGGATAGCTGATTTCTAAGGTGTCTAACATTCTATGACTCTACTACATGATATAAAGTATACAATATATTTGATCCAGACAATGATCCAAAACAATTCCAAAGGATTCATGGTAAAAAATGCTATTCACCTCCAGAGAAAGAACTGATGAACTCTAAGAGCAAATGAAAGCATACTTTCTAAAACTTTCTTTATATTTCTTGTTTTGCATATGTGTGTTTTCTTTTGCAATATGACTAACATGGAAAAAGTTTTGCATGACTTCACATGTATAATCTACACTATATTGCTTGATTTCTAAAGGGGTGGGGGAGAGGTGAGAGGGAGGGAGAGAATTTGGAACTAAAAATTTTAAAAAGCGAATGTTAAAAATTTTTAAATATGTAATTGGGAAATATTTAATGAAATAAATAAAATGTATTACAAACAAATAGTAAATTGAGAAACAATTGAAAAGTAACAAAAAAAAGCAAAAAGGAAAAAGATGTCCTGGCCTTGTTCATATCTAGTTTATACCTCTGATTATCTCATCTGAGAAGTATTCTCATTTGACAAAGGTAACAGGACTTAGCTATGTTGTCAGTAACTATAAGTGTAGTGAAGTGATTTGATTGATTATTCAATCAATCCCCATTCTTACACTTTCATACCCAGTAATTTTGACCTCCAAGTATCTGATAATTTAGAAGATAATTAGAGGCCTCTGTCAGTGCCCTGATGTCAATGACACCAAACTGAGGCTTTAAGATAAGGAATTGGGATGAGGTAAGTTCTATGAATGCTAAAAGACCAGCTATTTAAGTAAGTGGTAAGTAAGTCAGTAAAATAAGTAAGTAAGTAAGTCAGTAAAGGGAGCATAGATATGGGAGTCAGGAATCAGTAACTGAGAAGACATTAGGGGACCAGGAAATCAGAAAGATGCTCCTGAAAAGGCATAAGGGCAGTCCAAGGTCCAAAAGGAGTAAAAGATCAGAAGCTAGGGAAACTAGTACAGTGCAGAAGGGCCATGGTAGAACAAGAATAAGAAGAGGAACACATCAATCAATGAATCTTAATTAGTGAAGCAAGTATGTGCCTGCTTCTGTTTGTTTTTTCTCCAACTTCTGTGGGGTAGCAGCTAAGCCTGATGGTTTAAATGGCCCTAGGCTCTACTGGTAGGAATAAGCAGCTGGTCACACTGGGCTAAGAGTGCACATAGGGCAGTTTTTAGTTTGAACCTCCTGATAGACACCAAGGGAGGTTTGACTTCATCTATTTAAAAAAATAAGTCCATGTGGAAGAGTTAATATGGCTCTCTTTATATCTTGAAATTCTCACAATTTAATATTCAGGTTTTTGTTAGAGAGTTGGCACTGACTCCATTTTCCTTTTGAAAACAAAGTTATCTGCCAGCTCATATGTAAAATATTATCCAGAAGTCAACTATGAAAGTCAGAGATGGGGAATTTTAAAAAACCAGAAGGATGCATTCAACAAAGTCTTAACTCTAATGGCTCACTGGGGGCATGGAGGTAGCAGTGGGGACTGGCCTAACGAAGTTTGCTTGAAGGATGATGAATTTTTGGGCTGCAGAAATTCTCAAAGACCATTTACTAAGTCTTAGAGGAATTTTAATCTCTTGGTACAACCACACTGACAAAACCACTGATCTTTTAAATATTGAGCTGTATGAGGGACTGTGTATATGTATGTGTGTATATACATATATTTATGCATATACATACATATCTATTTATACTTCGACACACTTAGATATGTATATATAACAAAAGTCCCTAGTAATCCATCTGAGAACTCTGATTCTGGAACACTTTTCTAGTGTTCTCAGGTTCAGTATGGAGCGTGAATACAGTTATGCAAATCATGGCCTGCTTCTCTTACCCCTAGTAAAATAATCTCTGCTTACAGATTATGCAGAACATAGTTAAGCATTTAATTAAAACTTAAAAACAATGTAAATAACAAGGAAGAATTAATAATAGCATCATTCTTTCCCCTGCTCCACCAGTATTCAAATGTCTGCAACCTCTTCAAGGTACCAAGCCAATTAAATTCTAATCCCTATCAAATCACCTAGCATTTCAGGGGAGGGACAAAATCATGTCTGATTCACAAGTTAGTAATAAGGAAGGGTTCAGTGCTCTCTGTCTCATGGAGATCTGAGGAAAACTTTTGTATCAGGATAAAAATCAAAGTCTCTTACTAGGGCTCTATGATTTGATCTTCCCCATATGAAATAGATACTATTATTACTCTATTTTATAACTGAGTGAACTAAGGCTCAGGACACTTAAGGAGTTGCCCAGTGTCTCATAGCTAGTAAGTATCTAAGGCAGGATTCAAATCCAGGTCCTCTTCATCCTAATTCAAGCATTTAATATACCAGGTCAAACTACCGTTCAGCATTCAGATTAGAACCATATGCAATATACCACACACATAGGTCAAATGGAATATATTAATATCATAGACTGAGCTTGTATATGCAGTAAATTAGTGAAATGTATGTAATGTGTATTTTATATCTACCCTTAACCTTATGACTTTGAGTCAGATTTTTTTCAATTTATTTATTTTTAGTTTCCAACATTCCCTTCCATAAGTTTTAAATGTTCTCCCCCTCCCTCCCCAAGACGGCATGCACTATGATATGAACTCTACACATAAATTGCCATTAAACACATTTTCATATTAGTCATGTTGCATAGAAGAATTATAACGAATGAGAGAAACCAGGAGAAAGAAAAAAAAAGCAAAACAAAATAAAACAAAAAAGAAAATAGTCTTCTTTGCTGTGCGCTCTGATTCCATAGTTCTTTCTTGGGATGTGGATGGCATTTTCCATCATGGGCCCTTTGGAATTGTTTTAGGCCCTTGCATTGCTGAGAACAGCTAAATCTATCAAAATCAGTCACCACACACTGTGGCTGTTACTGTATACAATGTTCTCCTGGTTCTGATCACTTCACTTAGCATCAGTTTATAAAAGTCCAGGATTTTCTGAAGTCTGCCTGTTCATCATTTCTTATAGCACAATAGTATTCCATTACATTCATATACCACAACTTGGTCAGTCATTCTCCAATTGATGGGCATCCCCTCAATTTTCAATTCTTGACCACCTCAAAAAGAGCTGTTATACGGGGCAGCCAGGTAGCACAGCAAGTGAGAGCACTGGCTCCAGTGTCGGGATGACTTGGAGATCGAATCCTGGGCTCAGACCACACCCAGAAATAACTGGCTGTGTAACCTTGAGCAAGTTACTTAACCCTGATTGCTTTAAAAAAAAAAGGCTGTTTTAAATATTTTTGTACATGTGGGTCCTTTTCCCATTTTTATAATCTCTTTGGGATATAGCCCTAGAAATGCTATTGCTAGGTCAAAGGGTATGCACCTTTTTATAGCCCTTTGGGCATAGTTCCAAATTGCTCTCCAGAATGGTTGGATCAGCTCACAGCTCCACGAACAATGAATTAGTGTTCCAACTTTCCCATATGCTCTCCAACATTTATTGTTTTCCTGTTTTGTCATGTTAGCCAATCTGATAGGTGTGATGTGGTAACTTTGAGTCAGATTTTGAGAGACTTAGTAATAAAAGCATAACTCTTCACAAATTCCCAATAGTAGCCACTCAATGGTAGAAAAATCTTTAGTTCTCAAAAATTTCTCATATTTTGGCCAGAATGAGTGCTTGTTTTCTCAGGGTAAGTATTCACTCCTTTTGGAAACACCAAGTTACCCTCACACTTGATAGAGGTTCTACAGCATTGATATTTGGAGCAAATTCAGCAAACTTTCCTCATGTTCTTCCAACACATTTCGAAACACAATGGAATCATTCCAATACTTCCAAATAATTCATGTCATCAACTACTTTTTCTCTGGGCAACTGAAAAGCAACAGGGCCCTCAGAAAATCCCTACAAGGTTCTGTTCATACAATTTCATTGTGGAGATAAAGGTCATTGTTTCTTTATTGTCTTCAAACAATCAGCAAGTATATATTAAGCATTTGCTATGCACCAAGTGCTATGATAGGTACTGGGGAAACAAAACCAAAACCAAAATATTACCTGCCTTTAAGAAGCTTACATTCAGGAGACACGAGTTACCTATACAAGTATATACAGAATATATAGCTAATGGGGCTTTGGAACATTCTTAGAGTACCTAGATGGGGTCAGCATAAATAAGTTGCTGGAGGACATGCTTCTGAAAGCTTAGAGAAGTGGTGCAAATGTTGAGAACCGGCATTTGCTTACTACATGGCTGAGGCCAGCCTTTTTCCCTTTGCTGCATGTGTGACCAGAACTGTCTCCATTTAAAAAACTAACTTGTAGAACATTGTTAAGGCTTTTTCCTACATTCACATCCTAGGGTAAGGAACTCCACTTACAATGTACAGTAAAGAGGAAATGACTAGAGGCTGCCTCTCTTCTTTTTCCCCACCCCCCATAATTTTGGCTCTGTGGCCTTGAAAATATAAGCCTGAGTAGTTTGGCCTTTTTCTCTGTCCTTTAGCATTCTTGGGGATGGAAGTGGCATATCCAACAGTCAGTTCAAACCACAGGGATCCTAGAATCCAGTAATTTAGGCTGGATGTAACAATCATTCTAGCAGTGGAGGCAAGGGCACAGGGATGTTAGCTCTGAGGGGCTTTGGACTTGAACTTGATGGTACTAATGCCATGGAGGAAATGAACTAAACTGTAAAATGTAATTCCTCTTCCCTCCCCAGCAACTAAGGTGGTGTGTGTGCGCATGTGTGCATGTGTGCTATAGCCCTGAGGTATGGGAGAAAAATGTATATTTTTTTCTAGCTATATCTTTCTTTTTTTTTTCTTTTTGGAGGGCATTTGGGGTTAAGTGACTTGCCCAAGGTGACACGGCTAGTTTTTGTGCTAAGTGTCTGAGGCCGGATTTGAACTTGGGTCGTCCTGACTCCAGGGCTAGTACTCTATTCACTGTGCCACCTAGCAGCCCCCCTAGCTATATTTTTGAAACAAATGTACCTTTGTAAAAGTTACTCTGATGTTAAGTAGTTAAATAGAACTTGGATGCTAATCATAGGGTTCCTAAAATGGAGGAGCACAATCAGTGGGGGCTCAAGTTGATAGAGGAGAAACCCCCCAAACTCCTTAGGGTACAGAAGAACTCTAGAATTTAATAGACTTTGGTCCTGAGAGAGTGGGCTCAGAGGCCTGTGTTATGTATACAAACTAAATGCAAGGTAGTATTAGGAGGAAAGGACTGAGCACCTGGGAGGGTCAGAAAAGCTTTTATGTAGGAGCTAGGATTTAAGCTGAGTACTAAAAGAAACAAAGGAATTGAAAAGATCTCAGAGATAGGAAGGAAAACATTCTGGGGAGGCCTGGAGACAGGAGGTGGAGTGTGACCATTAGCAAGAAGGCCAGTTTGGATGGCCTAGCCTTAGGTGCATTTTTCTGTGTGTTCTTCAGTGCTATTTCTCCTCCATCTTGCAACATATCTGATAGAATTATAGTGGTGGGGCTATTATCCTTGATGGTGAAAAGAACTGGTTATAAAAAATCTTTTCAGAGTGTCTCCATCTTTTGTTATTCTTATGTCAGTTTCATCCTTGGAATGATTTTGCTTAGTTGAGTTTCTCTTCAAGCTTTCTTTATACTTATTTTCCTCTTTACTGTTCCTTGCTGTTTTATGAGGTAATACTGCTTATAATCTTCTCAATCCTACATAAGGTTTTGTAAACCTATTTATATTCTAAACTGATGTTGCTTTTGGCTATCAAATCTCTCTGCTTGGCAAAGAGATCAAATGTCTACTGCCTAGGATGGTTTCTAGACTTTTCGTTTCCTTGTTGTAGCAATTGATTTAGGTCAGCTCAACTTCTGTTTGAAATTGTTATCTGTGTCAGTATTGTCATAAGGTACCCATTATGGAAAATTATGATATTTTGGGGATTCCTTCAAGTCCTGGCTAGAATCTGGTATTAGAGTAATGCTGGAGTAGCAGGGACAGATGAGGAGATGTTGGAGACTCATGGCAAGCCCTGGATGGTTTGCCTTTAACTGCATATAATCCATGCAAATACAGATTACACAATTCATGATTATTAGTAGATTCCCTGCCTATTTCTTATGTGTCCACATTTCTTATTAAATATTTCCATTATAATAAATGGAATTTTCCAACATAAAAATACTTTGAGTTACTTGTCAACGTTTGAAGAATCAGTTTCCTGAATTTTCTCTAAAAATAAGATTTATCATAAACCTAAAATTAAGTATTAATATTACCACTTATACTTGCTTTGCCATTATTTACATTTAGATAAATCCCAAAGCATAAAATATCATAACTTTGGAATCATAAATTCCCTGGATATCTCCATTAGAATACTTCATATACCCATTATTTCCCCTTTATTTTTCCTTTTACATGGTTATTGTGTATATTTTCTAGTTCTATGTGTTTTCACTTTGCGGTATTTCATAAAGGTCTCTCCATATTTCTTTATATTCCTTATACTCATCAATCTTAATTGTGTTTCATTATGTTCCATTACATTTATAAAGGCAAGGAAATTTATTAAGTGTTTACAATGTGACAGGTGCTGTGTTAAGGGTAGAGTGGCAATATCTGAGGAGTTAAAAGGGCAGCTGGGAGAGGAATGACTTGTGACTGACATGGCCTGTCCCCCAAATTAAGGCTCTGGAAAGAACTCACTAATAGAAGAAATGGGCTGGCATAACCCAGGGATGTTCCAGGTAAAAAAACCTAATGGATATGTTTCATTACAAATGAGATGAAGAATACTGAGCCCTTACCATCTTCCATGTCTCTACCTCCTTAGATCCTCCAAGTTTTATCATGTGTCCAGTCTCTATGCTCAGTGGTCTCTTAGCACAGTAACCTGAGGACCTCTTACCTTGAAATCTGGAGCTCTAATGTCTCCTAAAGAGTTCAGGGTCTTTCCATCTGTCCTACAGGTTAACTTTGTATAATGCCCTCCCCCCACTTCTTTAGAGTATGAGATCCTTGAGAGCAGGTACTACCTGGCTTCTTCTCTTTGTATCCCAGCACTAGGTATAGTACTTGGTACATAGTAAGTGCTCAATAAATGCTCATTCATTCTTTCATAATAAAGCTTAATTAAATATTTCTCTATTATTGCATAGTTTGGTTACTTCTCATTTTTTTTTGCCTTCATACACAATACCAAAATAAATATTTGAACAGATTGTTCTTTTTTTCTCTTTGATAATTTTTCTGGGGTATATTCTGGATGATGGAATCACTAAACCAATGGGTATGGTTAAAAAAAAATAACTTTTACTGTATAATGCCAGATTGCTTTATGAAAAGATTCTACTAGTTTGCAATTCCATCACCAACAGAGTACAGTTGTTTTTCCACAACTCTGTTAGCGTGAAGCTTCATTGCTTTTAATTATCTTTTATGAATTTGATGGGCATTGGGATACATCTCAAAGTTGTTTTAGTTTGTCATTCTTTGATTATTAGCGAGGAGGAGCATTTTTTCAAATTGATTATTAATAATGTGCTTTTTTTTTTTGAAAACTGTCTTTCATATCCTGTATCCAAAGAGATCTGGAAGTTATCTTTGTAGATTTCTAATAGTTCCTTATGTATTTTAAACAGCAAGCTTTCAATACTTAAATATTTGTCATAATCCCTCTCCCTCAAAAAAACAATTTTGTTCACTTTCCTGTATTTTCAATAATTTTTTTAGTTTTTATTCAGAAGGAGGAAAGTTTTAGATTCTACAGTATAGACTGGAAACAATAGAGCCTCCCCCAAGTATACTTTTGAACTTCATTCTGCTAACCAAGCTGTCATGGGCATATGCCAACCAACATAATTATTAACATGTAAATCATCTCATAAACTCTATAGCAACACAGATTTTGGAAGACTGTAAAATAATGGAAATGTTAACTACTAAAGCTAAATTTTAACTTGTTACTATTTCTATGTGTGGTATTACTAGATATTAGTATAATTAATACATGACATACTATTATAATACTATATTATATACTATTAAGTAGTAGTATACATCACTACTATTAGAAAGCATAATTTTTTGGGCATTATTTTACTATATCAATAATGTGCTATTACTAAACAACCACAAATATTGTTTTTTACTTGCATTGTAAGTTAATTCTGACATAACAAAATAAAAAGGAGAACCCCCCCCTCCCCACCGTAGCCCTCCAAATAAAAGTCTCACCAAAGGGGAAGAATCTAGGTCTGGGTAGGAATAATCTGTGTTTGAGAAAATGAAATTACTTTTGCTAGCTAACTACACAAACAAGACCAAGAATGTGGTTTCCTAACCTTTAAAAATGCTGCTCTCCAAATATCAGATATTTTTTGATGTGAAAAACAAAGGAATTGTTATACCATATCAGCCAGTTGATATAATTTCAGAGCTGTGAAAGATTCAGATAGTTTGGAGAAACCAGTTAAATGATTTTTGCCCATCAAAATAGATGATCTAGTCACTATTATGAATATCACAAGTTGGCATAGCTTGTGATGCCATCAGAACATAGTGAAATATACTTTCTTGTTTTGGAGAAAGTTTAGATGGAGCCTACTGAGTGCAGGGCTGGAGGGCAGAAATCAGTCTAGATCAATACCAACAAAGGATAGATTTCTGAGTGAGGGTTTCATAGTCATATTGTTTTTTTCCTTCTCCTTCTCTTCCTCTTCCCCAACTTTTTACCTGCGTCTTCCCCAGTCCATCATATGCTTTAGCACTGGGCAGAAAAGACAAATGATCAGAGCTTAATGCTCTCTCGTTTTTCGTTTGAACTATCTTCAATTTGTTTCACATCCATTTACTTTCTTAAACTGGATCCTTCAGTCTGCTTTTTAAACAATGCCTTGAAATCTAAAGTATATGAAAAAAATCAGGGTTTTTTTTTGGGGGGGAAGACAATTTTTAAAATAAATCTATTTCTCTTCATTATAAAAAAACTGATGGGGCGACTAAGTGGCACAGTGAATAGAGCACCAGCCCTGGAGTCAGGAGTAGCTAAGTTCAAATTCGGCCTCAGACACTTAACACTTACTAAGTGACCTTGGGCAAGTCACTTAACTCCAATTGCCCTGCCTTCCTTCTTCCAAAAAGCAAAAACAAAACAAACAAAAAACAACCAAGGTGACTAGCTTAGAAATGTTTCCTGGAAATATTTATTTCCATCCATATCCAAGTCAAATGCTTTTTTGTATCTGGTTTTATACCATCTCTCTTATAAATTTTATGTGGTTTCCATTAGAAGACCCTGAAGGATATGGTAGGATAAAATAAATCTGTTTAGTAATCTTGAATCTCAATATATTCAGATTATTTTCTGTTGACCAGTTTCAACATCCTACATTTAATTTTGTACCGAGGAGCAGTTGGTCAGGAGCAGTACAAAAAAGAAATATGAATCTCCCTCTGCCACAGGTCTGAGTTTATTTGCCATGGACCAGAAATCATAAAGCTGATGGCCTATAGCCTTCTGTGATGAATGGATACTGCTGGTTTGCCAGAATGCCTAGACCCAGAAAGAGGTCTAGGTTAAGAATTTACAAAACCCTTGGGCCTTCTTCCGTTTCTCTTTAGGGGTTTATTTTAACCTCTCAGAAATGTCACTTTTGTCAACTATGGGTATTTTGAGATTTAAAGTTCTTACTGGTTTGCATTGGGACAGGGAAAATTGAAGCAAAGCTAAGAGCCCAGGCTAGGCACAAAGTGGGCCAGGCTTGGGGCAATACCCAGAAGAAAACAGCTGAGGTAGTCAGCAACTGAGAAATGGAGTAGTGGTGATCAAAAGTAGCCAAACAAGGTGAAATAGCAAGAAGGAATTTTGAGACTGGGCAGGCAATTTTCAGCAGAGGCCCCAGGAGAACAGAAATTCAAGGGAAGATAGATGGAACTAGGCATGCATGGATACCAAAGGGCTATGTAGGCTCTCAGGAAACAAAAAAAAAACACAGAAAAAAAAACAACAACAAATAAACTAGGGAGCCTAGCAGGGTGAGACAGTGAAATCAACACCTCAAAAGATCATAGAAGGAACCTTAGAAATCATCTCACCCAACCATCCTCAGATGAGCAGAGGTGAAGCTATTTATCCAAAATCACATAATTAGTATTGTAAGCAGCAGTGATTGGATCTCAACCCTGATCTTCTAAGTCCAAAGCAAGAACTTTTCTCATGATGTCGATTACAAATAGTCCAAGTAGCCAAGGGACATTCTTGTGGACTGAGGGATATCTGGGTTCAGAAACTGGAAAAAGAGGTTAGAAATAATAATCAGGAGAATTTGACTAGGTCCAAGTTCTGCCCAATCAGGAAGCTCCTGAGCCTGTTAGAGTATTAAGCAGTGCAGGATGTGGGCTATACAGAATCCAGTGGAAGGGGGTACATTTGGCTGGAAGAAAATAAGAGTGAGTAAAGGAAGGGCAGATCCTGGTAGTACAATTCCTATTACAAGGGAGTGGTTCCAGTCTTTCCTTTGGTTGACTATCACCTGCATCACGTCTTTAGAATTGGTTTCTAAGACAAGAGACAATTTATTTACTTTCCTTGGGATAAAGCATTATTGCCATTTGAAGGGATGAGCTCTTTTTTTTCACGAAAAAGTTTAGATTATGAGTATCTTATTCAATCTGGCAGAAGACTAAGGTAGATTTAGTTCATATAATTGTTCTTTTTAAAAACATTTTATTTTTTTCTAATAACGAGCAACAATTTTTAACATTCTTTTAAAAAAATGTTGAGTTCTAAATTCGCTTCCTCTCTCCTCTCCCCCATCATTGAGAAGGCAAGCAATTTGAGATAGTTTATACATTACGGTCATATAAAACATATTTACATATTAGTCATGTTGTGAAAGAAAACACAAACCAAAAAGAAAGTGAAAAAAAAAAGTATGTTTTGATCTACATACTCCATCAGTTCTTTCTCTGGAGATTGATAGCATTTTTTTTTATCATGAATTTTTTGGTTTTTGATCAGTTTGCAGGCTTTTTCTCTACTACTTGCTTAGAAAATGGGTATGTATGTAATGGGGAGAACGGTCAGTGATGACCAGGCCTAGAAACATTCTCTGAGCTGGGCCCCTCTATTCCACATTATCACACACACTTTTAGAAGAAGGCTTGTTGTTGTTGGTTAGTCATTCAGTCGTGTTCAATTCTTTGTGACTCCCGATTTGCACCAAAACAGAGAAGGTTTCTCTTTTGCTGCTTTTGGCTGGTAGTAAGATTTACTCAGAGTTTACCTCTGTATTTTCATCTAAAGCACAGTGCTTTGTACATAGTAGGTACCTGAGTTTAATTGAAGACATTCTCTTGTACAAGTATTTCTAGCACAGGCTTAGAGCTTTCTGAATGTGATTTTTATTATTGTTCAATATCACTAGATATTGGCTTTTGCCAATAGCAAGCCTTATGATACAATACATTTTTTTTTTCAGAAGGGAAAGTCTCACTAGTTTGGCTTTAGACCACCCAGAATTCATAGTAATCTTCAATCTCTTTTGCTAAGACAAGTGAGTCCCTCTGTCTGCTTCACTACCATGTATGGGGCTGGTGATATCTACCTTGTGTTCTACTCAGCTCATAAGCTGTTAGGAAAGAGAAAATCCATAGGAAATGAAGGCCCATCAAGCTGAGGTAAGGTAAAACAACGATGTCAGTACCTCAGAGTGAGAGACTGTTAAAGCTGGCAGGGGCCTTATAAAAATCCCTTTATCTTACCATTACTTCCTGTCTCTCCATACTCTTCCTAAGTCCATTCTCTGACTTCACTACAACCTCCAGTTGTGCCTACCCTCCCAGCTTGTTTACAGACCATCATCCCAGCTATGATGTCACCTTCCTCCCCTTGACATCTTGATCCTTTAATTAATCAGTTCAACTTACACTATGGTCTCCATTAGACTGTAAGCTCCTTGGGAGGAGGGACTGCTTTTTGCCTTTGTAACCTCAGTGCTCAGCATAATGCCTAGCACATAGCTTGCATTTATAAATGCTTACTGACGTGACTGGACTCATGATTGCCTTTCATCCTTTCCAGGTCCCAGTTCTACATTATTTCCATCCGCCCTCTTTACTCATGAAAGTATGCTGTAGAATGCTATTGAAGGAATTAATATCCCTGGAGGATGTCTTATAACTATGCTGATAACCTGGCTGCCTCAGTTTCCTTAATCTGTAAAATGGAGATAACTATAGCACCTACCTTCCAATGTTGTTGTGAGGATAAAATTAAATAATATTTGTGAAGTACTTTGCAAAAAAAAAAATTTGTACTCCACAATTGCTGTTATTGTTATTATATGTTTTAGTGGAAGGAAACAGAGGGTTAATAATTCAAAATTGCAGAAATCAGATGAATTATATGGTATAGCAGGAAGAACACTGGACATCTAGTTAGAGGGCTTAGCTTCAAATCTCACCTATACTATTTACTACTTGTATGACCTTGGGCAGGTTCCTCAACCTCTCTGAACGACATTGCCTTCATCTGGAAAATGAAGGATTTATATTAATTAGGTGAATGACTTCTAGCTCTAATCCTATGATCTTCCCTGCCTGTAATGGGAATGCAAATTTGGAAGATCTTCCCTGCCCCTAGGCTAAAGTGCACCTGAAGCCTGGGATGGGAGGCTTGTTTGTCAGTAGATACTTCTTGATTGGCCAGTGAGTCAATAAGGTTGTTACATTCTCTGAGCCAGGAGAAGGCTATATAAGCCCTGATGTGAGGCTTTGTTTTGGGGGCTCACTTTGAGAAGTGTTCTGTGATTTGATCTGTATTCTGAAAAGCCATTGTCCAGGCTCCCCCCCCCCGCTTTGAAAAACCCAGATGTTGACTGGGTATGGATGTAATGGTTGGACAGTTTGGAAATCTGTCTACTTGATCTGTTTCTGTCTTGATAATTCTGCCTGTATATTCTGAAGTTCGGGGTGCTGACCTTTTCCCCTGAACAATGTAAACGATATATGTCTGACTGATTAAAGTAAGCTTGTTAACCCATTTTGAGTTGCTTTCCTTTAACAAAGCAGATCCAAGAACCTGTGGTAGCAGCAAACCCTGAGGATGTGCTTGGGGTGCTTGCTGCTACACTGCCCCAAGGGGGATTGCATCCATTTTATGCTATATAGCTCAAAATCAGACAGATGGTTATCAGTCAAAAAACTCCCTTATTACTAATGGTCCTCAGACTCCTCTCTTTCCTGTATAAAACAGATGTCATCCTTCCTCCCCACTTCCCTGCATAAACATATTAGAGAGTCTCATTAACTCTTAAATAACTGGTCTAGTTAATGAATAGAGCTTGATGTATCAGTCACTATAACTAAATCCTACTTGTAACCAGGATACCTTGTCTATTCCTCTTGCTACTTCTTTTTTCTTCTCTCTCCTCTGTCAGTAGGTCTGAGTTCTTGTTTTCTTTACAGTTATGTTTCATAGTTGTGTTACTATTTTTTCTTTGCAAATGTACAGTACTTCAGCTGACTTAAGGGTTAAGATGGCTTTTATGGGCTAGTTTAGGAATTTAGTCACTATTTATAACATTTTCTATGTTATAAGTAGTGACTTAAAAACTGTAGAAGCAGCATGTTACCGGAGGAAGAAGAATGGTTCCAGAAGTGAAGACTGTTGTGGGAGGCGGAAGGGGTTTGGGAGGTGTCAGATCCTACCTTGGAAGTTTAATGCTTGTGTGACTCTGAGCAAGTCATTTAACTGCCCTGAGTCTTAATTTTCTTACTTATAATAAAATGAGGAACTAGGACTAAGGGGATCTCTGAGGTCTCTTCAAGCTCTAGGTCTTATGAACTAATATTTGGTATATACGCAGTTAGTAAGTTGGGGAATCCTCGTAGGCATGTGTGTGTAGGAAGACACTGTTAATGAAATTTAATTATTGAAGCATTATTCACTCAGTGGTTGTGATATTTTGCAAGACTGCCCTAAATTAAGTGAAGGATGTTCACATTATCCAAGTGAAGTTCACGTGACTGATGTGGCTTATGTAGCCACAGATTCTATATGCATGTGTGTGTGTGTGTTTGTGTGTAAAAATACAGGCATAAATAGCAGTGTGACCTTGGGCAAGTCATTTAACCCCAATTGCCCTCCCCAAAAAAGGGCAAAAAAAAATACAGGCATATACACACATGCATTCATGTATATAATTCTCTTAGAAGCTCAAAAGGACAAATTTAAAAAACTGTCTGATCCAGCTCTCATTCAATTCGACTAGAATTGGCTTCACTCCCATACCTTACCTTATGCTGTCTGTATTAGTGTTCAGTTGACTGAGGAGGGTGTTTTAATTGTTACAAAATTTGCACAAATATTTATAGTCATCTTGAAAATTTAGGGTGACTCACAGGCAAAAAAGATTTGAAAACACTTTCATGTGATTGTTTACTCTAACTCAGTCCGTTTTGCATCTGTGGCTCTGCTTGGTCCCAAATCCAAAGAACATGAAACCCCTCTTAGTTTAAACTGATCACCAGAAATCCTCATCATGCTGCTTGACTCAGTCTTGGATGTACTTAGCACCTTCTCAACTCCCCCAGTCTCTTTCCCCCTCTGATTGGAGAGCTGGTACCCAAAGCACTCAATCTATCCAAAACCTTTGTTTGTAGAAGGCAAAAGGTAGACTTGGCAACTCACTCACTCTACCTTGCACCTGTAGCTCTGCTTGGTCTCAACTCCACGGAAGAAGATACTCCATTGAGTACTCCCATTGCCCAAGTCCCCATTTCCAACTTCCTTTTGTGTATTGTATTTCCCCATCAGACTGTAAGCTCCTTGAAGGCAGGTACCATCTTTCTTTCTCTTATTTGTATTACTAGTGCTTAGTACATTGCCTGACATATAGTAGGTATTTAACAAAATGTTTACTGATTGTAGGACTGTTGTAATTATAAAAACCTAGCTGCTTGACTTCCATTAAAAGTATTTTTAAACATTCATATTAAGACAGTTTGATTTAATATCAGAGTTAATAGAATGTTAGAGTTAGACACAACCTTAGGAAGTATGTACATAGTCACATATGTCCAAGGACATCTAGTCCAATCCATAACTGAACAAATATTTCCTTCACAACATCCCTGAGAAGTGGCCATCTAACCACTGCTTGAAGATTTCCAATGAGGGGCCCTGACTTCCTCTGGGGAAGACCATTCAATTTAACTGTTAGAAGGTTTTTCCTGACAACAAACCTTAATTTGCCTCTTTGCAACTTCTACCCATGGCAACATGTTCTCATCCCATGTAGAACAAGACAAATCTTTTCCCTTGTCAGCAGCCTTTCAAATACTTGAAGACAGTAATCATGTCCACCCCTCAACTTCTGCCTACCCTTCTCTCCACCAAAAACCCCAAATCCACCTCTTTTCCCTGCTAACCATGTCTAGTTCTTTCAACTCATTTATATGGCATAGTTTGGAGGTTCTACCCTATCTAGGTTGCCTTCCTTTACACACTTTAGTTTTTCAATGCCCTTCCTAAAACATGAAGCCCAGAATTGAACCCAATGTGATCTAGACGCAGAATAGCTCTCTCATTTTGCATGAGAAAACTCAGTCTCTGAAATGATTCCCCAAGGTCACAAAACTAGCTAATTTCAGAGCAGGGACTAAAACCCAGATTTCCTCCCTTCCAGTCCAGTGCTTTCCTCACTATGCCAAGATGTGTTAGGTATGGGATTTCCTTTTATTTTTATAATGATAAGACCTCAGACCTCATTCATTACTTTGAAAATATTTATTACAAGTTTATTCTGAACAAGATACCACACATTTTACTATGTTTCTCATTACAATTAGTCATCTTGCCTACCATGGAGAAGGAGAAAGATAATGGACTGCTATAAGTGATAGAGGTGGGGAGGAGATAAGATCAATAACAAACAAACCCCAAACTTACTACTTGGGTAAATGCAGTCATGAAAATGGATATTTTCTATGAGAACGAATGAAAAATGAAGGGGGGAGTATTTCAAGTACTTATTATCAGTCTCTAAGTTGGCCACCAATCAACAGCTATTAGTTTTAAAAGGTTTATTTTTAAGTTAACAAGCATTTATCTTTTCTCCATCTCACCTCCCTCCCTTAGGCCCTTCCCCCTACCCAAAGAAAAACAAAACCCTCCTAACAAATATGCACAATTAAGGAAAACAATTTTCATGTTGTCCATGTCCAAACATGTGTTTGATTCAACACCCTAAATCTTTCATCTTTCTAATAGTCATTGCTTTTTAGAATCATGGTTGATCTGGCTGATTAGAGTTCAATCAGGCATATAGTTCTTAAGCACCTACTATGTGTCATGCATTGTGTTAAGCACAGGGGATAAAAAAAGTGGTCAAAGACAGTACCTGCCCTTGAGGAGCTCACCAATGAGGGAGACAATAAGCAAACAAATATGTACACACAAGATATAAAAAATAAATGGGAAGTAATTAAAAAAGGGAAGGCACTACACTTAAGAGGGTTTGGAAGGTTTCCCATAGAAGATAAGACTTTAGGTGGGACTTAAAAGTCATGGAGGTCAGTAGGTGGATACAAGGAGGAGAGAGCATATCAGGCATGAGAGTCAGCCAGAGAACATGGCAAGAGCTGAGAGATGGAGGGTTTTGTTCATAGAAGTTCCTACGTCCTTCAATGTTGTTCATTTTACAAAGTTGTTATTATATAAATTGTACTCCTGGTTTTGCTAACCTCACTCTGAATCAATTCATGCAAATCTTACCAGGTTTCTCTGAAACCCTCCATCTCATCATTTTTATGGCACAATAATATTCCATTACATTCATCTGTCATACTTTGTTCAATTATTCCCTGACCAGCACACTTTAGTTTTCATTAGCTGTTTTTTGGGTCCTGAGTATTTTAACTCCTGAGAGGGTTTAGGGGTTGAGGCAGGAGGAGGTTTGGGTCATGCCTGGAGGGAGCTGGAGTTCAGTCAAGTCAGAGGCCCCTTTTTTTCAAATTCTGGTTCAGAGGATCCCACTGAAAGAAGGTCTGGTAATTCCAGGTCCCTTTTAGAATTTGAAATTCAGGATGATTTAGTATCATTTGTGTTAAACTCACGCTTCCCAGAGAGAATTCAAGAGCCCTGGAGGTATTTGAAAAGTGAAAGGAGATGGAGAGGAAGTAAGTAGGACCCCATGAAATCCCCCCTGGAGTTGCTGTTTTACTTTATCTGCCTTTAATCTCATCTCCAAACCTTCAGACATTCCCAGCAACTCTAGAACATCATTGATTCAGAGTTAGATGAGACAGACTGTTGTACTATGGTAGTACCAGGTAATTAGTAGTGGAATTCATAAAATTCCAAAGTTAAAAGGGGACTCAACAGTCTTCTGGTCCATTGCCTACCTTTAGCAGGATTTGCTTCTATGCTATTCCTGAGAAGCGATCATCTAGCCTCTACTCAAAAGACCTCTAGTATTTGGAAATACATAACCCCTCACAATACCCTGGGCCTTTCCACTTCTGGTCAGCTTTAATTTTTAGGAAGTTTGTTCTCACATTGAGCCAAAATCTGCCTTCCTGTGTGATCCCCCTTGATAAAATGTGGGCTGTAAATTAGCTGTTAAGTACCTGACAATTAGAATGTGTGTAGTTTCAATGCAGGCTGCTAGACAACCCAGGGAAGTACATAAAGAAGGTTACTATTTCTTTGCGCTCCTTAGATTTTTTTGTCCAGTATTTTGGAAGCTCCTGCTAACCTCCATTTCAAGGAGGAGGTGAAAGAGCTACAATAACATGTATATGTGGGTAAAAAAAGGATCTTTTGGGAAGCTTGCCACTAAATTAATTATGGTGAATCACACTTTAAGATAGTGGCAGTAAGGCTCTTAGGAACTTTGTAGGGAGGAAATTTTATGCAGACATGATCTTTGCCAAATTTCAACTGATTATGAAAACTGATTATGATTAGGAATCTATCTTGATTATTCTTTTTGCACCAGTCCATAGCAGACTATTCTTCCCCATATAAAATTCCCTTACCAAGGGAAAACCACCTTAATGTCAAGTCAACAAACATTTGTTAAGTGCTTACTCTTTGTAAGCCAAAGGTCTAAGTGCTGGGGATATACATAAAGGCAAAGCAGGGTCTTCCCTCAAAGAACTCATGGTCTAATGGGGAAGACAACCTGCAAACAACCATATGGTTATAATGTAATCGACTATTTCATACGATGATTTCCCAAAATCACAATACAAGAAAAATTAGAGGCCTAACAGTTGCACAAACTTTATTTAATCTTTCGTCTCAATTTTTACCTAGCTCTTAGTCATTGAATGGGTAGCTCTGCCTTACTTAAATCCAATTCAAAGGCAAGTCAAGACTTCACCCTCATGATGTCATTGGTCCTTTTCCAGAACAAGGGATGAATAACAACAGCTGCAGCAATGATATAAAAGTAAGATTTATACAGGACAAATTGGAGATAATCAGCAGAAGGAAGGCACTAGAATCATGGGTGACACGGAAAGATTTCTTGTAGAAAGTGGTATTTCAGATGACACCTGGAGGCCAGGGAAGGCAGAAGGTGGAGATGAGGAGGGAGAACATTCCAACTACAAGGGAAAGCCAGCAAAATTGCCCAGAGTTAGGATATGGTGTGTCTTGTTTGGGGAACAACAAGAAGGCCAGAGTCACTGGATTATAGTGTATATGGAGGGATCCCTGTGCTTTTGCTGATGTCATTTCCTCTGCCTAGAATACCCTATTCTTCATGTTTGCTTATAGAAAGGTTATCCATTTTTCCACAGGGCCTTCACTGATCACACCTGGTTGGAAGTGATCATACTATTCTTTAGACTCCTGTGACTCTTTATCCCACTCACACGGCATGTATATCGCCTTGTAGCTTTATTTGTGTACATGTCTAATGGGTAGCAACTCTTATGCGTTTTTGTTCCCCCATTGCACCAAGAAAAGTGTCTTGAACATTATGTTTTTCTTTTCCTTTTCTGGTCCCAGACCTATGATTTCATTTGTATGAAGAATTCTAAGTGTGGAAACTCCCTCCACCAATACAGATAGGCCATTCCTCTGTAGCTTATACTCTTAGAGAGTTGCCTAAAGGCCCAGTGAGAGTTCAAAGAATTTGTTTATGGTCACATAGCTAGTATGTCAGAGGAAGAACATGAGTACAGTTATATCCACGATATCACACTTTTTACCCCCTCATCTAGCAGATCTGTGAAATCAATGCATTTTGTTTGAAGAACATTTCTAGTCTTCTTCAAAACTCAAGTGTTCAAGATATCTCTACATTTTCTTTTTCCCTTTTGGTGGGTGAGGTTATGGTTGGAAAAATAATCTTCTGCCATTGTTTTCCTTTCAACTGTGTTACAAGGCAGTCCTCAGAGAGAGATGGGCCAAAATATGCTTGGATAGCCTCCTGGCTGCTTAGGCTCCCACTGTGACCAAGAATGTAAGAATGGCTGGTTCCAGGGTGACCCTGTCTAGCCTGCTGAAGCAACATATATCATCACACTAACAGTAAACTGGAGACAGGGGAGGGAGGGAGGTTGTTTGGCATTCACTGTCAGTTCCTGCCCACTGAAAGCTACAAAGAATAGGACGTTTTGAGTAACCTTTCATATAGCACCCTGGACCTGGATCTCTTTCTACCTTTCCAAAATGTGAAAGACATTTTTTTCCCTTGGAAAAAAAAAGACCTTGCTTCCATGGCTCAAGGATTGAACTTAAGTTCCAAACTGAGTGTAGGGAGAGTATTAAAAAATTTAAAAGAGCATAGCATGAAGTTCTCTGCTTGATGTGGATTAGAGCACAACTGATTAGGTCAGCAACAACTCGAGCCAAAGCTGAGAAGTTTTGTTTTTATTTCCAAAGCCTAATGAGCTGATTGGAGCCCCCCTTCTAGGGAATCACAGCTGGGCTTTTCTCCTTACAATGGGGAGAAAACAGTGCCGTTTATTTGCTTAATTGACGATCCAAATTCTCAGAGCAATTCAACTTGGAATTCAGATGGGAAGTCCAAACCAGCTTTTCTGTTATTCTCTTGGAGATGTGCAGTGTTGTACAATGTTCAAGTCTGGTTTGGTTCTAGGATTATTGACCAAAGCTCTGCTTATGTTACATTCATTAGAATTTCTGAATAAACTTTTCTGTGGATAGAGAGATGATCATTTCCTCCCTCCCTGTCTCCTCAAATAGGGAGAGAATGAAGTGCCAATGAGTCAGGGAAGATGGCAGACAGTGGAATGGAGAAGAGAACAGAGATTAATGGAGTGAATTATTATAGCACACAATTTGATGAACAACTTCATTAATCAGTGATGTGTTTTACCTTTGTCATATTAGATCTAGAGTAGTGTAGATAGCATCTTTTTTAAGGAAAGACACTGATAAATCAGAGAGTACATAGAAAAGAGTAACCAAGATAATGAATAGTCTTGATTCCATATCATATGTGGTCTGAAAAAACTTAGGGTGGTTATTTTGGAGAAGAGAGGTGGGTAGGTAGGGGTGCTGAGTAGACTTCATCGCTGTCTTCAATGGTTTCAATGGTGGAAGATTCATTCTGCTCCTGGATGGCAAAATTCAGAGCAATAGGTAGAATTTGTAGATTTGGGGTTGGTACAAGAAAACACTTTCTAACTACTGAAGCTGTCCAAAAGGAGAATACATTTCTTCTTGAGCTACTGGGGTTTTCCCCTTCACTTGAAGTTTTTAAGCAAAGGTTGGATGACCACTTGTCAAGTATATTGCATAGGGAATACTTTTTGTGGGAAAAGTTGACTAGAGGGCCTCTGAAGTCCCTTCTTACACTGAAACTATGATTTCTTGGGCAATGATGGGAATGAAAAGAAGTTATGGAAGGAAATAAAGTTTAGACCTTGAAGGGACAATATAGTGACTATGTCTGAAGAAATATATGACATTCTTCATTTGAATCCTACATCTCTACTGAAAGAAAGTAAGCTTTATATCTGTTCTCTGGAAATTTCCCTTGGATTTCAAGATCTTTCACAATCTTACTCTGAACTACCTTTCCATTCTAATCTCGTCCTACTTCCCAACTTGAACTCTCTGCTACAGTTGAGTTAATTTACCCTTTTCCCATTATGCCTTGCATAATCCTCAACATTTTCTCCTCCCATTTCTCCATACCTGGAAAAAATCTTCCTTATTCAAATGGTAACCTTAACCATTTCAACCCACAGTGATCTCTCCTCTTCCAAATTCCTGTTTCATTTGACTGGAATTGGCTAGTTAACTTTTTTTTTTGTATTATATATTTCCATTTTTCTCTTTGAGATTGTGAATTGCTTAAGGAATTAACCATATCTTACACTTCTTTGTATAATCCTCAATGTCTACCCTAGTGCTAAGTAAATAAAAGGTACTCAAAAAGATTTTGTTGATTGATATAATCAAGTGCTATAGGTTATAAATATCATAGGAGTTCAGAAAAAGTGCAGTTTTAGGGGTGGTTAGGAAAAGCTTTGTCTAGGAAGTAGAGCACATCAACTTGGGTCTTGGAGAACAGGTAGGATTGGGATAGATACATATCTAGGACTCTTCAGTCCTAGGTGTTGTCTGCCTTTCACTGGGAACTTTTCAATGAATTTATTCAAATCACTTCTTACATTGGTCTAAAGAGGGTGCCTTATTGGAATTTAAGCGCCAAAAATGAACAACTCTTTGTGCTAGAACATATATATTCTGTCTGAATAATAATCATAGTCAAGTTATTGGTAATCACTGAGTAACTTGGGGAGAACTTCATGTTTTGCACCTCTTCTCCCTGGGGCCTTTTATAGCAGGGCACTTCTGTCTTTGTCAGACCCTGCAAGGGTTCACAGTTTTTACTTTTGGTCAAAATATGAAGATTCCCAAAGTCATTCTAACTAAAGATTGATCCAAATGCCATATGAAAGGGGACAGAGATAGAGATGGGATAGAGAAGAAAATTCATCAAATATGAAGTCATTGGATAGTGTGACCCAGAAATTTTATGATCATGCCAGAGGAAATACCAAGATCTTATTATTATTCTCCCAAGCAGTCACTGCCGCATATAGGGTCTGACTATATCTAGGTTATACTTCTAAATATCTAGCATTGTGTAATTGTTCAGTCATCTCTGACTCTTCGTGACCCCGTTCCATGAGGCTTTCTTGGCAAGGATAGCAGCGTGGTTTGCCATTTCCTTCTCCAGTGGATCACCTTTTGTCAGAACTCTCCACTATGATATGTCCGTCTTGGGTAATCTTGCATGGCTTAGTGCATAGTTTCATTGAGTTACGCAAGCCCCTCCACCACAACAAGGTAGTGATTCAGGAGGGAAAATATCTAGCATACACCATCTGAAACAGGATCAGCCTTAGGTAAAATTATGAAGCAGGCAATGTTTACTTTTATCGTTCTTTGCCTTTCACTTCTGGCTTACGTGCCTGTCCCACCACTCAAGACTAAGGTAGATAACATATGTACAGAACTCTGCAAACCTTCTAGTACCATATAAATGCTAGACCTTATAATAATAATAATTATCATTATTTAATCAATATTAATTATTTCATGTCTTAATACAGAGGACTAGGTAGAGGAGAGAAAGGATAAGGAAAAGATTACATATTTCAAGCCATATCCCTTAGAAAGGAATTCTCCAGGTATGCCAGTGGTGGCTGTGGAAGGGTCAGCAAAAGCTAGATGAAGAAGCTTGGTTTCTGGTCAGAGCATGGAGTGAAGCTCACCAGAATCCACCCTTACTACCATGGAGTTGGCAGTCCATGCCCTGAGAACCCTGGCTATGCTCACCAACTCATTTATTCATTGTACAAACAAACATCTGAAGCAATGACCCCGTCAACTCAACTCCTGGCTACTTAGTGGAATTTCAAAAAAGCAAACCCAGAAGTCAGCCCAGCTCCCTTAGGCTCATGGACAAAAGCTTCTGTTCCTTGATTCTGGTAGGAAATGTGGTTTACCATGTTAACTGATTCCTCTTTCAAGTACCTCCTTAGCAAACTAGCCCTTTGTTCCTCCTTCCAAAGTATGCCTGGCTGCTCAGGACACACAGCAAAGAACAATTCAGTGCTGTTAGCTGACTGGATAGATGGAACTTCACCTAGCTAGTTCTGGAGCATTATTGCTTGGACCCAGTTCTCCCTTCTCCAGCAACAGTTGCCTTGTCTGCAGCTCAGCCTGTAAGTGTCCTCGATTTGTTCCCCAAGTGTTTATTTCCAGGACCTCCCAGAAGTGAAGTGATGATTCCATCTGGGATGCTTCCTGACCTTCGAATTCCCTTTCCTTTCCTCCTCTCTTACCCTATTTTCTAGGAATAACTGCCCAAAGCTGGTGTGTTGCACAGTTAGTCACTCAATAAACATTGATTAAGCACCTACTATATGCCTCGAACTCTATTAAGCACTAGGGATACACAGGGAAGCAAAAGACACCTAGTTCACAATCAAAAGGGGGAGATGGATAGCATGCATACACTTATGTGCAAACAGGCTATGCAGAAAATAAAAGGGAACAACCAAAAGAAGGGGGGTTCTAGAATTATGAGAGACTGGGAAAGGGAGGTTGGGTTTTAACTGAGACTTAAAGAAAGGCAGGGGAATCAAGAGGCAGAGATGAGGAAGAAGAGTTTTCAGCGGAAGAGTACAGCTAGTGAAAATGCTCAGAATCAGGAGTAGGCTTGCTCAAGGACGAGCCAGGAGGCCGATGTCACCGGGTCACAGAATATACTGGGGAAGGAGGAAGATGTAAGAAGAATGGAAAGGCGGGAGTTTGGGGTCATGGTTATGAAGGGCTTTGAAAATCAAAGGGAGAATTTTATATTTGATCTGGGAGGTGATAGGGAGCCATTAGAGTTTATTGAATGGGGGCTGGGGTGACACTGTCAGAACTTTGATTTAGCAAAAGCTCTTTGTTGCTGAGGGGAGAATGAATAGAAATGGGTAGAAACTCATGGCAGCCAGATTAACCATGAGGCTACCTCAATAGTTCAGGTGTGAGAAGATGAGGGCCTACACCAGGGTGCTGGCATATTTTAAAGTTGTTACAGAGGTAAAATCTACAGGCCTTAGTAATAATGATAATAGATAACGTTTATATACAGCTTACTATGGACCAAGCATCGTGCTAAGTGTTTCATAATTATTATCTCGTTTGATCCTTACAACTTGGTAGGTGCTATTATTAGCCCCATGTTACAGATGAGGAAACTGAGACAAACAGAGGTTAAGTAACTTGTCCAGGATCACAAAGCTAGTTCGTGTCTGAAGACAGATAAGAACTCAGGTCTTTCTGAGTCTAAGCCAAATGCTCTATTCACTGACCCCACCCAGTTGTTGTCTTAGCAATAGATTGGATATGGGAGGCGAGAGAAAGTTAGGAGTTGAGATTGACTTGCTGAAAATAGACGATCGAACTCTGGGTTTTAATCGTTACTCTAAGTTGGTTCTTTCATCTCTCTCATAAAAATAAAATCAGATATGCACTACTTGCACCTATTATAAGGTCACCTCTACAAATTGAATATAGAATGTATGCTCCTTGAGAATAAGAACTGTTTTTTTTGTATTGTCTTTGTACAACCAGCACTTAGTCTGTATTTAATAAATGCTAATTCTTTCAGTTACTATTAAAGATCTAGTTTTATTAATTAGCTTGCTTGTACCTACCCTAATATCAATGAACCAAAAAAAATTTCTGAACGTCTATTAGACTCCCAGTCCTTTGGGGAATCCAGAGGAATTATAAGATAGTCCCTGCCTTCAGAAGGCTCACAGACCATTTGAGGACAGATGAAGGAAACTATGGGAGAACAAAATAAGGTTGTATATAATAAAGAGCTAAAATTATGATGTGCAGGCTACCTGAATGCTTTAGGTAGGAGTTCAGAGAAAAGCAAGCTCAGCGTGGGTGTAGTGGAATAATTGGAAGGTTTCATGGATGAGGTAGAACTTCAGATGAGGATGAAAGAATAAAGGAAAGAAAAGAGGGAAGGGGACACTCTGAGTTGTAGGATCAGCATGAGCACAAGCCTGCAGGTAGGAATGGACATAGTGCATATGCAGAAATGTTAAGGTGACTGGCCTGCCTGGTGAGTGGTCACAGTTCTAATTATAGATCTTGGAGCTGGAAGGAATCTCAGGGATCATTTTCCAGTAAGATTATCATGGAAAGAGGGAAGTATTTGGAGTGGAGGTCCTGGGTTCTAGCTTGACCATTTCCTGCTCTGGTCCCAGCTTTTTCGTCTGTAAAATGAACTAGATGACTTCTGAGGCTCCTTTCAGTTCTAAGTTTATGATTGGGTCCATTCCCCTGTCTTTGAGCAGGTAAGTTTTATCCCCATTTTAGAGATGAATAAAGTAGATTATGGGCAACTAGGTGGCTCAAGCGGTGGATAGAGTGCTGGGAAGTAAGTCAGGAAGACATCTTACTAGATACTTACTAGCTGTGTGACCCTGGGCAAGTCACTTAACCATGTTTGCCTCAGTTTCCTCATCTATAAAATGAAGGAAACTGTAAACCATTCCAGTATCTTTGCCTAGAAAACCCCAAATGGAATCACAAAGAGCATATCATGATTGAAATGACCGAACAACAACAACAACAAATCACATCCTAGGTTCATAGATTTAGAGTCCGGTTATCAACTTAAAGATCATCAAATTCAACCTCCTCATTTGACAAATGAGGTTATTTAGGTCCATAAAAATTAAGTGACTTGTCTAGACACACAGCTAGCAAGAGCCTGAGGCAGGACTTGAACCGTGTCTTCCTGATTCTAAGAACAGCAGTTTTTCCACCACACCAAAGACTCTCCATTATACAACAAGATCAAATGAGGCTACATCCTGGGCAACTGTTAGTAGCTTGACTTATGTCTTCCCACTGGACTTCCGATGACTCTGAAAGAGAGGGTGAGGTTGACAACTTTGGGCAGCTCTGCTTCACTTAAACCCAATTCATAGACAAGTCAAGACATATATTTTAGATATGCTACCATGATGCCATTGGTCCTCTTGGAGAAGACAACAAAAGCAGGCTGGAATGTAAATTTAATGCAGAAACTTGCTTATTATTTAGAATTATTTAGAATGACCTACCATATAATGAGGCTAGAAAGGTCAATTGAAGCCTCATTGTAAAGGAAAGTCTTTGAAAAACAAACAGATTTTATATGTGATCCTGGAGCCAATAGGTAGCCAGTGGAGCTTAATGTACAGAGAAGTGACATGGTCAGACCTGAAACAAGGAAGATAAGAAAAAATTAAAAATAAGGAAAATCACTTTGATACCTATGTGGATGATGGCCTGGGGTAGAAGAGTCTTGACAGAGAGAGAGAGAGAAATTAGAAGACCATTGTAATATGTTAGATGAGAAGTGATGAGGCCATTCACTAAAGTGATGATATTGAGAGTAGCATATCTTATCAATATATCATTTTGTGAATATTTATCCACCAGCTAGACTGTGGTCTCTTCAGGCCATAATATCTCTTGGGTATTCTCCTACAGTATCTAGCAGGTGTTTTTCATACCACAGGCAACTAAGCTCAGTTGGCTAACTAGCACTATTAATTTACCTGATAGGACCATAGATTTAGGGTTAGAATGGAATTTAAACGTCAATGACTCCAATCCTTTACTTTTAGAGATGAAAATATTGAGACACAGTATGGTGTAGTCAAGAAGGCAAAGTCAGGAAATTTCGTATGACATTCTTACTAGCTGTGTGACTCTGGGTAAATAACTTAACCTTTCTGGGCCTCAAAAATCCTAATTTGTAAAATGATGGGGGTGGACTTGATGGTTTCCAAGGGCCCTTTTAGCTTAAATTTATAGTCCTATGATCTCTGGTGCTATAAGTCCCAGACAAGATGGATGACTTGCCCAAGGTCATGAAAGAAGTAAGTGGCAGGGCCAGGATTTCAATGTAGGTCATCAATTTCAAATTCAGTACAACTTTATGACTCATGCTCTCTTGGATTTGAACCTAGGTCTGTTGTCTCCAAATCTAGCACGTTTTCTACTGTTTCCCTTCTCCCCAAACAGCCCTAGGGCTTCAAACTCATACTTTACTCAGTGGACTACACAGAGTTCCCCAACCCCCTTTAAATAGAAGGCATTATAATTTCATCATCTGCTTGGAAAACTAATTGTCTTTTGCTGGATATCCTCAAGGAGAGAAGTAATTCCCCACTAATAACTTAAAGCTATTCAGCCCCTTGGGTAACTTGGCCATCCAGAAATAGGGAGGGCACATATCTCTTTTAAATCATAGAGCATCAGAATCACAAGTGAAGTAATAACTGAGTGGAAAGTGCCATGAGCAAACTGGAGATGAAAGAGGGGGTTAATCATGGTTCGAGGATGGGCTGTGACCTCCATGTTCATTATCGACACCTGCTCTTGTCTCCAGAGATTACAATCTAAATTTGAGCTTGCAGGAAGGAAGCTAGTTACAGCTTTCCCCCATGTAACTCTTGAGGTCACATTGCCTGCAGCATTTAGGGACTCAATGGAACTCCATCACAAATATTATTATGTATCAGATGGGATGCCACAAAAATGTAATTAAGGACTTTGTAAAATATTAATGAATTACCTTACTCTGACCACAATGCTGGAATAAGGAAACCAGAATTATTGTCTCAGGCTGGAAGGCAAGAAACTGAAAAATAAGGTGCTTAATGAATGCTAAATATCTGTTACAAGAAATCTGTGTTTTGTTTTGTTTTTCCAATGGGGGGAGTTGGGTGGGAGTGAAAATAGATTTTTGTTAACTGAAAGAAACTGGACATAAAGAATACTAAACCAACAGATCAAAACAAAACCCTAGAGACAAGTGCCTCCCAAATCATTAGATTAGGTCAGCTCTGTTTTTAGGCTACTATAAGCAAAGAAATAGCATAATGAATTTTTACAAGACTGCCATATCATATTTTTTACAACATATACATTCTGATAATTCTCCAAAGCTGTCTTGTACAACATTAATCTTCCATTCCTTTCCATTGTTTTGCTTGTGTTTAAGAGGAATTAACACCAAAATTGGTATCTGGGCTATCAGTTTAATAAAACATATTTAGCCCTTCTATGAAAAGTATTTTTAATGAAACTCTAAGAGATGCTACAGTGACCAGCAGGAATGTCATGAAGCAAGCTTTAAGTGCATAGAATTATTTAAAGAGGTTGGAATGTTAATATGGTGGTACGAAACAGGTTCATTGTTATAAAACACTCAAATCTACCCAGAAACATTTTATTCTGGTAGCTCAGCCTTGTTCTTAAAGTTTGCAAATTTACCTTGGGGCTAAGCAGTGCTGTTCCTACAATACCAGAAGCGTTCTTATACCTTACAAGAGAACAGAAAAAGCAGAATTTGGCATTGTAGTTGAATGCAAAGAGCTGCAACTAGCAATGATTTCACTGGGGCTGGGGGGGGGGGCGGAGCAAAACTGGCCTTGCTGATTCGGCCTGTACACAACATTCCGCTGGCTGCCTCCATGACTTGGCATATACAGCCCCCTCTATCTATGTTGTTCTCCTTCTTGTTCTCAGGATCATTCTGACGCATGCTACTTGGAATGGCCCATTTAGGTTCATTTCTATGCCTGCTCTATGGGGTCTTTACAGTTGAAGTGAATTGAGATGAAGGAAGGTTATTTTACTAGGAGACCGCTATGATCTCCCCACAGTGAGAATAATCCTGAGGGGAAAGTTATATTCCTCCCTCTCCCCAGTCCATTTATCTTACTTATATATATCTATATACCTATATATCTATATCTCTGTGTGTGTGTTTAATTGCAGATTATAAAACCTCCATGGGTTAGAGAGGATGGCATTTCCCTAACAGAAGATGTGTATGGTTGCTCTCTCAGCAAAAAGTAAACTGGTGGTACTACGGACTATAACTCAACCCTCTGATGCCTAGTGGAGGGTGGAAACTTGCAAGGGTGGGATAAAAAGGATGATTCTAGCAATGAATAAATAAAAGATTGTTCATTTCTTAAGTTAGCATGCAGTTGTTGAGATAGTGGGGGCCATTAGAGAACAAGGATTTAAAAGTATTTCCTGAAATTCTGCCAGATTGTTGCATTAATTTTATTGTATTAATTTTTCTCATCACTGCTCTCTTCTTCATTGTTTTCTTCTGATTATCCCACAATATGTCTTTACTAACAGCTGTTGTGATTATAGGACACTCAGGTTTTAGGGGACCCAGATTTTAAGAAAACATGTTCTATATTAAAATCAGTGTCTCTTAACTACTTACCACATGGAACCATTTTTCCTAGCTCACCTGGTTATCTCACTGTTCCCACAACATATTTTTGCTTTCTCACCTCTGCACTTTTCCTCATGCAGTTCTACCCAACTGGAATGCCATCCAGCTCAAGACAAGTGGCTCATTCAGCATCCATTACAAGAGAAACATAAGACTTCATGCATATTCACTGAGCAATTCAACTATCTCTTAGAATCTGCTCTAGGGTCTGCTAAACTCAGCTCACTTTCTTGGCCAAGTCTTCTATTTCCACCACTGTGTGCAATGACCTCTTCCTCCTCCCGACTACTTTAACAATTATTGTCTGTTCAATTTATTTGGCAATTAATCATGTAGCTCCTTGGGGCATCTCTTGTATCCCAGGCCTTCAGGCTCCTAATCTAAGTCTTTAGTGTGATGTTTCCCCTACTCATGTCTCATCTGCTCAAGTATGAGAGACAAGTCACAAACAGGGTGCATAAAATTACCAATTAGACATTGATTTCTTTGTGAATTAAAGGCTTTTAGGTTTTTAAGATTCCTTTATAAAAATCAAAGCACATAGTACAGGGCTAACCAGTTAAGTTGTTTTCAGCTAACTTTTGAATGAATTCCTAGAGCAAGATAAGGGTGGGGGAAAGGGAAGTGAGCAAGGATAGGAAGGAGAATACAGGACCACAGACTCAGAGTAAGAAAGAGACTTCTGAGGCCATGTAGTCTAATCTTCATATTTTATAGGTGAGGAAACTGAAGTCTAGGGAGACTAAGAGACATGCCTGACAAGTAGTTAGCACCAGAAGCAGAATTGGAACCAGGGGAGGTAGCCAGATGGCTCAGAGGAGAGAATGCTAGTCCTGGCTGGAGTCAAGAAGACCTGAATTCAAACTGGCGTCAGACACTTATTAGCTGTGTGACTCTGGGTCAGTTAGTCACTTAAACTCTGCTTGCATTAATCAGCTAGAGAGGGAAATGGTAAACCCCTCCAGTATCTTTGCCAAGAAAACTTCATAATGGGGCTATGAAGAGTCAGATGTGACTGAGCAACTTTTGATTATGAGGCTGGTGAGGTATGATAGAAATGGGAGGTGGTACCAGAATGAAGAGGGAAGACCTGAAGACATGCTTATTCAAATTGTACTTAGTGTTGGGAGAGGAAATATTTGCCCTGGAAACCCTGTCTGCTTGTCAATGAGTTTTAATCACTTGGAGGGATATATAGGTGGTGTGAGTTATAGGCCAAATTGAGTGTCTGTTAAGTTAGCCATGAAGCCTGAATGTAACTGTAAGAAGCAGATCCCTAGAGAATGCAGAGTAAAGAAAGAAATAGATGTGAAGTATTTTTAAGGGTTATTTAAAAAAAATCAGTTCAACAAGCATCTAAGTGTTTATGTGCCAGCCACAGTTTTAGATGTTTTAGATGGTGGATGTTCAAAGAAGAAAACAAAACAGTCCTGAATTCAAGGGGCTTAGTAAGTTCAAAGTATATTCAAAGTAAGCAGAAAGTAATTGGGGGGAGGGGAGGGGGCATTTGAGCAGAACCTTTAGGGATTCTAAGAAGCAGAGGTGAAAAGGGAGTGAATTTCAGGCCTGGGTGACAGCTAGTGCAAATGTAGGGAGATGGGAGATGAGATGTTGTTAGAAGAAATAGGTGAGCCATTTTGGCTAAAAACCATTTTTATGTGAAGGGGCATAATGTATAATGAACCTGGAAAGGGAGGTTCAGGGCAGGTGATGAAGGGCTTCAATGCCAGACAAGTGTGTGTTGTGTCTTGGTAGAACTAAGGAATCACTGGAGCTTCCTGAGTATATACAGCTTTGGGTTTTTGGAATATCATTCTGGCAGCTATGTGGGTGTTAGATTAGGAAGACCACAGAGGTCATTGCAATAATCTATGTGAAAGATGATAAAGCTCTGAATGGAGACAGAGGGATGGTCTATAAAGAGGTTGAATACAGAATTCTGGGCAACTAACTAGATATGTTGAGGCAGCTAGGTAGTGCAGACACTAGCTGTGGGACTCAGGGCAGTCACTTAATCCTGTTGCCTCAGTTTCCTCTTCTGTAAAATGAGCTGGACAAGGAAATGGCAAACCACTCCAGTATCTTTGCCAAGAAAACCCCAAATGGGGTCACCAAGAGTTGGACATGACTGAAATAATTAAATGATAACAACAATTGGATATGTCAAGTGAATGAGACAGAAGAATTGAGGAAGACTGTAAGGTTGTAAGACTGTGTAACTGGAAGGATGGTAGTGCTGTCAACAGAAAGAGCAAAGAGGGGGAAAAGACAATGAATTCTATTTTGGACATGCTAAGTTTGATCACCTGTACAGAGCACCCAGCTGGAAATGTCCAACAAGAACTTGGTGACATTAGAGGAAAACTCAAGAGAGAGACTAGGGCTGGATAGCTATGTATCTATATATATGTAGGTCTGTTTACATAGAATGAATATTATACATTTAAAAATATGTCTAGATAGATATAATTGCCTTTTGTTATTATTCCACAGTTATTTCCCCCTGATATTCTTCCCCTCTCTTAGGCCAACCTGCAACTGAACGCTTCCATATAACAATGACAACAGAGGCTTTGTTCTCTGGGAAGGCATAAGATGATAGAGGCCCAGGAGTCATTCCCCCTGGGAAATTAGGATGAATGTGAAGCAGCCCTGTGTCATCGTGGGCAGGACTTGTCATCTCTTGGCATGTATCCTTGTGGGTATCATTGAATAAAAGTGAATCCAAGGACACCCCAGTTTCATGTACATTATTTCCATGCTAAGGGGGCACAGTGCTTTCACAGTAAGTGGGGAAAGGGATTGATGACTCTACCCACCTTGGGGAAAGCCGAACATAGGGTCTATTCCATTTAGTGCAGTATAATTGTCTTGCTCCAACCCAAAGCCATGGAAGCTGTTGTTTTCCCACCTCTGAGTCATCCTAACTCTTCATGTGAAAAGCTTTCAGACAGAGTTTGGAAAAGCAGTATATGTTTCCCTTGGGAATTCACCTTTATTTTAGATGAGTTGTGATAGAGTTTCAAGATTATTATAGCCATAGGAATTTCAGTATTGATACAGCTATATTTTGTGTTATACATGCATTATGCTAGTAATTTCCTAAATAATAGGGATTTTTTTTCAATGAGTACATGTAAGCCTACAATGAAGAAATTTTGGGATTTCATAGGAACATAGTATTATAGATGTGTAGCTAAAAGGAAAAAGGATCCTTAGAGGTCATCTATTCCAACCTCCTATTTTTATAGATGGAGATGAAATGAAGAAGAGACTTAAGGGCAAGAGTGAAAGTCTCTGAGGATTTACCAAACCTCTGAGTCTAGAATCTTATAGAAGCTATCTTGTAGAAAAGGCCTTTTGGTTCTTGTCACATTTACATTGTTTCAGTCCCACAAGAGGTTCTAGTCACATTTACACTGTCTCACTCCCACAAGAAGGACAGTGCAATGTAATTCAAGGGTGTCAAATTGAGGCCAGTGAACCGTATGTAAGGATCCCTGCAGGCTGCAAATTTACTTGTTGTTCAGTTGTTTCAGTCATGTTCAACTTCTTGTGACCTCATTTGGAGTTTTCTTGGTAAAGATACTGAAGTGGTTTGCCATTTCCTTCTTCAGCTAATTTTTACAGATGAGGAAACTGAGGCAAACAGGGTTAAATGGCTTGCCCAAGGTCACATGGCTAGTAAGTGTTAAGTGTCTGAGGCCAGATTTGAACTCAGGTCCTCCTAACTCCCTGCCCAGTATTCTATCTACCACACCGAGAAAATTTAATTAGCAAACCACATAACATTAATTATGTTTTATTATATTTTTATTTATTTTGCTAGATATTCTCATTTACAGTTTAATCTGCTTTGCAGTACTTGGGAGTACTGCTACTCGCACATGTTTGACATCTCTGATGTAGGGGATGGAGAACTGACCTCACATACAGGAAGATGTGACAGCTGGTTCTATCTCTGATATACGTTAGTTGTATTACCCCCCCCCCCCCCAGGTAAGGTCCTTAAATTTTAAGGGCCCTACACAATTCTCTGAATCTTTAAGATGGTGACAGTGGCTCATGTGTTTTGGTAAGCTCTTTATATGGATGAAATAACAGGTCTGGCTTTCTCCTCTTCTCCCCATCCCTCACCCCTTGCCAATTCTTGAGTAGATAATGGAATAATAAATAATAATACATAGTCATATTATAAATTAATAATAGAGGGAGACTTTAAGGACAACATTGACAGGATTGATATCCCTAGCTGCTGGCGACCAGATGACTAAGAGTAGAAACTGAGGAAAAGAATCAGAAAGTGTGATGATTTCTTTATTTTTTTTTTTTAAGCAATCGGGGTTAAGTAACTTGCTCAAGGTTACACGGCCAGTTATTTCTGGGTGTGGTGCTAAGTATCTGAGCCCAGATTTGATCCCCAGGTCATCCCGACACCGGAGCCCATGCTCTTCCACCTGGCCACCCTGTGTGATGATTTTTAACAGGTGGCAGGAGCTGTGGTGGAGAGCCAGAAAAGATTATGTGAGGTGGCTAAAGGCTGAACAGTTAACAAAAAGGCTTGAAATAGGGAGTGGTCACTATGGGGAATTGGTGGCTTAATGAAGACCTGACTTCAAATCTGAGCTCAGACACTTACTAGCTGTGTGACCCTGGGCAAGTCATTTAACCCTGTTTGCCTCAGTTTCCTCATCTGTAAAATGAGCTGAAGAAGGAAGGAAATAGTAAGCCACTCCAGTATCTCTGCCAAGAAAACCCCAACAAAGTCATGAAGAGTTGGATATGACTGAAAAAATGACAGAACAACAACAACAAAAAAGTGAAACTTGCTCTGGAGATTCTGGGTGGAATTCAAGGAAGTCTAGAGGGGCCAAACTGAGGTTTGGTTGAAATCAGAGGGGGGCATTATTGACTGACCTGAAATAGCATCATAATTCTTTTTATTATTAACACTAGATATAGAGTCAGACCTGAATCTGATCCCTGAATTGATGATTACAACTACATAATTATAATGATGATAATTATAATACACATTTTTATAGCATTTTAAACTTTGCAAAGCACTTTAAATGCATTATCTCATTTGATTTTCATGACAACTTTGTAAAGCAGGGATTGTTGTTATCCTCATTTTACAAATGGGGACACTGAGGATGAAAGAGGTGAAGTGTCTTGCTCAGGGTAAGTGTCTGAGGCAGGATTCTAACTCGGGACTTCTGGATTCTGCATCTAATACTTTATCCACTGCATAACCTAGCTCCTTGTACTACAGAGAATTGGATCTGAGCAAATCACTTTGTCTCTCTAGGGCTCTATGTCCTTATTGACCATCTTGGGGGATGGAATGAATGATTTTCTAAGAATGGATAGAAAGTCTGGTGCATCTAGGGTAAAGAACAAGCCAGCTCTCTAACCTGAGAATGAAACAAATCCCACTTCACAAACTTGGTTGTGTTAAGTTGACTCAAACAGAATTAAATAAATCATTGGCATATCTGTAGGGTGCTTTTCTGCACAAAGTTTTTAGCTTTTGCTCCAATTACTTTTTTACTCCAAATGTATGTGATTGTTGATGACCCAGTCTGGGTGGGAAGAGGAAGAGCCATTTGCAAACTTGGAGGAAGCCATTCTTTCATACAAGCTCCACTGGTACAGATCACAACCCAGTCATGTCTCCTCATGCCATATGAGTCTTGTGTTCATTTTCCCATCAAATTTCCATAGAGGATCTCTCTATCATGGAGTATTCTTTCAACCAGTGCAGATCACACCCCATCCGAGCCTGTTCAAGTTGTGTGAGGCTTGTACTCATTCTCAGTCTCTCAAAGAAGACCTATCCAACATGTTGGAGGCCTTCTGATATTCTCTGGGTCCTGTTTAGCACTTGGGTTGTACATTTCTTACACTTGCATCCCATTTGCTACATGTATAACATGAGTATGTGGAATTTTTTTGTCTTGATCTGATCATTAATTTTCTTAGACCATAATCTCAAGTTTGAGATCTTTGAAGGGCATTTCTTCTTGAGCAGAGACGGTCAACATTACTGAGAAGCATTTTGTCTTGAGGTGGCCTGGGATAATTTCATTACAGGCTTACCAAAAGAGAGGGAGAAGGGAATGCAATGATAAATATCTGTAAGTCATAAAGTATTCTTCAGTTTGCCTATCCACAGTGTATTCTAAGAACATGAACCAGTTTTATTTATAGACGGCTATTTTCAAATGATAATTTGCCACAGAAAACAGCCTGTCTTTATATAATACTATAGAGCTTATTTGAACAGACACTAGAATTGACTGGATGGAGGTCATGATTTTCTTCTTAAACTGAGATTTATAGGGCATTAAAAATTGAATTAAATTCTGGCAGCATTAGGTAAGCAAGGACATTGACAGCTCTTCCTTTAGTCCTTCATGCGGAGAGATAGACCATTACTCCTCTAAAACTACTGCTTCTTTTTCATTCAGTTCAATAATTTGATAAATTCTTACTATGTGTTAGGCAGTATAATAAGTGATGGGGAATGTAGAATTAAATAATAAGACACAAACTTTGCCTTCAAGGAGTTTGCAATCTAGTAGGGGAGATAGGTCTATGCACAGCTAATTGTAATATAAAATGTGATAGGTTAAGCAAATTCTAGTTTTTTTTTTTTTGAGGAGGTAAGGCAAGGCAATTGGGGTTAAGTGACTTGCCCAAGGTCACACAGCTAATTTAGTGTCAAGTGTCTGAGGCCAAATTTGAACTCAGGCCCTCCTGACTTCAACTCTATTCATTGCACCACCAAGCTGCATTCTATGAATTCTAGAGGTACAAAGTGCTGATTTCTGTGGATAGAGAAATTTCTGAAGAATCAGAAAAAAGCAATCAGGAAGAAAGTAATATTGCAACTGGTCTCCAAGGGACAGGTGGAATTTCAAGAATCCAAAATGTGGGGAGCATATTCCAGACATGGAGGATGTTATGAACAAATGCATGGGAGGACTAAAAAGATATCATTGTCTCAGTCCTGAGGAGAGTGCTGGCTCAAGAAACATACTTCAAAGCTTATTCCACTGTGTGTTTAAGAAATGAATACACTGTTTTAACATAAAAATAAGAATAAGAATTTTAAAGAATTTAGCAATAAGAATAAGAAACACATTGAATTTGTGGGGGGTTTTAGCCTTGGATACTCAACCTAAAATCTAGCTATTTATGATTATTATTAGAATTATGTTCTCTTTGTATGCATCTTTTTTTCCCTTTTACCTAGACTCTAATCACTATGAGGATAAGATGGTGTCTTACCTAAACCAGGTATCAATACTCTGAGTGCCAAGAATGATACTCTGAGTTCAGCATAGGGTTAATAAATGTTTGTTAAACTGGATTTAAAAAAATCATCCTTTCCAAATTCCAAATATTGTTATCCAAAAATGGAATGGGCTACCCCTTGGGAAGTAGCAGCTTCCCTCTCCCTAGCGGTCTTTAAGCTTTGACTGGATGGCCACTTGTCAGTTGTGTCTTGGGGGTGATTCTTAGTTAGGTAGGGACTGGTCTAGCTGGCTTCTGAGGTCCTACCCAAATCTGATATTCTATTGTATGGCATAAAAAATGGCAACATTTCTTTCTAAGAAATCTACCATCAACTATTCAGGGTGCTTTAGGACTCTTAGGATTAGCATTAATTATTACAGAATTATCTAAGATATTGGTCTTGATTGGTCCTCAACGAACCTTGAGAGAGAGAGAGGGAGGGAGAGAGTGAGAAAGAGGGAGAGGGAAAAAGAGGAAGAGGGAGAGGAAAGGGGAAAGGGAGAAAGGGAGAGGAAAGGGGAGAGGGAAAAGAGGGGAGAGGAGAGGGAGAGGGAGAGAAACAAAGGGAGATCTTGCCCTTGAACTTTCTTTTGTGGTGGAACAGAAACATTAATGGGGCAAGAAGGGGAACCTATGCCCCAAACAAGGGAAGTTAGATCTTTTTTCCCCACCCCTCCTGTTAACCTCTCTGAGGTCTTAAGACCCATAAATAGACCAATTTCAGAACCAGATGGCTCTCATGACTTTAAGCTCTGCCTTCTGGGAAAAACTGACAGCTCCACACTTAAAGACACCACCCTTGGGATTCTACTAGTTTGAAATTTACATTTCTTCCCAATAGGAAAAAAAAGGCCAATTTCAAAGATGACTCCAGGGAGTTACAGGATTTCTGTTTCCTCATAGCCCAAACTATCCTATCCATACCTGAAGACATCCAGAATAAAAAATAATGGCAATCAATACACATAATCTTCTGACATCATCCAAGTTCAGATGGCCTCTGAGAATAAAGCAGCTAGTAAGGAAATGTAATTTTAAGAGATGAAGAAATAGAACTACATTTCTTTGCAAGGTTCTTTGGGGGGTGAATACAAGATCTTTGCTATTCAACTGGAGTTCTTTTTTTTACAGGCTTGTTTCCAGATAAGATTTAGAGCTGGAAGAGATTGTAGATATCATTCCATCCAACCTAGTAATTTTATAGATGTGGAAACTAAAGCTCAGGGGTTATCATCACTTGTCCAAGATAATAATAGTACTAATAACACCACTAATAGTCAGCATTTACATGTTGCTTTAAGGTTTGCAAATAATTTTATAACTATTATCTCATTTTATCCACACTACAACCCTGGGAGGCAGATGCTATTATTATTCCCATTTTACAGATGAGGAAACCAAGGTAGGGTGAGGGTAAGTAACTTGCGAAGGGTCACACAGATAGTAAGTGTCTGAGGCAGAATTTGAACTCAGGTCTTCCTAACTTCAACTCCAGAACTATATCTTCACAATTAATAAGGAATAGGGTTAAAATCTGAACTCAAATCCTGCCTTTCAAACCAGTGGTTTTTCTTTTTTTAACTTTATTGTACCGCTGTTCTAGAAGATCAAACTGATTCACCTCCCAAGGGTGGGATTTCAAAACAGTCCCTTAGTATTTTCTAGTCTCCTGTTTTCCTTTTTCATATTAGAAAAACAAAAGAGAAGTTGACTAGTGTTAAGGATTATTTCTTCCAGTGTCCTCTGGTTGGAGGATGACACTTCCCTCCACTTCCTTGGGTTAACCTACTTTCCAAATGACAGGATCTAAAATCTCTCCAGACAACCAAGGCCCGATTAGAGTTACAGAGTCTCACTGATGAACCCCACAAGAATAGGAAAGCCACATGACACCCCGGTTATGGCAAATCCCGGTATTCTATGGAGGAGTTTCTTCACCACCACAAGTCAGTTAAGGTATGTCTACTCAACTTTCCTGAACATCTAAAAAGAAATGTCTAGAAGTTTCCCCCTCACTTTAGCCTGTGCCATTATTCCTAGCAACATGAGTTTTAAAAACTCAGTCCTTCTTTTGCTCTCATCACCTTCCACACTCCATCATACCTCATTTATATGTATGCTTTATCCTCTCAAATCCCACCTGGGATTCTCATTAGCTGTCTGAGTCTGGGTGAATCATTTAACCCCTCCCAACCTCAGTGTTCTCACGTGCAAAATGGGGATAATAGTGTCTATCTTGCAGGGGTGATGTGATGATCAAATGAGATAAAACATGTACTTTGTAAACTTTAAAAAGCTATATAAATTATTATGGTAGATATTATTATCCCCATACAGTATTAGACTTTAGTTAATTCCACTTTGTTTTTCTTTTCTTTCTCCCTCCCTCCTTCCCTCCCTCCCTCCTTTCCTTCCTTCCTTCCTTTTTTGGAGGGGGGAAGGCAGGGCAATTGGGGTTAAGTGACTTGCCCAAAGTCACACGGCTAGTAAGTGTTAAGTGTCTGAGGCTGGATTTGAACTCAGGTCTTCCTAACTTCTAGGTCAGCTACATCAAGTTTATTCTCATACACAGTAGATGGTTGAAAAAATACATGTAGAATTCAATTACTGAGTAAAATCACAGAATGAAAGCACTGAGAGGGACCTTTGAGATACTGCTGTTCATCCTTCGTTCTCGGGGAGGATCAATGACATCACAAGGATAATATCTTGACTTGAGCATGAATTGGATGTGAGTGAGGCAGAGCTGCACAAAGACATCAACCTCACTCTCTCTTCCAGAGTCACAGAAGTCCAGTGGCAAGCCAAAGGTCAAGGCAACTGGCAATTGGCCAGGATGTCCCTCAGAGATAATCCAGTTCAAGCACCTCATTTACCAGATAGGGAAAATGAAGCTCAGTGAAGCAAAATTACTTGCCCAAGGTCATACAGCTAATTATAATTCAACAGCAAATGTTTTGAAGTACTTATTATGTGCAAAGTACCATGCTAAAGTTAGGTGATGCAAAGATTAAAAAAAATGACAGTTTTTGCTGGCAGAAAATCTAGTATGGAATGGATGGGCAAGGGATGAAAGAACTACATAAATAACTTTAATAGTCAAGTCTAGTCAACAAGCATTTATTAAACACCTACATGCCAGGCACTGTGCTAAATGATGGGGATGAAAAGAAAGGCAAATAAAAAAACCCAACAATAGATCGTGAACTCTCGCAAGTACTTTACAATATAGTAGGAGAGACAACACATCAAAAACTAGTTACAAACAACATGCGCACACGATTAATTGTAGATAATCTCAGAGAAACATAGCTAAGGTTAAGGAGGATCAGGACCTTGTTCATCAGCACACATATCTTGGCCAAGTAATACAAATAGACAAGTTGGAAAGGAAATGTTTAAGTATATACAAGAGAATAACAAGAGACTCATAATGGGAAGGATTACTTTTACTTAGTTTAAAATCAATGGCTATCTTGGGGAGGTTTAAGATGCTGTAAAATAAATTGGCCAAAGTAAATATCTTTCCACTGGTCTTCTCCCCATGGAACATTGCCCAAAGTTATTCTTGCCATCCATAATACCCAATCATTTTTCCCTTTTGTACAATTCTTCCCTAGGCTGAAAGGTCATATGGAATGTAAGCGTGAGTGCTGCTCATACGAAAAGGTTAGTTTTTGTGTAAAGAGTTGCTTTAGGAAATCACTAAAAGTGTCTAGTAGATGGAAAATCTCCCATTTATCTCTATTATGGCACAGGACAGGCAAGTCCTGAGAGGGAAATTAGGCAGCTTTTCTGTTAGTTTATGAAACCTGAGTTTGTAGGCAATAGGTTTTTAGACTAATTGGTGGAGAGAATGTTGGTGCTGTGTGACTACGTAGAGGAAGAGTTGGTGTGAGAGTTTTTGAGAAGAGAGATATTTCTTCAAGGGAAGATATGTATGGTTATACTCTTTTGGGGAGCGAGACAGACAGACAAGACTTTGAAAGCTGCAGATATATGGGAGAATCTGGCTCTTCAATTAAGTCCCTCATTTCTAGCTTGCTTCCCTTTGAGTCTATGGGGAATTTCCCCTTGAATGAAATCAGGGCCTCTCTGTGGGTTGATCTAAGACTCCATCTTGTTTCTTCACACTGTATATTTTCTAGTATATTTTTAATGCTATAATTTCTATCTGATATTTGCTTGTATAGATGTATTTACTATTTATGATGGTCTTTTACATAACAAATATTGGTTTGGAAGGAGTTAAACTTATGTGTGTAAGTGGAGGGGGGTAACTCTTCCACTGTAAGTGATGGTAGTCTGAGAAGCAAGTTTTTTGTTTGAATTTATTGTACTATTAGACTAGCAATATTTAATGGGGGCTGGAGGTGGGGGGGGGGATGAGAGAGATATAATGCTAATCTAGTGCCCCCTCAGAGACTGAGAAAAGTAAACCATCCTGGAGGTGTGCCGAGGGCTTGTCTCCTTCCCTTCAGAAATGGTCCAGACTTCAAATTGTAACTATCAATGCCTTCTGTTAGCCACATCTTGACAACCTATATGCCTATATTTTACATGGGCATTCATGAACTTTACATGTGAATATTTAAAATTTAATTTAATGATATCCCTGGACTTTCATTTAAAGATCTTACTCCAACTATAGGGTGTAACTCAGAGACACTTCTGTCTTGCAACAGTATTAACCATTTTGTCCTCCCTTTAGGGAGTAATGGTTAGTCAACAGTTTGCATAAAATGATATTGGGGGAGGCTTTAGGCTTATGTTAATAGTATGACATGGCACCCCAAAAAGCTAGAATAATCTTAGGTTATAAAATTTCTGCTTAGAGTCTAGAATGAAGATAATTATCCAATTGTAAAGATGATTATGATAGGTTTGGAGACTAGGCCATACAAATACTGCTTGAAGTAACTGGGAATATTTAGGCTAGAGAAGAGAAGGCTTTGGGAGCTTGTGATTGTTGTCCTCATATATTGGGAAAGCTGATATGTGAAAGAGGGATTGGATTGTTCTGTTTGGCTTCAGAGGAAAAATGAGGAGCAACAGAAGGGAGTTTCAGAGTGGCAGATTTAGGCTCTGTGTAAAGAAAAACCTCCTAGCATTTAGATCTGTCTAAAAGAAGAACTGATTTTCCTTGAGATGCTCTCTCTTACTAGAGGTCTTCAAGAAAAGGCTGGATGACAACTTGTTGGAGACATTTTAGGAAAGATTCCTGCTCAGGTACAACCTAGACCCAGGGACTAAGACCCTTACAACTTCACTATTCTATGTTAATTAACACTCTGTTTCTTCTTAGTTAATTGCTTTCACCTTAGGTTATTATTTGATCTCACTCTTCTCAGTCATACACCTTAATCAATATGTTCCTTTGGAGGAGCTTATCCACAGTTGAATGGGAGCCTGTGTAGTGGCTCAGTACAGAAAGCTGGACCTTCATGGGCTCATTTCACCTTAATCCAAAAATTGGTCTCTGATCTATTTGTGTCTTTTCAATTAGAACATATTTGTCTAGTTCCTGACCAGACAAATTTGGTTTGCTTTAAGGGATACATGTGAGTGGAATTTTATAAAATCCTTTTAACTCAAGGGGTTAAATAGGAAGTGGGGAGATCTGATTCTACTCTAACCTTCCTCGACTTCCTCTACTCACCTGAATATTAATTCTTCAGGTTCATCAGATGATACAATAAATTTTGGGAGACAGATTTAGAGCTGGAAGGGACCTCAGGTACCATTTAGTCCATTTTAGAGTTCAAGAAGATTATCTGGCCCAATCTCACAAAGGGGTTTGAACCCAGATCCTTTGACTCTAAAGCAGAGTGTTCTTTATATTATATTTCACTGCTTCTGATAGTTTTGCTTCATTTTATCTGTGATTTTGAAGTTGTCCATCAGTAATGCAGATGAAAAACTCCCTATGTCTTTTTTTTTTTTTTTTTAAAGCAATCAGGGTTAAGTAACTTGCTCAAGGTTACACGGCCAGTTATTTCTGGGTGTGGTGCTAAGTATCTGAGCCCAGATTTGATCACCAGGTCATCCTGACACTGGAGCCAGTGCTCTTACTCGCTGTGCTACTTAGCCACCCCTCCCTATGTCTTCTTACATTTCCTGCTTTTTGTTCGTTTCTTTGAATAATTCTTCCACTAGGCAAGCACTGAGGTCCTTTTTTTCTTTATAAGTGTTATATAACTTCTGTTATAATTTCTTTATAATACTATGCCATCTTTCTTCTCAAAAAATTGAGTCTCTGCTTTCAAAACTAATATCTTGCATGAGGAGTAAACAGGTTTTGGACACAGTTATATACTGCTCAGTCTAATCAAGAAAACAATCTAGAACAACATAAGGCTATTTGTGGGACATATGGATCTTTCATCAAACTTTGGTTTCAGAGACAGGAAGAATCTATGAACTAGATCTCAATAACTCCAATCAATCATCCAACCAACCAACTGACGGATCCATTCACAAACACTTATTAAGTGTCTAGTACCTGTCAGGCATTTCACTAGGCACTAGGATACAAAATAAGCAAATGCCGCTCCCCTCAAGGATCTGACATTCTTTTGGGGGCAACAACATATATATATATATATATATATATAAATGGGCAAACACAAAATAGAGTTGAAAGAGATATAAAGTTATTGGTTGGAAGTTACTAAGAATTAGAGACTGGGACTGATGGGGGTATAGGATAGGAAAGACACAAAGACCAGAAAAAGATGGGCTGAGTCTTTTAAAGTTTCTAAGAGCCATGTGAGTGCATCACAGGTGTAGGGGAACAGTCAGGGGAAAAGCACAGAGATCTGAGCTAAAGTGTTGCGTATGAAGAACAGTAACAAGTCATAATGACTGGATTGTAGAGTATATGAAGCAGAAAAATGTGGGATAAGGCTGTGGAAACAGGTTTCACAGTTCCTACATAGCTCTTAGGTTAACAATTTCTTCTTCAGAGCCTGTTATCGATTTACTAAAGCTAAACTGGAAGTGGGCTGGGACATTCTTAAGCTTAGTTCTAAGTAGTATCGAACTGGGCTATCTTCTGGTCCATTTTCTTTGGAATTTCCTTTTCTTTATTTTAATTCCTGAAATAGTTATTGGGTAAATTGGAGGTTTGCCCTGCTACTCTAAGACATGAGCATTCTCCTTCTGTGCTGATGACATGTTCTTGTCCTTGAGTAGCAGCTGTCATAGCAAGTGGTTGGATCTGTTTGTTACTTATTGCTGGAAAGGCAATAAATTACAGCATAAATTACATGGAAATGAAAATTTCTAAATGTGATATGGATTAACCAACATGGAAATGGAGCATTCTACCCATGGGACCCAGTTCTACAGATTAATGCATTTACACTGCTTGGGCTGTGTTTTCTAGTTTACTTATCCTGGCAGACCCTCTAGGATGCTGCTCTATTTAATGTCAGATCTTCCAATGGGCCACACTGGAGTTCTTTCAGGGTTAAGGTTGGTAATACCTGACCTAAAACTATTTAGGCTTTTTTTTATTCTTTTTTTTTTCTTTTTTTTTTTCAAGCAAATGGGGTTAAGTAACTTGCTCAAGGTTACACGGCCAGTTATCATTATTTCTGGGTGTGGTGCTGAGTATCTGAGCCCGGATTTGATCCAGGTTATCCCAACACTGGGGCCGATGCTCTTACTTGCTGAGCCACCTGGCTGCCCCTAAGCAATTGGGGTTAAGTAACTTGCTCAAGGTTACATGGCCAGGTGTTTCTGGGTGGGTGCTAAGTGTCTGAGCCCGAGATTCGATCTCCAGGTCTTCTCAACACTGGAGCCGGTGCTCTTACTCACTGTGCTACTTCGCCGCCCCTATTATTTAGGCTTTAAATTACCTTTTTGAGGTCACATAAAAACTTTTCTGCTTAGAGTGCATAAATGTTTTCAAAACACCTTCCTTACAAGGGTGAGAGGTAAAGACATACAGGTGTTAGTACTATTTTATACAATAAGTGCAGTCGAAAGGTGTAAATCAAAGTGCTGCAAGTACCCACAAGAAAAATTCCTCCTTGAATTTAGTTATAAGAAAACATAGATGAAGCTGACTTTTTGTTGTGCTAAAACACAGAGGAAGTTCAATGTGTTGCTTCTCCAGGACTCAGTGAGCCTGGAAAAGATCTGTTTTGGTTTTGTTTATTTTCACCAGCCACATAAATAAAATAAAGGTAGGAATTTTGAACAGGACTGAAGTTCTTGATGTAGACAATAGATGCATGATTTACAGCAGCTCCACCTGGAACATGTTGTTCCTGTGCCTTTCCTATTCCCATTCATTTGCATGGAAGAACACACAAGTCTTGGGGCTGATAAATATGGGCCCTCATGACCAGACAGTTCTTGGTGGTTTGTTAAATACAGAATGGATGACGCAGAATTGACATAGTTTGGCAATCAGACATTGAGCTGGGGCAAGGGGGAGTGGTGGTTAACATGAACTTTCTAACCCTAAGTCAAATAGAGGTTAGAAACACAAATACTGTCCTTGGTGAACATAAAATGAAGGTTTAAAAATAGTCTTCACAACTGCAGGAACCCCATATCTGGCTGGCTATTCCAGATTCCAAAGAGACTGGTCCTGGAGGAAGGATTCTTCTTTTAAAGAGGGAATACCTGTCATACCTAAGGAACTGAGGACTCTGTCTTCAATATGGAGAAAAACTGGTAAATGAGTGTGTGAAGCCCTTGCTTTTCTAAAGAATGGTAGCTTCAGATTTGGGATTTTGAATTAGAAGAGAGATGGAATTTCTTCCCTTACGAGAAAGAGGTTCAACTTTAGTTGAGGACTTAGCTCAAGCTAGAAGCAGAAGGAAGTTCCACAAATTCATGCTCAGTAAGAAATACAGATGGTAGTGACCAAGGGACCAGTACATCACTATTCAACAAGGATGAATGCCTAGTACTGACATGTAACACCCACATTCCTGGCAGACTCTGCATACCACATGAGACCAGTCAGCAGCAGGCCTGGCAATAGCAATAGCAGTATGATGTCACCAGAAGACATCAGCAGCCTTGAAGGAGAGGTATAAGTTACCCTTCTATATCCGTGTCCTGGACACACATTTCCTACCATCTGTGTTCCCTGTGTGTGTATCCTTTGCCCATAGGCCCTGGCTGTATGTTTTCCATATATGTATGCCTCTTTTCTTGTGTACTCTAGGTGTGTCTAATCTTTTTATGATTAGTAGTGTACTTATGGAAGAATATGCCCCCAAATTTATGGGGAAAATTTAATATTGCTACATTTCTTACTATGCTATTTCATTAAATGTCTTGGCTTTGAATAATTGTGTTTGCTGGCTGACTGGTAAAAATAAAAGACATCAATGGAAGCTGGGAAGCTATGATTTTGAGTGAATATCACTCTATAAAGTGCTTGGGTGGGGGGAGATTGTTGAGAGGGACTCACATATAAGTTTGGCGATGCCTCCGAGTGTAACACTTCAATAGCTCATTCTCTTTATAATGAACAGTTCATGACTGATGGGGCAACTATACCCAGCACAAAAAGGGTCAACCCCTAGGAGCAGGATAGTTCTTCAAATAACCACTGAAAGGCAGCTGAAAACCAGAGACAGATGTAGAGTACCTTATTGTAGGTCTCTGAACCACCTGTCAGGATAAAGGAAGCCTTTGATGACTGACCTTCCCTGTCACCCATCCTGTCCAAAGAAGGAATGCAGCTGGGGATCCAGAACAAAATAGCACAAGTATAAAATACTGAGGGAAACACTCTTTGAAGACATAGAAGAGGAACACTCTTAAGAATATCCTTTATGCCATATATTCCTGGTTTTGGCTAGGCTTTTTTTTTCCTTCTTCACATAACACTCTTGATATCTATACTCAAGAAACAAATGAAAGGACTCAGTAAGAACTGAGGTCAGGATCTACAGTGAAAGTCAATATAGTCAGTGCACAGAGTCTGAACAGAGGGACTGGCCTCAGACAAACAGCTGCAGCATGGGGCATCTAGGAAGCAGATAGAAAGCCAGTCCAGGAGTCAAGAGGACCTGAGTTCAAATTTGGCTTTAGACACTCATTAGCTGTGTGACCCTGGGCAAGTCACTTACCTCTATTTGATTCAGTTTCCTTATCTGTAAAATGAGCTGGGGAAGGAAATGGCAAACCACTTCACTATCTTTGCAAAGAAAACCCCAAATGGGGTCATGAAGAGTCAGACATGCTGAAACAAGTGAATACCAACAAAGCAGCAGCAGCAAACTTATTATTTATTTTTTTTTGTTCCTAGATTGATTTGAATAAGAACACAAGAATTCAGAGCCTTGCTCTGACTACATCTTAACTACGCCTGAGACCTTAGGCCACTCACTCAACCTCTTTGGGCTTTAATTTCTGCATCTGTAAAATGAAGGGATCGAAACAGATGACCTGAAGGGACCCTTCCAGCTCTGTCTGTGATGTGGGATTGGAATCTGTCTCTTTTTGAGTTGATAGTGGGAGTCTGCTGGCCATAAATACCTGGAATTTAAAAGGTATTTCCCCAGAGGAGCTTTATGGGTTCTGACAATGTCCCTCCCAAGATATGTTGGTATTGCAGCTGTCTAATATTTCTATTATAGCTGAAGGATAAATATTTATCCAGTATTACCACTGGGCTTTTTTTTTTTAGCAACATCCTTTCAAACACCTCCATACTCTCATTTAAATCACATAAATAACTATAACTGTAAATATGGCGTAAATCAGCACTCTCAAATACATTCAGCAAGGTGTATAAAAATAAGAAACATCAAAACGTCAGCTCTAAACTACACATTAGCAGCTCTTATAAATCATTGCAACCACTCATTTGATAAACTAATTACAATTACATTCATCAATGCACATAAAGTCAGTAGCTGAACATAAAAATGAATCTATAAAAAGCAACATTAATAATCATAAACGCAGGATATCATTACATCCACCTTTCTGCAATCAGCTGGAGTTATGAAGATTTCCAAATCAGAAATGCCACCTTCTACCTCAAGACATGCTAAATACAGGGTAGTGGTAACTTTCAGATGGCTCTACTTTTCTAACAGAGGGCAATAGAGAAAACTTGGTTTACATTCAAGAAAATGAAGATAACATTCAGAAAATTAAATGAAGTCCTGTTTCTCAAAATGTATTGTAACCTCTTGTTTTTTACCTTACCAACACTTCTTAATACATTTCTCCTCTTATAACAATAACAGAAACTAAAAAGGAGGAAAAAAAAAGCCAGTTCAGCTAAGCTAACCAACAAACATAATGACTGGGTATGACATTTTAGGCAGTGCTCTACACCCATTGTTTCCTTATGAGGCCATATTTTCAAAACATAACAATATTGAGTAGCCAAACTTACCTGATTTCATAATTAAACTACAGAAGGAAGCAGTAAGGACTTCCAAAGGCAGATAAGGTTGGGGAGTCAGGGCTAAAAGAATGTTTTCTTTTTGAAAATGACTTTCATGAATCTGTTCATGATGACAGACAGACTTTTCAGAGCTCAAAACAAAAACGCTCACAATTTTTTCCATCCTTCTCTGAATCTTCTCAATAAACCCTGTGAATCCAAAGGTTCCTGGATCCCTCTTTCCCTGTCTAAAATCCAACTGAATTATCAGCGAAATCCCTGAAAGTATAAACTTACTTCATTTTAGTTGACAGGAGATGACATTTTTCAACAAGGAAAGGAAAACGTTTTTAAAGTTTTGAGCCCATCCCTTGGACCAAGAATCCTGAGGGATAGTTTACTACCAAAGACTTACCTTTTTTTTTCCCTCACACTGACAGTATGCCTATCTTGTCTGTGAAAAAGTGTCTTCTGGGAATTCAGTCATTCAGAAATATTGGGAAAATAGCCAAAGGGAATAAGCTATCCGCAGTGCTTAATACTATACTGGGTTTGAAATGTTATTATTTCAGAAACAAATTTCCCCTCTTGGTTTAAGCTCTACCCCCCTCCCCCACAACAGAACCCACAAGCTTTTCCCCTAGCAAGTTCCACAGACAAGTTAAGGCCTGCAGGCTATTGGGTTTGAGAGGCTTACAGGTCAGGTGGCAGCTGAGGGTAGCCAGTTCCAGTTGCCTAGGCCTGATTTCTCTCCCCTCCCCTCTTCCCACTCTGCCCAGGGTGGGTTCAGGTTCTTGACCGTTTTGTTTTTTTCCAGTGTTCCCTACAAGTGTGCCCTTGCTTCTTGGTCATTTTAAAATTGTGTTTGCCTGCGGTGAGTGGAAGGATAATAATGTTCCTATGTAGCAGTGACAACAAGAAGTCAGAAGACCTTCAAGGATGGCAAAGTTGTATTGAAGGAGGTTCTCTGGGGAGCCCTGCTAATTAACTGGGCAGCTGGGCATTTACTTGCCAGCTGGGACTTCCCTTGGTTTGTGTCATCTTCCCCTAGGGCCTTAAAGGGGCCTGAAAGGCTTTGGCCTTCACTTTGGTACATATTTACTTCCCTTGTTTGAGTGCTGTGAATCTGGTGGGTAGGGGATATCTTCAGGAGGGAGGGGAGGAGGAAAACCTGTATAAACCTCTTCCTAGATTGAATCCAAGCTCTGCTATCTGGGTGATTCAGGGCACTTCACCTCTCTGGGCCTCAGTTTCCTCATCTGTAAGTGAGAAGGTTGGACTAGGTGAGCCCTAATGTCCCTTCTAGCTCTATGGAACTAATTAATCTACCCCAGAGGGTAACCTTGTATGTGGGATGTGGGTGGAAAGAGTGGGAGACCAAGGCCCTGACACCATAATTCAATATAACTATGTTCAGTGTATAATTGTTCTAATGGTTGTCTAGACTGAAACGTCATGTAGAAAATGTTAACAATATAGTTTAAACTTAAAAGAGTGTCTTGTATATACATTTCCCCCCAGAGAGCCAGTTGTAAAGTATTAACCAGCCCATTGCTGCCTAGAAGTAACTTCAAACCTCCCTCCTTGTTTTACAAATGACAACACTGAGATTCAGAGAAGGGACATGACTTGCCCAAGATTACAGAGATTGTAAATAGCAAAGTTGGGTTCTGGACCTATGTCCTTTGACTCCAAATCCAAAATAATAAGTCAATCCTCAATTTGTCTATTTCTGATATGTAAATATTCACATTGAAACTTCAATAATTGACTCCTTTTTGATTCAGCCCCAGTACTCCTGCACCCAGGATAACATTCTATGAACCTGTTTAATCACTGAGACCTATTGATTCTACCTCCACCATATTGCTTACATTTGTCCCTTTCTGTCTTTCCCCACTGCCACCATCTTATTATCTCAACACAGATCCTAATTACTCTATGCCTGGACTATTATGGTGGCATTCTAACAAGTCATCCCATTTGTACTCTTTCCCCACTCCAACCTTATCTAGCATCATTGTCAAATTCATCTTCGTTGTCCCTAGGTCTGGTCTTATCACTCTTATGTTCAAATCCTTGCAGCGGCTTTCTATTACCTAATAGCTAAAGTTCAGATGACTTAGTTTGGTTTTCAAGGACCTTCATATTCTGGTGTTCCCCTGACTTTCCAACCTTATTTTTAAAAATCATTCTTAATAGGTTATAATGTAATCAAATAACACTAATATTTTTCCCCCTATTAATGTTCCTTCCCACTTCCATCCCTCTACTTGTTGAATTCTTAATCAATCTTTAAATCCATCTAAAGTGTCATATACAGGGTGTTCCAAAAGACTTTTATATTTCAGTAAGTGTTCCCTTCTTTTCTCCTCCTTCATTCAATAATGACTTTTCTTCACTCAGCTCTCTGGCTGAACTTTGTACATCTCTCTTGCATTTATCATGTTTTAGGTAGCCCTGTATATTGTAAGCCAGGAAGACAGGTTGTGAATTTCACCTCAAATACTTCATAGCTTTGGGGCTTTGGACAAGTCACATACCTTCTCTGAGCTTGTGTTAGCACCTGTAAAATGGAGATAATGATATGTGCAGACAATAGTACCTTTTAGGGATGTTTGGGTTGAGATTCCAATGAAATAATGCAGCAATGAGTTCTGAAAACTTTAAGGAGTTATGAGTAAACTATTAGTTTGAATTATAGTTATTTGTGTATGTATTATGCCCATCCTGTAAAGTCCTTGAGGAACTTGTCTTAGCTAAACTTTCTTTCTGTCCCTCCCATCCACCTGTCTCTTTGCACACTATGTACAGCTAGTGCATAATTCAAATTAAATCAAAACTTGATAAACTTGTTGGGGTCACTTTTAGTGGGGTTGGGGAAATGGAAAAAATTGCTAGACCAGTTTTCAAAAGTGGAAAGTCAATTTTTGATGGTATTTGGGATGTGAATCAATTAATTTCCTAAATGCTTGGGCCCTGGAGAATATAAAAGAAAAACGTATGAAATCACAGTATGTGATACTGCTGATGTGATTCACACATCTGGGATTTGGTTCTTATTTTTATTGAAGCAAGGGCAACATGGCAAGTCACCTTCCTGTGTGTGGAAGGACAGTGCTTCTTTTAATGATTTCCCAGGTTTGCAAAGTGTTTCATTCATATTGTGAAAATGAGAAGGGTGGTTGAGCTTCCTGAATATTTTTTTGAATATAGTTAGTTTTGAGGATAAACATTTCAACTATTCTTTTTTTCACAGTTCCCAGAGTGATATTTTGAAGAACTCTATTAATACAACTCATCATCTTTATTGAGACAAGTGAGAAAAATGTGACTTTTCCCTATGTTTCCACAGTTTAATCAAAGGATTTGATAGGTTTTTTTTTAAACTTTCCTCACACTTTCAACTCTAAAACCCAAGGAGATGCAGAGATTCTAAGGCAGATAACCAAGGAGTTATGATAGTGACCACTGAAGTAAGTTGTTGGCTAATACTGTCAGCAAGACAAAATGATGTACAGGGGTAAGACTCAATGCTAGACATGATGAGAAACAGCGATATGTTGATGGGCCCATGATTTCTTTGTTGGATGTGACTCATTAGACCTTCTCATCTTATGTGATTCTGGCCCTTGTATTCCCAAAACTCCTCTAGGTGTTCTTATGTACAATAATGGGGTGTTTCTTATTTATTTCATCATACATGTGTGCTATTCAGACACACACCTACTGTCTCTTATTCTCGCTACATGGCTGGCCCACTTCTCTTTTCAATCATACACTACAATGCTTCCCAGAAATAGATCACTTTCAGGAGCATGCTGTATCCTGCTTATGCTCACTATGTATTTTCCTGCCTAGAAGAAGAAGCTGGGACCCTTAGTGAATGGAGTACAAGACTTGGAGGTAGGATGATTGATTTGATCTTCAATTCAACCTCGAATATGTGTGACCTAAGCAAGTTACAACCTCTTTTAGACTTAGTTTCCTCAGCTATAAAATGGGGAAAATAATAGCACCTACCTCACAGAGATATAGTGAGAATCAAATGAAATAAAGTGTAAAATACTTAGTAAACCTTAAAGTGCCATGTAGATGCTAGATGTTAGTATTATTTTCTGCTGTCATTTGTGTTATTTATAATTTTATTTTTTCTGAGACTACCCTCAGAGGTCTTGAGGAATTTGTATTTCTGGAAGGGCAATGGATTTAAAGAGATGAGCTGGATAGATTGGAGAAAAAGATTACCACCGAGTTATTACATTTTCACTTTTTTTGGAGCTAATATTTAAAATGTTTCTTTCTGCTCAACTATACCAGTGGATTACCTCTAAATTTGCTTGCAAGTAGTAAAATTTATTTCTGAGTTTACTGACCATTAACACCTGCTCTGCTTAACTTACTTGGCATTTTAGCATTATTTCCTTCTACTATGCACCCAGGCCTTAGCTCGTTCAAATTAGAACATGTGAGAGGGCAGTTTTGCCCAGTGTGCTTTGAGATCATCTGAGCCAGTGCTGCTTGTTTCTAGAGAAGACAGTTAGCAAGGGAGAGATGAAAAGAGGGGCAGCATGGGAAAACTGGACAGCTTCCCGGTTCCTCCTTGAGTGAGGCTTCCTTCAAAGTAGATTGTCAAAGATTTAGAAATCAAATTGCCTCCACCTCACTTCATCCATTAGCATATGTTTATCTTGCTGCTTAAAATATAGAGTGTGTTTGAAAGTAATAAAATTGCACTTATTTTCAATCGTCCATAGTTCAGATTTTTAAAAAATCGTTTAGATTGGCCATCTCCCAGCACCTTCTGCAGAGCTGCTGGCTCTCCAGTATTCTGATTTTAAAGGGATGCAGGGAATTGGCAAAGTAGGAGTGAAGAGAGTTCTGGAATATCACTAAAAGATCACTTTAGATCCCATTCCTACCTTATTGTTCAGTTGCTACCATCACTTCTAGGATAAAATTAAACACAAATCCTTAGAGTAAAATTTAAAGCCCTCCATGATGTGGCTCCCACTTTTCTCTCTAGTTTTACCTATATGTGCATTTTTGTATGTATCTTCCTATTCTACTCCACCCCTGCATTAGATTGTAAGTTACCTTAAAACAGGGTTATTTGGTTCTGAAGAAGAATTTGGAACTATGCCCATAAAACTGTGCATACCCTTTGACCATGCAATACCACTGCTAGGTCTATATCCCAAAGATATTAAAAAAAGAAAAGGGGTCAGGGAAGGACCTGTTTGTACAAAAATGTTCTTAGCAGCTCTTTTTGTGGTGGCTAAGAAGTGGAAATTGAAGGGATACCCAAACAAGCTGTGGTATATGATGGAATATTGTTGTGCTGTAAGAAATGACAAGCAGGATGATTTCAGAAAAATCTGGAAAGACTTACATGGACTGATACAAAGTGAAGTGAGCAGGACCAGGAGAACATTGTATACAGTAATAGCAATATTATTCGATGAAGAACTGTGAATGACTTAGCTATTCTTAGCAATGCAGTGATCCAAGACAATCCCAAAGGGCTCATGATGAAGCATGCTATCTGCCTCCAGAGAAAGAACTGATACTGTCTGAATACAAACTGAAGCATGCTATTTTCACTTCCTTTTCCTTCCTTCCTTCCTTCCTTCCTTCCTTCCTTCCTTCCTTCCTTCC
>NW_027185597.1:5558406-5614173 GCF_028583685.1 Petaurus breviceps papuanus | reverse complement strand
TCCTTCCTTCCTTCCTTCCTTCCTTCCTTCCTTCCTTCCTTCCGTCCGTCCCTCCCTCCCTCCTTCCTTCCTTCTTTCCTTCCTTCCTTCCTTCCTTCCTTCCTTCCTTCCGTCCCTCCCTCCCTCCTTCCTTCCTTCTTTCCTTCCTTCCTTCTTTCCTTCCTTCCTTCCTTCCTTCCTTCCTTCCTTCCTTCTCCCTCTCTCCCCTGCTTCTTCTTGTATAAAATGACTACATGGAAATATTTTACATGATTGCACATTTATAAACAGTATTGGATCACATATAAACTCAGGGAGGGGGCAGGGGAGGGAGGAAGGGAGGGATGGAAATTGGAACTAGAAACTTATAAAAAAAAGTTTAAAAATTGTTTTAACATAATTGGGGGGGATAAAATATTATATTAAAAATGACAACAGGCTCAGTTTTATACATATTTTTGTACCAATCTGATAGTAGGCATTTTAAAACATTACTGGACTGGGGGCAGCTAGATGGCCGAGTCAAGAGGATCCAAGTTCAAATCTGGCCTCAGACACTTACTGTGTTAGCCTGGGCAAGTCACTTAACCTCACTGATTACATATATTATCAGATTGAGCAAGTTTGGTTTGGCACAATTTAGCTCTGATCTACCTGTCCAGATTTATCCACTATGACTTCCCTTCATATTCACATAGTCAAATTTTGCCTCAGACATGTGTGACCCAGATGTGTGATCCTGAACAAATCAATTGACCTTTCTAAACCTCAATTTTCTCATATGTAAAAAATAATAGTCCTGATTGCAGATGGGTATTGTAAGGATTGAACGAAAAAAATGATTAAAAGTGCTGTGTTAACCTTAAGGTGCTATATAAATATAAACTATTGCTATTATTAAAAGGCTCATGAAACTGACCATGATTTTTTCAGACCTTGATATTTGTCTTCTTTATTAAAGATTCATGGTTTCTATCTTGTCAGCTCTAGATCTGACAAGATGCAGGTCAGAAAGGAGATGGAAAATGACTTTGTGTCTGCTTCCCTTCTATGTTTTTGTCTTGGAATAAAGAAGGGAAGTATTCATCCTTGATGAACTGATCTAGGCTAAATACTACAGGGAGTTGAATGAGATGATTTTTCCTTTATTTTTAGATCTAAAATGATATGATTCTGATTTTAAAGCATTAAATCTGAGGGGTTTTTTTTTAGAAGAAAAGTACTGTAATTTTTGTCTTCTATGTTGGATCATGTTGGATTTTAAAAATCTGTAACAAATGAATGAAAAGGCAGCTAGGTGGCCCAATGGATAGAGTGCTGAGCCTGAAGTCAGGAAGACTCCAATTCAAATCCATTCTAACCTACTCACTAGCTGTGTAACCCTGGGCAAGTCACTTAACCCTCTTTGCCTCAGTTTCCTTATCTGTAAGATGGCAAACTACTCAACTGTCTTTACCAAGAAAACTCCAAATGGGCTTATAAAGAGTCAGACATGACTGAAATAACTGAACAATGATGATGAGGAAAAAGAGATTAGACATAAGAGAGAGGTGGGCAAAGGGCAAACTGCAAGAATAAAAAAAACCCCAACTACTATTGGTATCTTTATGATAAATGTCTAAGCTTTGTCTACCTGAGTCAAATATATATATATTTGAAATTATGCTCTGTGTTTTGGCCCTCAGTGTTTTTTTTTTCCCCTGGCTGCTTGTTCCCACTTCCTATAGTGCTTCATTGCTCAGCAAGTAAAGAAATATTCTGAGCCAAATACCATAAAATCACACTAATTAGAAACAGCATTGGGGGAAGGCCAGTTTTAGTTTTTGAAGAGTCTATTTTTAAAAGAAATGGATTTTATTAACTTTAAGCATATTCTATAGTTTAATCAAGGTGGTGAATGTACATTAACAGGTAAGAAGAGGTTGAATGAAGTTAGTTGTTAAAACTCTGGGGAAAAAAAGCCAACTTGGCAGTATAACTACATTCTGCCATGTTGTGTCTCCATTAGAATATGAGCTTTCTGAGGCCCAGGGCAGTTTTTGCCTTTGTGTTCCTGTTCTTAGCACAGCACCTGGTACATGATAATAACTTAATAAACACTTGTTGACTGACATGTAATGAATTTAAATTTCCCTATCAAGAAGTCCTTGAAGCAGAAATTCTGGAGGGGATGAGAGTTATCTTTGTATTCAGTTTTCTTACTTTATTTTATGTGCTAACAGAAGAGAAATACTTTGTGATAATGCTGGTAAACCGAAAAGTTGGTTGAAAATGTAAAAATAAACCAATGAAAAGTCTTGGTTAGAATTAGTTTCCCTTCTAAATCTATGATATTCTTGAATAGTTGGTCCCTTCAACAAATTCATTCTTTCATTCATTCATTAATTCAAGGAATAAGACAAGCATGGTGTGGTGGCATATTGTGTAATCTTTTATACTGGGGAGGCTGAGGTTGGTGGATTGCCTGTGTTTGGGAATTTGAGCTGCACTAGGCTAGGTGACCAGGTGTCCATATTAAATCCAGCATCAAAATGGTGACCCTGAGGAGGTAGATCGCCAGGCTGTGGAAGGAGCAAGGAATCAGCCTGGGTTTGAAACTGAGCAAGTCAAAGTTTCCATGCTGATAAGCAGTAGGATTGGGTGGTAAATGGTCTCTGAATTTCTAGTTTAGCCAAGATAGGGAAATCCAGTCTCAAAAATAAACCAAAACAACAATAAAAAAAATGAGGAAGACATACTCCCTGCTTTCAAGGAATTTATACTATAGTAAGAAAGAGAAGACATATTTTAAAATTTGTACTAAAATTATGTGTTTATAAGTGTATAGGTGAAGAAAGAGATTATTTCTATTTTGGAAAAGTAGGGATAGATCAAGGAAGGTTTCATGAATAAGCACCTGAGCTGAACCTCGAAAATGCAGGATGAGGCAGATATATGGGCAGAAAGCATTGTAGATATAGGGGAACAGCATGAGCAAAGACAAAGAGGTGGGAAAATGCTTATATTTATGAAATGATGTATAATCCAGTTTGGCTGTAACATAAAATACTTGGGGGTGGCAGGTGAGGGAAAATAATGTGAGACTAGTCTATAAAGGTAGGTTGTGAAGGGATCTGAATGACAGGTTAAAGAACTTGGACATCATTTAATAAGCAATGGGGAAATCAGGGTAGGTTTTTGACCTTAGCATCTCCTGACTAGGACGGCAAATTAGGAAGACTAATATGTAGCTTAAAAAAATTAGTTGTTTATTAAAGGAGCATATGTTATTAAATATATATGCACATATATTTTAGCATATAGTATATTTTATGTATTTATGTATATGTACATACATGTATATATATATATGTATATGTGTGTACATACATATACATGCATACACACTTGTATCTGTAGGGAAATAGCAAAGCTTTTGAGACAGTGCAGTGCAGTGTTGAATTTAGAGTTAGAGGACCTAATTTAAAATTCTGCCTCTTCCATTTGCTATGTATGTGATTTTAGGGGAAGTCATTTTACATCTCTGGGCCTCAGTTTCCTTTCTTTTAAAGTGAGGAAGTTAAACTGGATCACCTTTGAGGTCCCTTTCATCTCCAAATTTAAGAGCCTATGGAAATATAACATCAAAGATACATGTAATAAAGGCAGACATGTGGTTTGGATAGGAGAAGAAAAACTACCATGCCCCTTTTGTTTGGGATCAAATCTGTATGTATGTGAAGCCAGAGAAGATTTTGAAAATCTCTAACCCTAAATTGGGCAGTGAGGTAGCATAGTGGATTGAGTACCAGGCATGGAGTCAGGAAGACTCATCTTTGTGAGTGCAAATCTGGTCTCAGTTACTTACTAGCTGTGAGTCACTGAGCAAACCACTTAAAACTGCTTGCCTCAGTTTCCTCATCTGTAAAATGAATTGGAGAAAGAAATGGCAAACCACTCCAGTATCTCTGACAAGAAAACCCCAAATGGGGTCAAAAAGAGTCAGACACGACTGAAAAATGACTGAACAATAACCCTAAGTTATCTGGGACAGTGGGCTATGACTCAGATATAAGGCTCAAAAACAGACCTGCACAGCTTGGCAGTAGGTAGGGGCCCAAATTAAAATAGGCTAAACTTCTTCAGGCCGCAGATGGGTTTTTAGTGCCTCACTTTCTAAGTAAAGGTATAATTAATGATTAAAGTATTTTGCAAATAAACCATATTAAAACAAAGGGAAATTTCAATTAATATAAACTAATTACACTTATTACTTAAGATTTTTATTTAACATGAAATCACATTAATGTTAAAAATTACTTTGCTAAGTGGTACAAGTTTTAATACATTTTTCAGATTTTCTTGCTGTTTACATTTACCAACCACTGAAAACACAACAAAAAGTTACAGCTCTCACTCCTCTCAGACTAGACACAGACCGACAATGGTTGGTTGCTGTGGCTCAAGTAACAAACAGGAGAGAGTATGTAGTGGCAACCTACCCACCAAGTTACAGGATGGGCAAAATAGGCACTAGCAAAAGGCAGGCTAAGGTGTGCACGGACAAAGCACTTGTTACATCTTTACTTTCTTTTACATCCTCTACATTTTTCACAAGCCACCTAAAATCCTTTAATGGGTTCCAACCAATCTCGGGCTGCATATTGTATAGGCCCGTTCAAAAAGAAGACAATCTTAGCTTGGAGGAACTGTTATTTGAGAGTGGTGGTTATTATTAAAGGACGATCTTTAAACACTAGAGACTACCTTTAGCGAGGAGTTTTCTAGCCTATATATATATATTTTAGCAATTGGGGTTAAGTAACTTGCTCAAGGTTACACGGCCAGTTATTTCTGGGTGTGGTGCTGAGTGTCTGAGCCCAGGATTCGATCTCCAGGTCAATCCTGACACTGGAGCCGGTGCTCTTACTCGCTGAGCCACCTGGCCGCCCCTAAGCAATTGGGGTTAAGTAACTTGCTCAAGGTAACACGGCCAGGTGTTTCTGGGTGGGTGCTAAGTGTCTGAGCTCAGGATTGGATCTCCTGGTCTTCTCAACACTGGAGCTGGTGCTCTTACTCGCTGTGCTACCTGGCCGCCCCTTAGCCACTATATTGTAAGATAGGGGAGTTCAGATGGCTTGTAGGTGATTCTGAAGAGCTCAAGGCCAGACTAGTAGCAGGGGACCCTGGACAGTACAGACTACATACTCAGAAGCCACAATGAAACTTTTGTCAAACAGGAGGATAAGGCTAAAATAGGAAATCAAAAGATAATTGGAATAACAGGCAATTTTGACCTTGGAGGACAAAATGAAGTAGGGCAGAGACTAATTGAATTTTGGTAAGATATCTAGCTGGTCATAGCAAACACTCCTTTTCAACAACCCAAAAGACTTTTCTATAGAAGGACATCACCAGATGGTCAATATCAAAATCAGATTGATTACATGCTTTTCAGTCAAAGGTGGGGAAGCTCTGTACAATCAGTTAAAACAAGACCTGGAACTGACTGTGGATCAGATCATGAGCTTCTGATTGCAAAATTCAGACTTAAATTGAGGATAATAGGGAAAATCATCAGACTATGTATAAATATGACCTAAATAACATCCCTTATGAATATGAAGTAGAGGTGATAAATAGATTTTAAGAGATTAGATATGGTAGACAGTGCCTGAAGAACTATGGACAGAGATTTGCAATGCTGTACAGGCTGTGTAGCAACAAAAAATACTCCAAAGAAAAAGAAGAGTAAGAAAGAAAAATATCTGTCTGTTAAGGATTTATAAATAACTGAGGAACAAAGGAAAGCAAAAGGGGAAGGACAAAGGGGAAGATATATCCAACTGAATGCAGAATTCCAGAGAATATCAAGGACAGAGAAGGTTTTTTTTAAAATAAGCAATGCATAGAAAAAGAAAACAATAGAATGGGAAAGACAAGAGAACTCTTCAAGAAAATTAGAGATATTAAGGGAAAATTTCATGCAAAAATGGGCATGACAAACGACAAAAATGGTAAGGACTTAATAGAAGCAGAAGAGGTTAAGAAGAGGTGGCAGGAAAAGACATACACACACACACACACACAATTATGTAAGAAAAATCTTAACATCATAGATAACCATGAAGTTGGGATTACTGATCTACAACCAGGCATCCTAGAGAATAAAGTCAAGTAGAACCTAGGAAACATTACTAACAATAGGGTTAGTGAAGGTGATGGAATTTCAGCTGAACTATTTAAAACCCTAAAAGATGATGCTGTTAAAGTGCTGTACTCAATATGCCAGCAAATTTGGAAAACACAACACTGGCCACCGGGTTGAAAATGATCAGTTTATGTGCCAATCCTAAAAAAGAGCAGGACTGATGTTGGATTAGTGGGAAACCCAAAATGTCAGGGTACAGGGTGGTGTCTGCCTAGAATGAATTCACACACTCAAACTGTCTTCCAGTCAAATGACAAGGTTTATTGTAGCCAATAGAAGCTGGGAAGGTTTCCAGTGAACTTTTGACCTAATAGAATGAGACTGATACTTATATGTGAAAGGGACAGTAAAAGGATTTGGATGGGATTAAGTAAGGAGTGGTGAGTAGTCCAACCAGGGAAATTGACTTTCTTCTATTCTATTTTTGGTGCCTGTTTGGTCTTTGTTTGTTTAACCTTCTTGCCAGGTTTGTCTCCTCCAGGGTTCAAGCCTTCAACCTCTGGATGACCACTGAGGCTATGCAAATCTCCGACTGAATCCAAGTTCTCCAGCCCACTGGACCTGGCATCATCCATATTCCAGAGTCTGACCCCTTGAATATGAAGTCTGACCCCCATGAACGGGACCCAGAGAGGCAGGGACAGCTCTATGCCCCTTGCCAGCAGGAAGCACTTTCAGAAGCTGAGTCCTTTGCCCTTTACCCCAAAGGAATTTGGGTCCCATTTGTTTGAAGGGGGAATGATGAGGTATGGGCTCTGGGAGCCCCCCCTGAACTCTGATTAAATCATCTCATTTGATAAGGCATTTGCATGAGGCAATAAGCCTTACATTGTGGCTGAGCCCAAGCCTCTGTTACTAGACTTCCCACCCTCTGTTACTCCTATCGAACTATCAATCCCACCATTGTCTGTAGTCTCCAGGTGGCCTCCAGCAACTTTCCACTCTTAATAACTCATTGACCTCATTAACTCCTCCTGAAGACCCTCCCCAAACTTCTCCTCTAGATCACCCCTAGATTCCTCTCACAACCTTCTGTATATAAGACCCCATCTTGTCTCCATGTTTGTGAGAGCAGCATAGAATGACCTAGCACAGGCTTACTTTGTGTCTAATGCAAGCAAACTTTTAATAAACTTTACTTTTCTTTGGCTGAGAGAAGACTTGAGTCAAATTCATTTGGCAGGACCCAGCGTGTTGGTATTTTGGGGTCTCCAGATCAAACCTAACCCTCTTTATGGGTAACCTCTTCATTTTTATGGTAGTTTATGGTAGTAGTCCGAGGTGGGTCAGGTGAAACAGTAAAGGAAATATCAAGGAGGCTAATTAGATGATGTAGGTGGGACTAAAGAGCGCAAGTAGTCTGAGGTAGGTCAAGTAGACAGTGAAAGAAATGTCTTAGTAAGATGTAGGTGGGATTGAAGAATGATCTTTATGCAAGTATTCTGGGGTGGTGCCAAGTGCAACAGTTAAAGGAATATAGCCTAAGCTAATTAGGTGATCAAGTAGTCTGGGGGTGGGCCAATGATCTGATATGGGAAAATTCAAGAATTGGGTTGTTTCTAGAGAAATGGTCTTTTCCTCCATTAACACCAAGGAATGTTCAAATTACAAAACAATCTCACTCATCACACAAGCCAGCAAGGTTATGCTTAAGATTCGCAAGCTAGGCTTCAGCAACATGTGAACTGAAAATTTCCAGAATAGCAGGCTGATTTTAGAAGAGGCAGAAGAACTAGAGACCAAATTACCAACATTCTTTGGATTATGTAGAAAACAAAGGAATTCCAGAAAAACATCTACTTCTGCTTGATTGACTACACTAAAGTTTTTCACTGTGTGGATCATGTGGCAAATGTGGCAAATCCTCAAAAAGATGGGAGTAGAAATCATCTCATTTGTCTCCTGAGGAATTTGTATATAGGACAAGAAACAACAGTTAGAACCAAACATGGAATAACTGATTGGTTTAAGACTGGAAAAGGAGTATGACAAGGCTGTATGTTGTTACCTTGCTGATTTAACTTACATGCAGAATACATCATGCAGGATGCCAGGCTTTACAAATCAAAAGTTGGAATTAAGGTTGCTGTGAGAAATGTCAACAAACTTAGATATGCAGATGATACCACTTTGGTAGCAGAAAGTGGAGAAGAATTAAGAAGTCTCTTGATAAGAGTAAAAGAAGAGAGCGTAAAAGCTAAATTGAAGCTTAACATTAAAAAATAAAAACACTAAGATCTTGGCAACTGGTCCCATCACTTCATGGCAAATAGAGGGAGAAGAAATGGAAGCACTCTCAGATTATATGTTCTCGGGCTCAAAGATTACTATAGATGGAGAATGCAACCATGAAATTAAAAGAAGCTTGTTCCTTAGAAGGAAGACTGTGGAAAATCTGGACAGCATACTAAAAAGCAGAGACATCACCTTGTTGACAAATATCTGTATAGTCAAAGCTATGATTTTTTCCAGTAGCAATGTATGACTATGATAATGGGACTATAAAGAAAGCTGAGCGGTGTAGAGTGTGTGCTTTCTAATTGTGGGGCTGGACAAGTCTTTTGAGAGTCCATTGGACAGCAAGGAGATCAGAGCAGCTAATAAAACAAGATTAACTCAGGCTTTTCGCTAGAAGGTCAAATACTGAAGCTGAAGTTTAAATACTTTGGCCACATAATGAGAAGACAAGAATCTTGGAAAAGACCCTGATGTTGAGAAAGATTGAAGGCAGAAAGAAAAGGGGATGGCAGATGAATATAAGCCTGGACAGACTTCAAGAGATAGTGGTGGGTAGAATGTCCTGGAGTGCTATGGTCCATGGGGTCATCAAGAGTCAGATATTATTGAACAACAACAAAGAGTAATGTCCAACTGATACCATTTACTCAGTACACACCAGCAAGTACCATAGCAGAAGAGTGAACCTAGCAAGCATACCACACCTAGGAAAGGACAGGCATGGTAAGAGAATCATGATGTTATGACTGAAAGATAATGGTGGTTCTAAAGCCCTGAAGACATGACTTGCTCCTTTACATGAGTTCTGGACATGTCCAGAACTACATGTTTAACATTCATGCATAATCCCTAAGTGTGCTCACTTTTCAAATGGATGATTCTTGTGTTTGTGGCAGAATGTGTCACAGATTTATCAGAGTAATGTTCTATTGCTACTTTTCTTACTATATCATTTCATTAATTTTTTTCCCCTTTGAACCAATTTTAAGAGGCAGTGGGTACAGTGGAAAAAGCCCTGGACTTGGGGCTAGAAGACCAAGGTCTAAATTCTTGCTCTGCCATTTATTACCTGTGTGATCTTGGGGAAGTCATTTAACCTAGATATGCCTCAGTTTCCTCATTTGTAAAATAAGAGATATTGGAGTAGATGATCTTTTAGGTCCCTTCTAGCTCTAAATGTGTGATTTTTTTATGCATCTTCTGGTTAAGTAGGGAAAAGGAAAAGGTAAATATATTAATAGTAGCTTATGAACTATGGTTTTTGAGTAGGTCGAGACCCAGAGAATATAGAATACCTTGAATCCGGGGTAGCTATTATTCAGGCCCTATGTGTGAGAGGGGGACAACTTAAATGCTAAATTTAACACTCTCAACAATAAGAGCAAATAATCAAACTAATTAAGGAAGAAAGTCCCATTTAAAACTCTAAGATACAATCATTTAATTTTATGAAAAAGTATCAAATTTTGACAAAACAAGAACTGCAACTTCATTTCATGAATCTCTATGGACAAAATTCATTACTCACTTGCCAAGCAACGATAACTATACTACACAATACTATTTCACCATCTTCATCATCAACATTTATTGAACACCTAATTTCATGGTTACTATTATTCTAGGCACTTAATACTGGCCCTGGGGAGACAATTATATCTTCAGCTTCAAGAATTTTATAACATTCTTCCTGGAAAATGGGTTTCATTAATACTTTGTTAGTCCAAGGTTAAAAATATGCACAGAAAATTCCTCCATCCCTGTTTTCAAGGCTCTTTGGAAATCAAAGATGGTGTTTATCCCTGCTAATAACAAATCCAAGAGACAAATGTAATAGCATTGATTCTTTGGCAGTAGAAGTTGTAGCATAGGCAGGGGCCATATCCTGTTAAACTGTCTTTGCAGACAGGTTGAACCAGGTTGAGGCTAACTGACAGATCTCAAACCAGGGCAGGGGTTATGGTGGCACTATTAACTGAACGCTGTATCTTGGGATGTAGCCTAAGTTGATGATAGCTTTTTTGGTTCCAGGTTGCCCTAGCTACAGAGTTTCAGTGTTAGAAGGGCAACTCTGCCTCACTTAAATCCAATTCACATCCAAGGTGAGATATCATCCCGACATCATTGGTCCTCTTTGAAAACAAAAATAGTAGCACTCACAGAATCACCAAGTCTATTCTCAGAGCTAGAAGGAAGTTCAGTCTTGTAGTCAACATGAAATCCTTTGACAATATTCCCAGATAAGCCTAGGATGACAAGTGATCATTCAGTCTCTACATAAAGACTTACAGAGGTGGCTAGGTGGCACAGTGAATAGAGCACCAGCGCTGGAGTCAGGAGGACCTGAGTTCAAATCCGGCCTCAGACACTTAACAGAAAAACTAGCCATGTGACCTTGGGAAAGTCACTTAACCCCAATTGCCCTCCAAAAAGCAAAAAAAAAAAAGACTTCTAGTGTTGGGGAACTTAGCATCTCTTGAGATAGCCCATTCCACTTCTGGGCAATTCTAATGGTTTGGAAGTTTTTTCCGTACATCAAGACCAAAAGTCTACCCCTTGGAAACTTTCACCCAATGTTCCTGTTTTTATCCTTTGTGTCCAAGCTGAATACTTCTCTGTCAGAAAACTGATGACAAAATTAACAAAAATGTCTAAATTCACTACCCACTGACCTAATGACAGTAACCATACAACACATTGAGCAAATTCTGTTTCAGTTATCTCCTTCATCAACATTTACTGAACACCTAATTTTATGGATACTATTATTCCAGGCACTAAATACTGGCCCTAAAATGACAATGATATCGTTAGCCTCAAGCAATTTATAACCTCTCTTTCACAAGAAAGCACTTCAGATATTTTAAGACTCCTATCATATCCCCTCCTAAGTTTTCTCTTATCTGGACCAAACATCTCCAATTCTTTTAACCATGGTCTCCAGTCTTCTCACCCCTTTACTATTCCCTTCTAATTCAATACCATTATTTAAGGAGGATACTAAAGCTCAGAGAGGTGATATAACCTGCCCAAGGTAAAAAAAATGATCAAGTCTGTGACTAAGCTGGAATTTGAATTTGGATCTCCTGTTTGCCAAACCAGTGTGTTTTCTACTACACACAAGGTGTCCCAAAAGTCTTAGGGTAGTTTTAAATCATCAGAGTTTAAAAGTGTACCAAGACTTCTGAGACACCTTATATAAGCATATTGCCTTCCTTAAGTAAAGAGGAATTCAAGTCTATAATTCAGTGATGAAAGTCATTTGATATCTGCTCTTCATTTTCGTTTAGGATAACATCAATTCAACAAACAATTATTAAATGCCTGCTATGGCCAAGGTACTAAGCAAAAACATTATGTCAAATTGGAATTATGCCCAAAGGTCAATAAATCTCTGTATTCTCTTTGATCCAGTAATATCACCACTTGGTCTGTATGCCAAAGAGATGCAAAAAAGGGGAAAAGATCTACTTGTACAAAAATACTTATAGCAGCTCTTTTTTGTGATGGCCAAGAATTGGAAATTGATGGGATGCCCATCAATTGGGGAATGACTGAATAAGTTGTGGCATATGATTGTGATGGAATACGATTATGCTGTAAGAAACTTAGATGAACTGATACAAAGTGAAGTGAACAGAACTAGGAAAACATTGTAAACAGTAATAGCAACACTGTGTGATGATCAACTATGAAAGACTTAGCTATTGTCAACAATACGATGATCCAAGACAATTCCAAAAGACTCATGATGAAAAATACTATTCACATCTAGAGAAAGAACTGATGGAGTCTGAAGGCAGATGGAAGCATGCTATCTTCACTTTATTTGTTCATGTTTTTTCCCCTTTTGGTCTATTTCTTTTTTCACAACATTATTGTGCATATATAACCCATATTAAATTGCTGTCTTAGGGAAGGGGAAGTGAGGAAGAGGGGAGAAAATTCAGAACTCAAAAATTTTTTGAAAAGAATGTTAACATTTGTCTTTACATGTAACTGGAAAAAATGAAAGACTATTTTAAACAACCCATTATGCTAGGTGCCAAGTATGCAATGAGATATACAACAAAGACCTTACTATTCAAGCTTACAATCTAATGGAAGAGACATGCACAAATATCTATGATGAGAGACCTAAGTGCAAAGAAAAGAGTCAAAGGGCCGGGGAATATTTGGGGAGGGAGCAAGCCTTATAAAATGGAGTCAGGGAAGCATGGAAGTGGAGATCAGGGAAGGCTTCATGGAGGAAGTGCTATGTGGGCCATACCTCAAGAAGAAGAAAGAGACTTCATTAGTCGGATATAGGATGGATAATGAATAAAGTATCCTGTGGTATAATGAGGAAGACCAATGACTTTGGAGGCAGGGTCTTGAGTTCTAGTCCTTCCTTTGCTTTTAGCTTTGAGAATGAGAACAGATCCCAAATGCCCATGATTCCCCCATTATTTGGCCATCTTTTGCCAAATCCTCCACATCCCACAAGAAAGAGCTGGATGCAGTGAGAACTTAGTGACATACTCATCAGCCAGAGATTTTTCTAACTTATCAAATTCTCTTATTACAGGGAGAAAAATATTAGGGTCACTTTCTTTTATATCCATGCTAACTTTTGAGCTCTCTGCTTAAGAAAACACAAGGACCCTTAGGCAAATCCTGGCCTTGTGAATTCATGTTTTACACATGCAACGTACACTATTTTTTCTGTGTTACTCCCTTTTGGCAAACTGGGATCCTTCTGAATTCCTTTCCAGGAAAAAAAATACCCTCTAAACCAGCAAAATCAAATACATAGAATTACAAAGAATCTGATTAAATTAAATACAGTTATCAAAATACTTACCCCCCCCCCCACAAATTCACAGATCTCAGGTTAAGAAGCCCTTTGTAGAGCCTATTCCCATAAAATCGCTTCAACCTTTTCATCTTCATTGTTCTATTTGTCTCTCTAGTAAGCAACCTACTCCTAATTACCTTTAACCACTTTTTCATTTGTAATTCCTTGGCTAGTCAGCAGCTACATTATTCTCATATTCTAAACAATCTTTCTTTTTTTTTTTTTTTTTGCCAAATGCTGTATGCTTGATTCATTTATTCCTAGAGGGAGTCACACTGGGGTATAGTAGAAGCAGCACTGGGCCTTGAGTCAGGAAATCCTAAATTCAAATTCAGCCTTTTTTTTTTTCACTAGCTATGTGATTCTGGGCAAGTCACTTAATCTCTGTTTGCCTCAGTTTCCTCAACTTTTAAAATGGAGGTTGTAATAGCACATACCTCATAGGGATGTTGTAAGGATCAAATGAGATGAAATTTGTAAATCACTTAGTACTGTGGCACATAGTAGGTGCTATATTAATGCTTATTTCTTTCCCGCTCCCCCCTTGCTAATTCTGAAGATCTGTTAGATATTTCAGTCTCAGGGAGAATGTCTCTTGGATGGGCTTTCAATTCTAGCATACTTATTTTGGCTACTTACAGATATAGGTTATTAGCTGAATGGGCCAGCTCAGGTCTGAATGAAAAGATATTGGAAATGATCACATGAGAAAAATGTATGTTACTAAGCCATAGATATTTATTGAAGGATATATAGGATTAGAGTGCAGCTTGGTGGTACAATGGATAGAGTATGGGTGCTGGAGTCAGGAAGACACATCTTTATGATTTCAAATCTGGCCTTAGTCACTGACTAGCTGTGTGACCTTGGACAAGTCACTTAACCCTGCTTGTCTCAGTTTTCCCATGTGTAAAATGAGCCGGAGAAGGAAATGGCAAACCACTCCAGCATCTTGCCAAGAAAATCCCAAATGGAGTCACAAAGAGTGGGACATGACTGAAAAACAACCAAACAACAAAACACAGGATTAGATAGAAATTAGTATTTCTGATCCCTAGACCTACAAGGAGAAGTAGGTTCCTTTTCTTTTTTGCTCCAAGCAGTTGGGATTGTGGCAAATGGTCTACAAATTTCACTGTTGCTAATCAATAATGGATGTGGTCTATCTAAGAAAAATAGTCTATATCACATCATCTGTCAGTCCGTAGGAGTGGAATTCACTAGAATTAGGTGCTGATAAATCTGATCCTGGCTTGGGACACTCCATGTGCCATCATGAAGGCCTTTTCATTGGCTGTTCCTCCTGCTTGGAATGCCTTCCTTCTGTACCTCCACCCCTTAGGATCCCTAGATTCCCCTCAAAATTCAGCTCAGTTGCCACCTTCTACATGAAGCCTTTCATGATTGCTTCCATGGCTTGTGCCTCCTGCCCCCTCTTCCCACTTAAGACCATATGTTAATTTTGTATATATTTCTATTGGTACGTGATGTCTTTCCTTTCCCCTGTTGGATTATAAGCTTCTTGAGGGAGAGGCTGTTTCATTTTTGACTGTGCATCCCCAGTTCCTGGCATGAATTAGGTGCTTAGTAAATGTTTGCTGATTGTTTGATGGAATACTTGATTTACCTCTCCTGATAAAACCTTTCGCAGAGTATCTTCAGAGTGAAGGCAGTGGCTATGACTAGTGATATGTAGGGGTCTTATCTCTGAGAAGGAGTCATGATTGGAGCAGGGGTAGGAGATAAAGGAAGCTATTAGTGTCTCTGAAAAGCAGGGACAGAAACAAAAGGCAGAACTCATGTCACATTAGTAGGTGACTGTCCCATGGAGTCAATGGAGGTAGCAATAAGTGCTTATACCACAGTGATACTTAACCGCTCAGAACCTATATGACTCCAATTGTAAAAATTAATTGTGGGTTTTTGATTGACTCACAAAGAAACCCTGATATCCATCTGAAAATGAAATGCAACGTTTTTCATTTCCCTAGTCGCTAAAATGCTTCTCTAGTGGGATGTGGGGATGCCTTTTTCAGTTCATCTTTTTGATTATGACCTGGAGGCTGTGATGCAAGCATCCCAGTGTCCACTGGTTTGGTAGCCACCATGGCTTGTTGGTGGGAATTATGGTTACACTTCTACATCTGACATTATTCTGTTTAACTTTGCCTTTGCGACCTAAACTGTGAGAGAAAATAATTGGAAACACTGCAATGAAATTAATAGAGTGAGTCCTCTTGTTGCCATGGTGACCAGAAAAAATTGAATCCATTGCGATGAAAAATTGTCAAAAAGTGTACTTTAGCATTCCACAGTGGGAGTATTTGTTAAGAATTTTAATCTGTCAGCTTCCATCAAAATGGCACAGGATTCAGAGGAACATTTTTAAGGGTGTACTTGTACTTGGAATTCTGATGATTACTGAAAGGAAGTAAAACAGAAGTAAAAGTTATCTGCATATGTGGAATTGAAATAACTTTCAAAAAGCCCTGTGCCAGGTATACACAATCTTGAGAGTCTTAGAAAGTTTTATTTGTGCCATCATGAAAACTGCTGTTGTCAGGACTACTCTGGCAATAGTCCGGCAATTCTTAGTTTAACTTAGTTATGGAGGGAGGGGGAGGGACGAAGGGAAGGGGAGGAAAAGAGGGAGAGGAAGAGGGAAAGAGAGAGGAAGGGGGAAAGGGAGAAGGCCAAGGGGAGGAGGAGGAAGTGCATTCAATAGTGCTGGCCTAGAAACCAAGACATGTTTTACTCAGTTCAGCCTATAAGACTCTAAGAATATGCATTTTGAAGGGATAAATGTAAAGATTTAGAGTAGAACTAAAAAAAAAATCAACATTGCAATTGCAGGAGGAAGAAGTATTGGCTGGATGGAAGATACCCATTAAATCTTGGAAATGATAGTATATAAGCATCACTGGGGAAGCTGGGGATAGAATGTTTAGCCTGTAGAAAAAAAGACTTGGAGTGTGGAGACATGGGGAGTTGAGAAAAAGGGATTAATCTTATTCAATTTGATCCCAGAGGACAGAACCAGAAGCCATTGGTAGAAGTTTAAGAAAGTCATATTTTGGCTTGATGTAAGGAAAAAATTTCCAAAAATTAGGACTGTACGAAAGTTGCTTTGAGAAGTAACAGTTTCTCCCTCATTGGAGGCTAGATGACCACTAACAAGGATTAATGGAGCAGAGGTTTTTAGTCAGGTATGTGCTAGATTAGATAGCCTTAGATTTCCCTTCCAACGCCATTCATTCTATGATCCTGTGCTGTATAAACCTGTCAGTCAGTTAACTTCTATGTGTTAACATCCTTATCTCTAAGAAAGGCCACATGTATTTTCTCTATCCTAAGATAGTAATATTAATTGGTTAATACCCCAGTGCCTGTGCTGCCTAAAGTATATGACAACCCCTGTTTTTTTTTTAGGATGTTTCCTTTTACAATGATAAAAAATGTATTTACAATTTTGGAGTTTTGTGGTTTGTTTTTGCTTAATTTTGATAGTTTTATATTTGGTATAATAAATTTTAATACTTGCTGTTTGTTCTTAGTTCTTGAAGAGGACCATGACATTAGGAAGGTGATGCCATGACAGGTAAACATATTGGATTTAAGTGAGATAGGGCTGTGCACAGTCACCAGCTTCATTTTCACCTCTGGAGCCATCTGGGTCCAGTGGCCAGATACAGATCAAGACAACTAGAGATGACCCAGGATGCAGTGGGGAACCTTAGTCTTTTCAAGCTAAGTCTTTAATGGGTTTCAGTTTAACTGAGGCAAAGTCTATTCAATGATTAAGATTTAATAAGAAATGAGGTAAAGAATGGCCTCTTAGCAAGAAAGACATCTCATATTAGCCTGTGCGTTAAGGATAACTTGCTTCCCTCAGCTGTCCTTTAAGCCCACAGTGGGAAGGTTTCTCTTCTGTGACTTCACTAACATCCCCATTTAAAGATGAATCTATAGTCAGATACAAGGAGAAAACTGTTTATCCATAAATATGCAGCTTCATAGACTGTTTGCTCTAGTCTTTTGCTATGTGTGCCTCATGTCATCCTGGGATACACAAAGAAAGCATATAACAGATATCTACAGGTACTGTCCTCTGTTTTCAACAAATGGCTGAAGATATGTTTCACTTTCTGTATGATTCCGCTCTTGACCCCCTCCCTAGAACTAGAGAAGTCTCAGGTTTTCCCTTTAGTAAACCCAGCAGGGGCTTTCCTTTGGAAGTGGAGTGGGGGACATTCCAGTTTCCAGTCTGGGATTTAGAGAACTGAAGTGATTATTGCTTCTGGAAGGAACATATGAGAGACAGGGTTTGGGATAAGAAAGTTCCCAACATTTGTGACTGAATGACCTTGCAAGAAGAAATTATGGTAGGTCAGAAAATAGCTTCCCCCCCCCCTCTCCTTTTCCCCTTAGTAAAGGAGAGCAGGCTTTTTCAACAAAACTTCAGGGTCCAGAACCAAATTGTTTTGAAGGAGAATGACTCGATAGGCAATTTCTGTTTCTGTTTCTGTTCCTCAAGCTGTGGAAGAGGAAAAATTTGCTCTAGTGAGTGATTCTATGGGCAAGGACTCAACTGTGCAGTGGCAAACTGTTTATAGTTTTGGGAGGGGGATGTAGCACCACGATGCCACAACTCTTTTTGTTCAGACAAGTGAGATCTGTAAGAGTCACAGAAGATGGGATGTGCCTCTGAAGACAGAATATGGATTTAAAAAATAAGGGCAAAATTTCCAATCTTTCTTCTTTTATTTGTAATGAAAGCTAAAAAAAGGGGGGTAGGGGAAGTACAGGTTGTTACCTTTGACAGGAGATGTTCTTTAGGTTTAGAAACTCATTTAACATAGTTCCCTTAATCTCTAGTTTCAAAAATGTAGAATTCAGATGTTTGGTTAAGAAAAATCTACACCATCAAAATCATGTTAATGCCCTCACTAAAAATGTAAGAACAAATTCCTTATGGGTCATGAAGTCACAACTTAAGACCCTTAGGACCAGAAGGAACCTTCAAATAATCTTGTTCAGCCTCCTCTATTTACAGACAGAGAAACTGAGTTTCAGAGAAATTCAGGTTTCAGGTTCTAATTTCTCTTCGCCAGCTATTAATGCTGAACCATCTGCCTCAAGCACTGGGGAATTTAAGCCATGGTTAGGGACAAGTGTAGTTAGATTCTTTTTCCAAATATGGATGCACCCAAAGATAGCAGGTGAAGAAACTATAAATTAGAAGAGATCGACCACAGAACTACAGAAAGACTTGTGAAGAGAGTGTTTTAAATTGGGACTAAGAGTCTCTAGACTGTGTGAAAAACAAAACTTTTTTTTTTAGGCACCATTATAGAAATACTTCTGTATTCTTAGCTCCCATTCCACAGATGATTCCTCATTGTAGGATCAATATTTAAATTATGAATTTGTAATGGTTATTCTGTTTTTAAGTAGCCCTGTTCCCTACTCTTCTTTAAGCACAGCTCTGGTAGAGTTGGATGGCAGCGATCTCTCAGTGGAACGGGTGAGTTCTTTATCACTGGAGCTTTCCAAATGGAAACTGGTTGACCATTTGTCAGGAACATTGAAGGGATTCCTTTTTAGATTTGGATTTGACTACAGGATCTTAGAGATTTCTTCTTTTATTCTGAACAAACCTTAAGCCCCCTTTAATTGTTTTAGGATTATTCAGTTTAGTTTGGTTTTCAGTCATCCTGAAAACATTATTTAGGTCTATGTCACTCAGTTCTACATTTAAGCTTGTGTGTGTGGTCAGAGGTGAAATGGCCCTGATCAATTTTTTAATAAGAGGGAAATAAGATGTTAATACTGCTATGAAGTAATGAGTTCTTATGTTTATTTGCAGCAGCAAAATATAGTTGAAGGTAGTTTTACATGGATCCCTATGGGGAATCTTACCATGTCTCTCACTCCTCTACTCAGTCAACTAAAATGGCTACTTATTGCTTCAAGGATGGAGAACAAATGCCTCTATTTAGCTTCTAAAGCCTTCCATAATTTGGCTCCAGTCTATCTTTCTAGCTTGAATGGACTTGATTTTTCTCCTGTACTCTGTAAATCTAGCTAAAGTGACCTTCTCTCTGTTCCTCAAACAGGACACTTAATCTCCTTTCTCTGTGCCTTTGTACTGACTGTCCCAAATGTTTTCCCTCTTACCTTTCACTCAGAGAGTCCTGCTCTTCCTCTAAGATGAAATCAAACACATCTTCTACATGAAGCTCTTTCTGATCTCCCCAAGTACAGGTACCCTCCTTCCCAAACTCTGCTTTGTAGATATTTGCCCTCACTAATTTTGTGTCTATGCCATAGTGAGTAGAGACCTGGATTTGGGAGGTAGGATGACCTGAGTTTGCATCCTCCCTTTGACGCTTCCTAGCAATGTGACTGACCCTGGGCAAGTCACTTAATCTCTAACTCAAGCGTTTCCCAAAATGGCATTGATAACAGCATCTACCTCACAGGCTGAGCCCTCCAGAATGTTTTGACACTCTACTTTATATATAACTTTTTTTCATCATTATCACTTCCCACTTACTTCTTCTCCTTCCCCCCTCCCCTATAAGTTCTTTTCTTCTAACATAGAGAAACAGTTAAGCAAAACAAACCAGCCCATCACCCGTATCTGACAGCATATACGGCTGTCTGCATCCCAGTCCCAGGTGTGTGTTTTCTTGACACACAGAGTGATTGCCATCCTTTTTCTTATGTTTTTGGCAATCTTCTCTAAACTTTAGGGTACATGTATAACTATCACCGAAGAAGACAGTCACGTTCTCCCAAGGTTCCTGTCACTTCCACCTCACTAACCACTTCTCCAGTGTCACTCAGAATCAGGGCCAGATTAGTAGGTCCCCTTGCTGTTTCCTCTACCATCTGAGAGAGTAACCACATGTCAAGTGTTCTGTTTGAGCAGAATGAAACTTTTGGAAGACATCCATATAAGGGAATAAGGGACTTTCTGTGAAGTTTCTAGCTGAGGCAGTCATCTAGCTTCCCTCCCTCATGGTCCTTCCCCTACAGGGTTTGTTTCTCCTTCCCTACCAAAGCTTCAAGACAATGTACACACCCTGGGCTGTTGCTACCAGAGGAATGATGGGACAGGATTTTAAAAAGCAAACAAAAAAAAGGGTTGCATGTATTAATTTTCAGCTTCTATTTTCCCAGGTAGCAATTATCAACTACAAATAACAGGTACATTGGCCTCACTGCTCATTTATCAATAGAGACAGTCAAAGCTTTGTCATATATCGAGCTACTGATCACTTGCATGAATAATCCATTCACTCCATGGGCACTGATCCTTTGGTTACTGGCCTCTGGAGTCATTCTTTCATCTGTAGCAAAAAAATGAGATGCCATTTCTCCTTCTATGGGAGGATATTTAGGAACTTGACATAGCTGTCCTGTATGCTCTCAGATCCACCAAATAGTTCAGATAGATGTCCTATGTCTGTTGGCATCTGCACATCATGATGTTGGGATATTAACTTTTCAATGGGCAAATGAAAACAAAAGTAGCTGCCCTGATATCTCCCATTAGTCTCTTATTTTCTTCCACATCAATTACCTGACACTTCGGCATGACTTCTGCATCATATCCTAGAGCAGGCCTCTAAGGGGGGTTCTCGAGGCGAGTAGGGATGCTCCGTGTCCCAGTCCCCTCCTCGAGAATGACCGTAACTTTATATATTGAGCCACCTGTAACCATACTGGTCAGTGGACAGTCTGTACTATGGGATCAGTCCTGTCTCTGTTGCGACTAGGTCACAGGCTGCTGAGGAATGTGTATTATCTGGTAGTGAGGGCATCTTTTCTCCACAGTTGAACTTTTACATTATCCTGAATCAATCCTGCTCTCACCATGGAAGCATTAAATTCATTTACTAATTCTAGTTTAGCACCTGCAAGTTTAGTGATGATTGTCACAAAACCTCACTTGTCAACAATCTCTTCAGGTATCTAGGAATGCCTCATAATTTCTGTCAGCTCACTCAGATAGTAATTTGCATCATAATTTTTTTATACTTTGGTTAGTGCAGGGGTGGGGAACCTGTGGCCTCAAAGTCACATGTGGCCTCGAGGTCACAGGTTCCCCCACCGCTGGTAGTATCTTACACCATTAATATCCTATCCTATTTCCAAGGGAATATGGTATTGTATAAAAAACCTTCAATATTGTCAGTGTAAAAAGGCAACCCACAAGTTAATGGTCCTTGATAAAGGCCAAATCCCATTACTGAGCACCAGTCCATATCCACTGAGTAACCTCCAAATCTAATTTGTTGCCACGGCCTATCAATTTTACCTTTGCAACATCTCTTGTCTATGTCCCCTTCTCTCCTTTGATACTGCCACTAGTATGGTATAAGCCTTTTGCATCTAATACCTAGATTACTACAATAATACCTAGATTACTGCTTGTAGGTCTGCCCATCACAAGTCTCTCCCCTTTCCAATCCATCCCCCACTGAGCCACCAAATTAATTTTCCTAAAGTTCAGGTCCAACCATGTCACTGCCCTTCTCAAATACAAAATCCTCTTTTTTTGTCATTCAAAATTCTACATAACCTAACCTTCCCTAACCTTTCCGGTCTTCTTGCACCTTACACCTCTCTAACCCCTCACTCCCACATACTCTTTAATTCAGTGATACTGGTCTCCTTACTGTTCTCTGAGCAAGACACTCCATCTCTCAGCTCTAGGCATTTTCTCTGGCTGTCTCCCATGCTTGAAATGCATTCCCTCATCTCTGACTCCTGGTTTCCCTGGCTTCCTTCATGCCCAATTAAAATCCTACCTTCTACAGAAAACTTTTCCACCTTCTCTTAATTCTAGTGCCTTCCCCCCTCTTAATTATTTCCTGTTTATCCTTCATGCACCTTGTTTGTACATATTTGTTTGCCTGTTGTAAACTCCACCAGAATATGAGCTCCTTGAGGGCAGGGCTTATCTTCTGCTTCTCTTCGTATCTCCAGAAGTTAGCACAGTTTCTGAAACTTAGGAGATGCTTACTTAATAAATGCTCACTGATTGAGAGTCCCCCCAATAACTGGAGAGCTAAAATGTCTATTTACCCAATCACACAACTATGCAATCAACAATGGCAGTTCAACAGTATCCCTTTCTACAAAACATTCCCATGGTGATCAGAAGCGATACAAGGACACTCTCAAGGTCTCTCTTAAGAACTTTGCATGGGAGACATTGGCACAGGACTCCTCAGCATCGTGTGCCCATGTCAGAGAAGGTGCTGTGCTCTGTGAGCAAAGCAGAATGGAAGCACCTCAAAGGAAACACGAGATGTAGAAATGTAGAGAACACCCCAAATGTTCACATGGATTATGTTCACAGGCCCAACCTGTGGTAGAACATTCCAAGCTCGTCCTGGTCTGATCAGCCATAGTCAGACACACTGTAACTTGACTCTAGCACAGTGACCTCACTTTGAGCCTCTTTGAGAATGAAGGACAACAACCAACACAAATATATGCTGATTCCTTGATTCAATTATCTGGATTGACATGGTACTTTCAATGGAAAAAAAAGACTAGGTCCTCAAAAGAAGAAAAATAATTCTCAGTGCTAGTATAGTTAGTCTTAACTTGATCCAGAACTCCACAAATACCCCAGATAAGTTTTTAGTGGACGTTCCATGAACTCTGAAATCGTGTTTCAGAATTCTTGACACTTATCAACTCCATATAACTCATCCAAATAGGCTTTGTATTGTTTTAAATGGGTAAGCCATCCTACCCTTTCCTCAGCCTCTTTCCCCTGTCATGCTGACAGTGAAGCATGCTTCCTAGGGTTTTGGGGGTATTACTTGTGTTATAGTCCAGTTTTCCGCATGACTAATCCATTATGGGAGAACTGGACCTTTTAATAGTCCCTAGAAAGTCAGCAGGCCCTTGTTTGCCTCAAGTCCATGACAGAACCAATCTGTTCATGACAATACCCAACTTACACGACACAGTCCCACAGTTAGAAGTTTTATGATATTATCTGCAAGTGTCCAATCACGCTCCAAGTGTCCAAATCAACCAGAGTTCAATATCAGATACACACTCTTTTTTTTGCAAGGGTGAGAGGTGCTACCTCATCTTCTTGACTTGTTCTTTTCCTGGCATATATAAAACAATGTAACCTTATATAGATGGAGAATGTGCAAGTTTTCAAAATGAATTGCAACCTTAAAACAAATCCATGGATATTATTATACCCATTTGTCATTTGAAGAAACTGAAACTAAGAAAGGCTAATTGACTTGTGCATCACCACCCAACTAGCAAAGAATGGGTGTGGGACTAGAACCTATGTCTTTTGGCTTCTCATTTAGTCCTCTATTTACAATATTGTCATCCTCCAACCAGTAACTGACAACTTTGATACCAGCATCAACTGGACCTTATGTAGATAATCTGAAAACAGTCATCTTGGCCCATTCAAAACCTCCACCTTCAGAATGGACTTCTGGTGGCCTGTGAGTAGGTGGATATTCTGTGACTCCTCATTAGAGCCAGCTCAACACTCACCCAGTAAACCTTAGAGCCTCCCACACATGTCACTCCTGCAACTTCCTGGACATTTTTCTAGCCTCCCTTCCCTTGCAGCTTTCTATCTCCCATTTAAGTGTGTTAGAATTAGAATGTAAGCTTCTTGGAGGCAGAGACTCTCTTGCTTGCTGTATCCCCAGAGCTCAGTATAGTACCTATATAATAAGAGCTTGACAAATGCTTTTTCATTCATTCATTCCTACTATCAACTATGCTTTGTAGGCATTATATCATTCCCAGACCAAGAACTATCAGGCCGAAATCACCAGGTTCTTTATCTACAATTTAACTCCATCCTAAGGGTTCATCACAACCTTTATAATAGCATCTTATCAGTGATGGCCTACTTCATCCCAAAACATAGGATAATCTTACCTGCTTCTGTGAGAATCGTCCTACTTCAAAGGATTTCTTGGTTAGATAATTTCTGACTGGATAGACACACTTGATTTTTTTTGGGGAAAAACACTTTTCTGTCTTTAGATTTCAAATTTATCTTTCTTCTGTTTCACCACCTGTAAACAGAGAAGAACATCTTAGAATACTACTACCTCTCTCTTTAAATTTTTTAAAAACATTTTCATTTAAAGTTTTGAGTTCCAAATTCTATCCTTCTCTCCTCTTCCCCTCCTCTGAGATGGTAAGCAATCAGATATAGGTTATACATGTGTGATTATATAAAACATTTCCATATTAATAATTTTGTACAAGACTTGAATAAAAGAAAAAATGAAGGAAAGTGAAAAATAGCATGTTCAGTATATATTCAATCAATATCAACTCTGTCTCTGGAGGCAGATAGTATGCATCATCATTAGTCCTTTGGGATTGTCTTGGATCATTTACAATTATTCACAGTCTTTCATCGAATAATATTGCTATTACTGTGTACAATATTTTCCTGGTTCTGTTCACTTCACTATGCATCAGTTCATGAAAGTCTTTCCAAGTTTTTCTGAAATCATCCTGCTCATTTCATACAGCACAATAACATTCCATTACAATCTTATACCACAACTTATTTAACCATTCCCCAGTTGATGGGCATCTCTTTGATTTCCAATCCTTAGCCACCACAAAAGGAGTCGTTATAAATATTTTTATACAAATAGATCTTTTCCCCTTTTTTGGATGTCTTTGGGATATAGACCTAGTAGTGGTATTGCTGGATCAAGGGGTATGCACAGTATTATAGCCCTTTGGGCATAGGTCCAAATTGTTCTCCAGAATGGCTGGATCAGTTCACAGCTTCACTAACAATGCATTAGTGTTCCAGTTTTTCCACATCACCTCCAACAACCAGCATTTTCCTTTCTTGCCATATTAACCACTCTGATAGGAGTGAGGCTGTACCTTAGAGTTGTTTTAATTTGCATTTCTCTGACCAATACTGATTTAGAGTATTTTCTAATATGACTATATATAGCTTTGATTTCTTTGTTCAAAAACTGCCTGTTCTTATCCTTTGATCATTTATCAAATGGGGAATGACTTGTATTTTTATAAATTTGACTCATTTCTCTATATATTTGAGAAATAAGGCCTTTATCATAGATATTTGTTGCCAATTCCTCCCTCCCCCACTTTTCTGCTTTCCTTATAATTTTGGTTGCATTAGTTTTATTTGTGCAAAAACTTTTAAATTATATATAATCAAAAATATCTGTTTTATATTTTCTAATGCTCTCTATATCTTCTTTGGTCCAAAATTCTTCCCTTATCCATAAGTTTGTCAAATTATTCCATGCTCTCTTGATTTACTTATGGTATCACTCTTTATGTGTAAATCATGTACCCATTTTGATCTTATCTTGGTACATAGTGTGAGATATTGCCTATACCTGGTCTCTGCCATATTGTTTTTCAATTTTTCCAGCAGTTTTTGTCAAATAATGAATTTTTGTTCCAAAAGCTTAGATCTTTATATAGTAGATTATTATTATGGTTTACTATAATGTAATTTTTACCTAATCTATTTCACTAATCCACCACTCCATTTGTTAGCCAGTACCAGGTTGTTTTGAATGACCACTTTATAATACAGTTTGAGATCTTGTATGGCTTGCCCACCTTCTTTCACATTTTTTTCCCATTGATTCCCTTGATATCCTTGAGCTTTTGTTCTTCTAGATGAATCATCTTATTATTTTTTTCTAGCTCTATAAAATCATTTTTTGATAGTTTGGTATGGCACTAAATAAATAGATAATTTAGGTACAACTGTCATTTTTATTGTATTATCTCAGCCTACCCATGAGCAATTAATATTTTTCCAATTGTTCAAATCTGACTTAATTTGTATAAAAAGTATTTTATAGTTGTGTTCATATAATTCCTGGTCTTGGCAAGTAGATTCTCAAGTATTTTATATTGCCTGTAGTTATTTTAAATGGAATTTATCTTTCTATCTCTTGCTGATGGACTTTGTTGGTAATATATAGAAATGCTGATGATTTATGTCAGCTTATTTTGTATCCTGCAACTTTGCTAAAGTTGTTAATAATTTCAAGTAGTTTTTAGATGACTCTCTAGGATTGTCTTTCTTTTTTTTTTTTTTGGAGGGAGGAAGGCAGGGCAGTTGGGGTTAAGTGACTTGCTGAAGGTCATATGGCTAGTAAGTGTTAAGTGTCTAAGGTTGGATTTGAACTCAGGTCCTCCTGACTCCAGGGCCATGCACTGCACCACCTAACTACCCCTAGAATTTTCTAAGTATAACATCATATCATCTGAAAAGAGGGATAGTTTTATTTCCTCACTACCTATTCTAATACCTTTAATTTATTTTTCTTCTCTAATTGCTACAGCAGACATTTCTAGAATATTATTAAATAATTCAGGTGATAATGAGCATCCTCGCTTCACCTTTGATTGCATTGGGAAGGCTTCTTGACTATTACCATTACAGATAATACTTGCTGATGGTTTTAGATAAATATTAAGGTAACACATTTTAAGGTAAGCTCCATTTACTCATATGCTTTCTAGTGTTTTTAGTAGGAATAAGTGCTGTATTTTGTCAATGGCTTTTCCTGCATCTATTGAGATAATCGTATGATTTCTGTTGGTTTTGTTATTGATATGATCAATTATGCTAACAGTTTTCCTAATATTGAACCAGTCCTACATTGCTGGTACAACTCCTACCTGGTCAGTGTATTATCGTTGTGATATATTGCTATAATCTCTTTGCTAGTTTTTTATTTAAATTTTTTGCATCAATATTCATTAGGGAAATTGATCTATAATTTTCTTCTCTGTTTTGGCTCTTCCTGGTTTGGGCATCAGCACAATATTTGTGTTGTAAAAGGAATTTGATAGGACTCCTTCTTTGCCTATTTTTCCAAATAGTATATTGTACAAGGATTAATTACTCTTTAAATATTTGGTAGAATTCACTTGTGAATCTGTCAAGCCCTGGGGATTTTTTTTTTAGGAAGTTCATTGATGGCTTGTTCAATTTCTTTTTCTAAGGTTGGCCTATTTAATTATTTTATTTCCTTTTCTGACAATTTTAGGTAATTTACACTTTTGTAGATATTCATTTATTTAATTTAGATTGTTAAATTTATTGGTATATAATTGGGCAAAACAGTTCCTAGCAATTGTCTTAATTTCTTCTTCACTGGTGGTGAATTCACCCTTTTAATTTTTGATACTAGTAATTTGTTTTTCTTCTTTCCTTTTTAAATCAAATTAACTAATAGCTTATCTATTTTATTGGTTTCCCCTCCCCCCCATAAAACCAGCTTCTAGTTTTACTAGTTCAATAGTTTTCTTACTTTTAATTTTTATTAATCTCTCCTTTGATTTTCAGGATTTCCAATTTTCTGTTTAATTGGGAATTTTTAATTTGTTCTTTTTTCTAGTTTTTTTTAGTTGTATGCTCAATTCACTGATCTACTTTTTCCTCTATTTTATTGATGTAAGTAATGAGAGATAAAAATTTCCTCCCAAGTACCACTTTGACTGCATCCCATAGATTTTGTCATATTATCTCATTGTTGTCATTTTTCTTTAATGACATTATTGATTGTTTCTATGATTTGTTCTTTGACCCACTTGGTTTTTTTTTTGGATTATTTAATTTCCAATTAATTTTTAATCCATCTTCCCATTGTCCATTATTGAATGTAATTTTTATTTTATTATGATCTGAAAAGGATGTGTTTACTATTTGTGCTTTTCTGCATTTGGTTGTGAGGATTTTATATCCTAATATATGGTCAATTTTTATGTGGGTGCCATTACTGCTGAGAAAAGGGTATATTTCCTTTTATTTCCATTCAGTTTTCTCCAGAGATTTATCATAGCTATACTATCGCTCTATAACTGGACTCAGTTTCGTCTTACCATCAAATTTGCATATGATGCTTTCTGCAGAGATTCTTTCCTTCTTCATTACCCATGATTACCCTTCCTTTTCTTAAATATTGATGGAGTGTCAGCAGTCTGCTATACACTGACAGGGTTACAAAGATAAAGACAACTTAGGGACTTCGAGGAGTTTAAAATCTATTAGTCAAGCTAAGGGTATACAAAACGAATCCAAGGCAGTATGTGGTACCAGACACATAACAAATAAAGTTCTCTAGCCATTAGAGGAGGAAAGGATCCTTTTTGACTAGGATGGTAAGAGATGACATATGAACTAGACTTTGAAGGATGGGTAGAATTCAATAAGCAAAGATATATGAGGGGACATTTCAGGTAGAGGGAGTGATTAAATATAAAGGTACAAAGGTGGGAAAATGAAAAAAAAAATGTGTTAAGTAATCAGTAAGTTGTCCATTTTGGTTCCAGCCTAGAAAAACAGTGAGAGGTGAGGCTTGAGCAGTAGGCTGGGACTAGCTCCCAGAACAATGTGAATTTGAAACAAAGTTATTTGATAGGCAATTGAGGAGGTTTGGTGATCCTGTTTGCATTTTCTAAACCTTTACAAGCACAAGAAAATGCATCTTCCTCTCACTTCATGGAGCTGAGGGAAGGATATATTTGCCATGATGTTTTAAAGTTGAAGACCAGGACTTTTTTGAGCAGGCAAGTGGACTGATCAGAGCTGGACCACTATATTAGGTCCCATATGCCCATCCTTATCCTGTCAAAACAAACTACAAACACACCAATTTCTCTCTGGGTGGCACGGCACACCAAAAAAAAAAAAAAAATGCTGGCTTTGAAGCCACAGGGTCTGGGTTCAGATCCCACGTCTACTAATTACATCTCTTGTGATCCCGGATAAATCATGAGGCCATCTCACAGACAATATTCTTGTCTGTGAAATGAAACAATTGAGCTTGCTGATCATTAGCATTCTTTCAAGTTCTTAATCTAGGATACTTGGCTTTCACACAGACCAATTAAATTATCCAGGCTCATGTCAGGTTGAGGCAACTCTGCTGAGTTGCTGATAGGCAACATGAAGTTAAGAGACTGCGAGAAATTAGAAAAGGGCCCGCTTCCCTGATGATACAGAGAGCTGACGACCGGGGCTGCTAAAATTTCAATTCTATTTATCATTTCAGATGAATAATACTGGTGACTGGTTCCCCTGACATTTCCCATCTGAATAAACTTGATTGGGTTCCTAGTGTTTTGACAAGGGCAATAGATCCAGTTTCCTGTACTTGTTACTGTTAACAACCTTGAAGTCACCATTCCCCTTGCATTCCAGGGGGGGGGGGGCAGTTTGCAGCAGAGTTTTACAAGGGGGACTTTTCCATTTTCTAAATCTTTCCAAACACAGGCAAAGGTGGAGGTAAGGTCTCTTACCCTCAAGAGGAAAGCCAGTGTTGGTTCATTTTCATGGTTGGTACATTTTCTCAGGGACTCCCCTCCCCCCCTGCCGATTGCATGGCTTCTCTTTTTTAATCTCTGTGCAGATGACTCCCCAAACTGTCGCTAGCCCTTACCTTTCCTCCTAGGTATGAGCCTGCCTCTCCCATTACGTGTTAGCTCCATCTGGAGGTCTTGCTGGCACCTCAAACTCAATAGATTGCAAAATGAACTCATCATTTGCCTCCAAAACTCAGTTGTTCTACCAACTTCTCGATTTCTTTAGACGGCATCACTATTCTCTCAGACACACAGGTTTGAAATCTTGCTATTGGTGATTCCTTCTTCTCATTCAGTCAGATACCTCAAGTCTCATTATTCACCCACAATGCCCATTCTTACCCTATATTATTCATAGTTTCATCATCAAAATAATAAAATAATAATTAGAATTTATATAGTTCTTGAAGGTTTACAAGGCTTTCTATCTCATTTTATCCTCACAACTTCAGGAGGTGGGTGCTATTATTAATTCTATATTATGGATGAGGAAACTGAGGCTGAAGGGGTAAGTGATTCATCCAGGGTCACACAGCTAGTATATGTCTAAGGCAGGGTTTAAAGTCAGGTTTTACTGACTCCCAAGATCAACTCTCCATCCATGGTGTTACTTAGCTGCCAATCAGTTATCCTACAATAACAGGATCAAAATCGAGAGCTGAAAGGAACTGGAAAGGTTAGAATTTTGGACACTGAAATGGGGAGAGATTAAATGACTTATTCAAGATCACAAAGGTCAAATAGAGTGATAAAGTAAAGATTTGAACCCAGGACCCATGAGTCAAAGTTCATCATTCTTTTTTTCTCATTCTTTACTCTTTACTGTGGGGAGGTTTTATGTGAATGGTAGTTTCATTACATCTCTGATAATTATTCACTTCTTTATAGTACAACAGACCTTTGTTCTTTCTTGCCTAGACTATTATTATATTAGCCTCCAAACTCTCCTTTTCTATGATCCAAACTTCACCTTTTTGCCAAGATAGTCTTTGTACATCCATCTAATAACAGCTCTTCCTTCCTCAAAATCCCTTCAGTGACTCCTCAATACCTCTCTCCAAAAAATACAACCTCCTCAATTTGGTGGTCACGGAACTCTATGATCTGACCCCAACCTGCTTTTACAACCATATTTGGGAAGGTTTTCCTTCATGTACTCTATGTTCCAGTCAAACAAGACTATTTCTTGATCATATCTTGCCCCGTCCAGACCCAGTGCCTCTGCACAGGTCCATGCCTGGAGTGGACTTTCCCTCCACATCTCAGCCTGGTGAAATCCTACATAAGATTCAGTGAAGTTTTCTCTGATGCCCATTTCCAAAATCCCTCCTCCTTAAATTTATGAAGCTGCTTCTGATTTCCTGTAAATACCTGCTTATGTTTTATTTTACATTTTAGTTACTTGTGGAAATGTTTCATCTCCCCCTTTTTGTCCCTGCCCCAAGTATTCCAAACCAGGGACTGCTCTTTATTTTATGTTAAATTCCCAGGGTCTGCAGTGCTTTGCACATAGTAGGTATCTAATACATTTTTTAAAAACTGAATTTCTCTGCTATTCTTACCCAGGAAATGGTAATGTTTACAGACTAATGCATTGCATGTTAATGCCTCAAACAACTGATTGGTGCGGTCAAAGGACCTCTGACCTTTGAGATAGGAGAATTTAAATTAGAATCCTGGATTAATTACTTCCTGGTAGAAAATTGGGATAATAATGCCTATACTATCTGCATCACCTAATCATAAAGTATAATGTCTAAGTTATTATTATTATTAAAGATATTTTTAAAAACACAAAATGTCTACTCTTACTGAGAACGAGAAGCCCTAAATGTGGTATTCTGCAAAGCTCCTACAGAATTATATGATATTGTAAGAGGAGGGTGGACTTCACATCTTCTGGATTGGGGCACTTAAACTTTCTCTAGGGGCAGCTAGGTGATGTGCAGTAGATAGGGCACTGCTCCTGGAGGCAAAGGACCTGAGTTCAAATATGGTTCCGGAAATTTACTAGCTGTGTGACCCTGGGGAAGTCACTTAACCCTGATTGCTTTCTAACCCCTGCAAAAAAACCTTTTATGTGTGAGGGACCCCATTGGCAGTCTGGTTCAGCCTAATGATACTGGTTTTGTTGCCTATATTCATCATTGAAGGAAATGCTAAATTTCAGTTAGATGCTAGTGAAAATAAAGATGTATTTTTCCCCCATTCAAGTTCATGGATCCCCTTAAATCTATCTATGGAACCCCTGATCTAATCATACTCCCTCCAACTAAGGCACAAAGAGAGAAGGGGGTTGTCTAAGGTCCATTCAGCTAGTCTGTGGCCCTGAGCCAAAGAATTCCCCTTATCCCCCAGTGAATCACTTCTTACAAAATATCAAAGAAATAAACCATCGGGTTACAGTGAAGGACATGTCTCGTAGCAAGCTGTCAAAACCGATATACTTTTCCTCCAAATTCTTTACGCTTGCCAATCGCCTCCTACAGCCTTCCTTGTTTTCAGTCTCCCTGCTTAGCCATTTAATGCAAAAAAAAAAAAAATCTTTTGAGTGTTTCACAGATTGCAAATCAGCAATTCCCAGTTCAACCATTGCTTTCTGTTTCCCTGCTGAAAGTATGGTGAAGCCAGCAGCCGCAGCCAACTCCATCTAGTGTCCCTGCTGTTCCCTGAAAGGCTTAGGGTGTCTGTTTTCCCTATCAGCTTCCCCAGTTGTGCCTGACCAAGAACAAAACCATGTACAACAGTACAAAAGGAAAAGGGTAAGTTATGTTGACAATGGAGCTCAAGGTCATAATGGAATGTAGATGTTTTTATTTTTATTTTTCCATCTTCTTTCAAAAATTATTCATTTATTTTTTATAAGCCCTCTGCCTCTCTCCCCACCAAACAATTACAAAAAAGAAAAACTAAACCCTCGTGACAAATATGCATATTTGTCCAACGAAATAAATTCCTTTATGGGCCAAGTCTGACAACACATGTTCTGTTCTATATTTTCATTCCCTCCCCTCTCTGATAGGAGACAAGTGGCATGTTTGATCTTTAGTCCTCTGGACTCATTTATCATTGGTTTATCATTGCATTGATCAGAGGCCTAGAGTGTCTCAATGTTGCTTTTCTTTATAATATTGTCATCATTGTAGATATTATTTCTTAGCTCTGCTCACTTCACTCTCTGTGTCTCTTCCTAAAGGTTTGCAATTTTCCTCTAAAAACCTCCATTTCATTATTTCTGATAGTGCAAGTCTATTCCATTATATTCACATGCCATAGTTTAGCCACCCTGTAAGAGGTAGGTATCTTCATAATTTCCCAATTTGGAATACATGTGGCTACTCTTAAAAACTGCCCGTTCCAATTTCCTGGCTGCTTCCTTTACTTTCTGCTTCTAAACAGTAGCCTGGTGCTAAGGCTGGGAGAGCAAAAGACCAAAATCCAGCCTTTGTGAGGCGGCTGCATGGCTGACAAAATACGACAAATTTCCCCAATTCTTTAATAGTTGCCTGTTCTCCTTGAGTCTGTTGCCTGCGAATCAGCCAGGCACATTATGATCGGATGAGCAATGATTCTTTCTCTTCTTATTATGTTTAATTAGAGGAATGAATTAAGGAAAAAAATGGACAGCCAGGTCTATCAGGAAAGGCTTAATTAAAAATGAGAATGACAGTGGTGGTGAGGGAATTCTTGAGCCTGTTTGTCAGAGCATTTTAGCAAAGAAAAATTTAAAAAGTTGATTGGAAACAGCAAAGTCAACATCTGCATATGGTACAAACCAGGGGACCCTTGAGATTAGTGGAAATATTGATATAGGATTATCCACCCTGCTCCCCCCACCCCAAACAGGATAAACTTGCTTTTTATATATTAAACTTCTCAAGGAAATGGCAAGATAGATAGCTGTAAAGAAAACCAAGCAGACTGATAAGGTAAGAATAAGGGAAGATGCCCTCATTTCCTGGGCATCTATTCTATGACAGATTTTTTTTTTTTTGAGTGGGGAAGGTAAGGCAATTGTGGTTAAGTGACTTGCTCAAGGTCACACAGCTTGTGTGTCAAGTGTCTGAGGCTGGATTCAAACTCAGGTCCTTCTGACTCCAGGGCCGGTGCTCTATTCACTATGCCACCTAGCTGCCCCTCTATGACAGATTTGACATATTTATTGGGCAAAACAAAGATTCTGTTGGTACTATAATTATCTACTTTAAGACAACATTTTTAGATTCTATAATATTGGTACTATTCTTAGAAGCACAGAGAAGACCCAATGTACAAAAAGGATTAATGTTCTGTTCATATAAATAAATAGAAAATAAACAACTGACATCCTCCATTTGTAGAACAGTTTTAACTTTTCAGATCATTTTCACATAGAATCATAGTTTCAGTCTGACCATCTTTTTTAGGTGAGGAAACATTCCAAAGAAATAGAAAGACTCACCCAGGGTCACTAGTTGCTAATGGCAGAACTGAGATTAGAATCTAGGTCTCCTGACTTGCAAAATTATATCTGTCACTTATATATTTTTAGGAATCTAATTTATATATAATATATAACATACATGTATATAAATAAATATATACATATATGTGTATAAATATACCTATGTGTATAAACATATGCACATATACATATAAATAAATATGTATATTGTGTGTATGTGTGCACACACACATACATAAAACCCCTAGGTCCAGAAGTTTCCTTCAGGGCACTTCCCAGGTGCTGCTTCCCATACAAGGTGAAGCCCTGATCCAGCTAAAAGAATTTTTCTTCCAAAAAATGACTCTGTATCTGCTTAAGTTGAAGTAGAACATAAATTCCTATAGGGAAGGGACTAAATTTTATTCTTGTTTTTGTAGCCCTTATATAGTCTGATGCTTGGCCCTAGGTAGGTACTTAATAAATATTTTTGGAATTGAACTAATTGTAGAAATCTACAAACTTTCACATTTTTGTTCCCCTACAGAGCCTTTATCAGTGAGATTGACTCCTCTATCCAGAACTATTTATTTTAAGCATGATTACTTTTTAAAATAATTTATAATCTAGTTTGATTAGCTCAAAGTCTTTTTCTGTAGTACATATAGTGGCTATGATATTGTTGTGTCTCCTTCCCATACTATTCTCTCTGGTTAAGTGTTGTCTGTCTTTCTAGCCTCAGGACTTTGTCATATCCAACTAGTTATTTGTTATGTAAACCATTCTATCTGGCATATCAGCTTTGTCCTAATCCTATTTTCTCTAGCCTCTGAAAGATCTTTTTGGTATCTTTCTGTTTGTACCTATCAATTTCCATTTTTACGTAGTGGTAGCTTTTGATAGTGTGGTCCAGCTCCAACTCTATGAACCTAAGCCTACGTAAGGGATTGGGACCTCAATCATTGTTCTCACAGAGGGCTCATATTCCTCAATAAGATCAGTTAATCAGCAGAATGAATCACAAAGCATAAACTAAGTGTTAAGAAATTTTCCCATAATTCTACTATGAATATGCCCTTAATCAAAGATAGTAGAGATTTGGTCGTTGGATGAAGGCAGATGACACCTCATAGGAAACATCTTGTGATTGCCTGAAAGAATCAGTTCTACTATGAGTCTACACATAAAAATAGTAGTTAGTCTGGCAAGGACCCAATATAGTTGAGATGATGAGGCCAGGGACCCAAAAATATTGTGGGGGGCTGGGTCAGGAGTCTTTCTTCCTTTTCCTCTTTTCCCTCTCTACCTTCCCCCTTACTCCCTATTTACCACTGACCATACCATCAGTGACTTGACCAGTGGCAGACAGTACATCTATTTGGGATGAAAATAACTTGACCAATAGGAGACAATCTATGTAACTAAGAAAACAAATGGGCATAAAAAGACTACTACCCAAGGAAAGTGGAAATTTCAAGAGGCATTCATTATATCTTGCACCAAAGAAGAATGTCAGCTCTAGAAGTCAATCTGTGAGTGTTAGTTTTACAAGTTGGGGGAATGACCTCAAGAAGGGTGTTATATTTGACATTTATGTAGGGCATTAAGGTTCACCAAGCACTTTCCCCTCCAAAAATCTGGAGGTAGATAGTGCAAATATTATTTTTATTTGTCAGGAACTTAAGCTTCAGAGAAGTTAGATAATTTGACTATAGTTAATCACATAGGCTAGTACTTGAATTAAGGTCTTTTAACCTAAAATTCAGTCTAATCCCATCTGCCTTTTCTAGGTAATGATTTTCTTGGCTCTTTTGACCTTTTTCTATGCTCATTGCCTTGAACAGATGTCTCACAATTGTTTTTTGATTCTCCTAATTTCCAATACAGTTTCCTTACCTTCCATTCCAACTATCTAGCTATCCTTTCCTACTTTTGTTCTTCGATGGATAATGTACAACTAGATGGTACAATAGATAGTAGAATGTTGGACTTGGAATCACGATGTTCCTGAGTTCAAGTCTGGTCTCAGACACTTAATAGCTGTGTGACCCTGGCCAAATCGCTTGACCTCTGTCTCAGTTTCCTTAATTGTAAAATGGGGGATTACAACACTGCCTTCCTGACAGGATGTTTGTGAGGATCAAATGAGATATTTGTAAAGCTCTTGGCACAGTGCCTGGCATACAGGAGCTGCTTAATAAATCTTGTTCCCTTCCTCTTCCTGAATGGATCTGTGAATCTATCAATGTGAGTATAGCCTTAAGCAATGCAGACTGCAACCCTTTGAGGCCTCCTCATTTTGTGTGACTCTTATCAATGGCCTCCCATAAATCCTCCAAAAGGGAGGTCCCTCAATGTACTGAGGACCTGCCTGTACATCTTTCAACATTACCTGGACACTAGTGAAGAATGTGAGCTATTTCTCAGTTATACTTTACTCTTTCAGTATGACTAGCTCATTATTTTTTCTGGTAGTATATTACTCTAAAGGTATCCTCCATGTTGTTTCTCTCCAACACTCTCATTGGTGTTAGGTTGGTGCTTATTGGCTATTACGTATTGATAGATAAGAATTCATCTATTTAATCCAACAAAAATGTGCTGTCTACTATGTGCTGGACTCTATGCAAAGTGCCATGTGGACTGTCAGTCAATAAACATTTATTGAGCTACCATGTGTTAAATCCTGGGGATACAAAGAAAGATGGTCCCTACCTGCAAGAGCTCCCAATTTAATGGGAGAGACAACACATATGAAATCCTGCAGCCAGGGTAGAAAAAGATCTGAAGAGGTATGAGTTTCAGAGTTGATTTCATCTTGTAGAATGATGAGTTTCTGGAGATAAAGGTATCCAGGAAAGTGGCTACAGAAGAAAAGTATGAAAATGAGTCCTTGCCTTCATAGAGCTTACCATTTGATAGGAAGACAGAGGAGGAAAAGATCATTTCCAGTGGTGATGACCAGGGAAGGAACAGAATTAAAACACAGGTAGGCACATATTTATGTATGCATATCTCTGTCACATCCCACTATCCACTCTCTCACCCAAGAAAGCTTTTTCTTATAACAAAGAAGCAGTCAAGCAAAATTAACCAACACAATGACCATATCAGATGGCATGTGGACCATTCCCTATCTGTAGTCTACCATCTCTCTACTAACAGGGTAGAAATGTGACTTACCATCATTCCTCTATCAAGGTTGGGATTGATCTGAGCTTTAATGCTTTTTAGTTGGGTTTGAAGGAATAACATTTGATAAAAACACACGATGGTAGATTTAGAAGCGACTTTGCAGGTCATGTGGTCCAAAGCTCTCATTTTACAGGTGACAAAGAAGGCCCAGAGAGAACAATCTATACCAAGATCACATAGCAAATTAAAAGCAGAGTCAGGATTAGAATCTAGGCCTCTTGACTCTCAAACCAAGGGCTCTTTCCATTGCATGACTAAAGTAGGTAGGATTTCAATAGGCAGAGCCTATGGGGAAGGGCATTTCAGAGAGAAGGCCATGTGTGAGTTAAGGCATGGAGTCCAAAAAAGGATTTTGTATATTCAAGGGACAGCAAATATTTAAATATGGCCAAAGAGTTGGGAAGGAAGCAGAGTAGTGGAGAGGAGGTTGAAAAGGTAGATCCTAAAGGGCTTTAAATACTAAATTAGGGAGTTGTGACATTAGTTAGACAGTGGGAAACTATTGAAAGCTGTTTTTATTTTTATTTTTAAATCAGGAGAGTTATGCTACCAGAGCTATGCATTAGAAAGATTATTTTGCCCACAGTATGTAGGAGGGACTGGAAGGCAGAAAGAGATTAAAGAGATTATCCTGCTTTTTTGTGAGCTACATGAGTTCGCTCCTTCTTTCTTATATTTTTTAAAAGCTAAAATAGACAAATAGCAAATTCTGTTTTCTTTTACTTTCCCTCTTTTGCAATCTCTCCCCCCCATCCCCCTTCTCTATCCTGCCAAGTCTTCAGCTTTTTTGTCTTTTGTCTCCTTCAAAGTTCCTAATCACAGCTGACAACTGACACTCACCATGCCCTTGGCTGGAGCCAGGGGGGAAAATTGAGGGCTCAGCAGCTCCACACCCCCACAGTTCTGCACCTGCCACTGCTGCTCGTGCAGTTTTTTCCTTTTCCGCCAGGTTCTGCATCGATTGGGCCCACACCAGGCTCAGACTCTATGAGCTTTTTCCTCTGCCTCTTGGTCTCAATCTCTGCAGCTGTTCTCTCTTTCTCTGTTTCTCTCTTTCCCCTCTCCCTCTCTGTCGCTGTTTCTGTCTCTCTCTCGTTAGCCCTACTGGCCATCTTGACTTCTTCCCCACACACTTACAGATGATCCATTGTTAGATCCAGAAATTCTCTCCCTCTTCATTCCTCCTCTTACCCTGTTGGATTACCTCTCATTCTCAAACTAAATGCTATCTTTTCCACCCTGAAACCTTCCCTCATTCCCCCTGTTATTTTCAGAACTGGAAAGGACCTGAGGGGTCATTCAGTCCAACTCTCTCATTTTATAGGTGAGAAAACGAGGCCCAGATTTGTGATTTGCCCATATTCACACACTAGCATAGTTGAGTCCAGACCCAGCAAGTCCTCCTTCCTCTACACTGGGCTGCCTCTAGCATGACCTTCCCCCATCAGACATCTCTCTGCACTTTGGTTTCTCCACAGGGCTGGGAGTCTAAACTCTATCTACCTTCTAGGATCCTAGCACAGTACTCTGCACACAGGTGTAACTTAATAAATATATGTTTAATTTAACTGATTTAAAGACTGTTAGGTAGGGCAGGTGATATCCTTAATTGTTACTCTGTAGTTAGCTGTAGGGTTAGATGACTAAATTGTACATATCCAGCAATGCATCTCTACTAGGCCTCTACTCCAAAGAGATCAAATAACTAGGAAAATGTGGTGGTGGTGGTAGTGGTGGAAATGTCTGGTCTTAAAAGGGAATTGCATTATCAGAGCATGATGTGCATGCCCACAAGGGCTGAGTTCATTGGACTATCCCCTGTTATATAAAAAATTATTTTTGTTATAGTGAATAATTCGAAACTAAGGGGATACCCATCGATTGGGGAATGACTGAACAAATCACGGCATGTAAATGTAACGCAATATGCTACTGCACTGTGAGAAATGAGAGGATTCAAAATAAACCTAGGAAAACTTGTATTGAACTGATGCAGAGAGAAGGGACAAGAACTAGGGGAATAATTGATACAAGGATAATAATGTTGGAAAATGGGAGAGTACACAGATTTTCAGGCTTCTAGTCCTCTACTTTTTCATTAGTTTATCCCTCTCGGATTTCCTGATAAAATAAATTTTATGGAACTTGAAACTTTTGTTCTCTGTCAAAACTGGTTCAAACTGAACAGTCTGGGAGCCTTATAGATTGTACAGAAGTAGAGACTTGTTTAAGGAAACCAAGAAAAGCAAAGAAGAAAGGGGGAGATGTAACAAGAAGATCCACTTACAAAAACACCTAGCCTGGAAGTGATTAACACCTGAGCTTAGGATCCTCTTAGCTATGCTGGGAACAAAGCTTGCTAGAGTCCTTTCTACCATTCAGCATATCTGAATGCTTTTGGTCTGGCAAGTTAGGCAAGAAGGCTCTTCATTTTACTCATCTTTCATGTTTATTTTAAAATTTGTCTTCCAGAAGCAATTTTGTTGAGCAACATGCAGTAAATAGAAAGGATGGTTCTGAGCTTTCTGATACATTGTTAAAGACACAAGGAGGGCTTGTAGCCTTTGTGATAAATTAAAACTAATCCAAACAGAGATAAACTTGGATGAATTGTTGTTTTTGTTAGAATAAAAGATTTCATATTCCTTCTATAAATCAAATAAGCCTGGAAATAATATGGAGGCACTGGAATTTGAATGGGCCTTGTGTACCATGTTTACTTTACTCAGCAACCCATATCCACATTCTGAATTTCATCAGTATTCAGTAAGTAAAGCAGCGGATGGTCCCAAATAAAACCTGATAACTCCTATTAAGGTTTATAAAAATCAAGTGACTCCTCAGAAAGTTACCATGGAGGAAACAGAATAATGTGTAATTACAGTTATCCCTTCCACATTGTGACTTTCCTTATTACGGTTTCAATGTATTGCAGGTCGTCATGAGAAATTAAATAGGAATTTTTTGGGAGTTTTGTGGAAGTCACAGACAACCCAGGAAGGTCAGCAGACTACACCAAAAGGGTTTAGAAACTCAGAAATACATAAATTATATGTATAGTATTATATAATATCAACCCAAATTTTATAATAAGGTATTGTAAACACCCCATGAAAGAAAAAGAAAAAAATCAGACCTTCTCTGGTACAAAGGGAGGGCCAAAAAATTTTACATGAATTTTCCAGATCGCAGGTGTGCTGCACCCCTAAACCTCAAGATGTGGAAGGGATAACTGTATAATGACTAACCTTGGCACTGGAGAAGAATTTGGAAAACGTTCCCTTACCTTCTTTTGTGAAGTGAGGAACCATGGGAGTAGAATGCTGTAGACATGATTAGACTTAAGTGATATGGAATTTGGCTTTGCAGAACTTTTTTCCTTTCTTTTTTTTCATTCTTGTAAGAAAAGACTTGCTGAGTTGGAATAGGGGAAGAGAAATATATTCAGAAGTGAACATGATATATAGCAGATAAATAATTCAAAAAATCAAAATTAAAAAATGTAAAAAGAAAGTTATGATTCAAGCAGTAAATATGATTTACTAGATGTGTGAGGTGAAAACAGGAAAGCTCATTTAGGATCAAGGGATTTAGAGCTCAGAGGGTTCTTAGAAGTAAGCTAGTCCATCCTCTTCACTTTACAAGTGAGGATACCAGGGCCCAGAGAGGTTATGTTATTTTGCCCAAGGTCACGCAGGTACTAAGTAACTGATCCAAGATTCAAACTTTCAGATTCTGTAACTTCAAATCCAGTGGTTCTTCCACCTTACCAAGTCTACTTTCCATTTCTTCCTCCAAAACATGCCACGTAACAAAGAACTCATATATGACTCAAAGTAAACATGAAGATTTGATCTTTATTTGTCATTTCCAAGCAGATAGGTGCAGAATATGTAAATGTCTGGGCCTTGGTCTAAATTACATGGATGATGAATGCATTTATTATCATGTGGTTTATTGCTTTACTAGAGAGGTCATTGTTTTTCCAAGTTTATAACCTCTAGTTACATGACTATGCCTTTGACTTGCTTGCTGATGTCTCTGTCTTCTACTCTATAATCCATCCCTTTGCAGAGTTTACACTGCTGGCAAGACAAAAGATGTTGCTAGATGCATCTTTAGCGATTTGGAGTGTAATAATAATTACCATGTGGTAAGGGGCTAATTGGTGCATCTGGTCCTGACAGAAGCTTAGACTCAGTGCAGAGAGAGAACGAGGGTAATGAGGGTGGGGAGGGAGGGAGTGTATAACTGGAAGAGCTAGAGAAAAAAAAATCCCAGATGAGTCACAGGGAATTTGGAGGCTATCATGATACTATGACTCATCTGTAATTTTCTCCGTTCCTTCTCTTCCCTAATTTCTTTATGTACATACACACACATGTACGCACATGCCTTTGCTTGATTTCCAGAACAGAGGTGGCTCATTTTCCCTGCTTTGGTCATGTTGTGGGACATGCTGACAGTGCTTGAGGTCTGAGGAAACACGTCAAAAATGCAATGACTCAGAGCCCTCCAAAGGGCCTTTAGTGATAGCTCATCAGCCTTGGAGAGAAGTGGCAGCAGTGAATGACAGCAGCTTCCCTTGCTTTGCTATGGCCCAAGGGGTGACCAGTAGAGGAGAGCATAATGCAATTTCTTCCCTGACCTGATTCAGAGGGTATGACCAAAAATGTACATTTGAAGAGGGGAACTTTCCTCTTCTCTCCTTTCTTCCTGAAGAGTGATGAAAAGGACAATATCTTTCTGATACAGATTTGACGTTCTTCTATTCTGCCTTGTTATTATTTCTTGCTGCCAACTTCTTCTCCAATCATACTGCCATGGCCCTTGTTTGAGCACCCACCTTGTCTTGACTACAGTCAGAGCCTTCTACTGCCATTCAGCTGCTAAAAATGCTTTGCTTATCACTCCATTTCAGTCCCCTGCTTAATAAATACCAGCGACTCCCTATTACCTCCAGGATTAACTATAGCTATATGATATGATATAAGTCCTCTATCATAGTACTTCATAACCTGCCCCTTCTTATTTTTCCATCCTTCTTACACTTGACTCCCCTTCATATACTCTACTATCTAGCTATATTGGCCTAATTATTATTCCTTGAATACCATGCTCCATCTCCCATCTCTGGTTCTTTGTACTCACTGTGCCCCATGCTTGGAATGCCCTTCCTCCTCTGCTTTTCCTCTCCGTAAATTTCTTCAAGATTCAACTCAAATTCTCTTTTCTGCAGGAGACCTTTCTAAGACTCATATCCCACCCCCAGGCTACAAGTGTCTTCCCCTCCCAGATTACCTACCATCTAGTCTGCATATATCTTCTATGTCCACAGTTACTTATATCTTGACTCCCCTACTAGAATGTAAGCTTGCTGGGGGCAGGGACATTTTTGGTCTTTCTTTGTATTCTTAGAACTTAGCACAGTACCTGGAACATAGTTAAGTATTTAATTCACTGATTGACTACCTGATCTCCTGGCCTCCAGTCTCTCTCTATTTCCTACTGTAGCTTCCAACATAGTCTTCTTAAAGAATCGATCTGATCAGCTCAAAAACTGTAACTCCCTACTACCTATGGGTCATAATACAAATCCATTAGCCTGGCATTTAAGGGTTTTCACAGCTGGCCTCCAACCTCCCCTTCCAACCTTATTTCATGCTACTCCCCAACATGCTACACCGTGCTCCAACCAAACTAGACCTGTTAAACACTCTTATTCTACCTTTCTCTGCTTCCTTTTTTTGAACAGTCCATTGCATACCTGCAATGGACTTCTTCCACATAACTTCCTGGGGAAACACTTCTTTCCCCTGAAGGTACAGTTTTTTCGTTTAGCCTTCCCTGCTTGGCTCCCACTGAAAGTGATCGTCTTCCTCAAATTTTTATAACACTTTGTCTTCATCTTTCCTTAACACCCTTCCTTAGCAGTTTATGCCATATCATACTTAGGGATGTAAATGTCTTCCTCTTCTTACAGATTGTAAGCTCCCTGAGTCCAGACACTGCATTGTTTTTCATCTTTGCATTAGCAGCATGTGGCATCATGCCTTGTATGAAGTGCATACTTCATAAATGTTTGCCAAGTTACTGAATTGGGTGCTTTACTGCAACATGTAAAAGACAATATTTCTAATCTAGGAACCTCCAGAAATTTCAAGCTTCAGCTACCTTGTTTCATGCTATGTGGTATAGTGATTGCTGGACCCAGAATCAGGAAGACCTGAATTCAAATCAGGCTTCAAACACTGACTAGCTGTATGACCCTAGGCAAGTCACTTAACCTGTTCACCTCAGTCTCCTTGGTAAAATGGAGATTATAATAGTACCTACCTCCCAGGGTGGTTGTGAGGATTAAATGAGATGATATTTGTAAAGAGTTTAGTACAGAGCCTGGTTCCTTCTTTCCTTGGTTAGTGGAAGAAGTTAGATGTGTGATTATATTTTGCTGAATTTTATAACTGCCTTTACATAGTGACAGTTAAGAGCTGCTACTTGTGAGCACAGACTGTCCCCAAAACTTTAATGCAAACTTAAACTATTAAAGCTTAAAATTGCACTGATTCTGGAAATACCCTGTATATACATAAGTATGAGAATTCAATTCAATAAACATTTATTAAGTACTTACTATAGACCAGGCACTGTGCTAAGTGCTAGGGATACAGAAAGAAGCAAATGACAATTGACCCTCAAGGAGTTTACAATCTAATGGGGAGAGACAATATGCAAACACATACAAAACAAGTCACATAGAAGATAAGTAGGAAATAATTAAGAGAAAGAAAGCATTGGAACTAAGAGGGGTTAGTAAAGGCTTCCCATAGAAGGTGGGATTTTAGTTGGGACTCAAAGGAAGCCAGGGAGGTCAGTAGCCAGGTCAGAGGGCATCCTAAGCATGGGAGATAGCCAGAGAATATGCGGAATAGAGATGGAATGTTTTGTTCACAGAAAAACCAGGTGATCAGTGTCACTGGATCAAAGGGTACATGTTGGGGAGGAAGGTATAAGAAGACTAGAAGTATAGGAAGGGGGTAGGTTATCAAGGTCTTTGAACATCAGAGCCCATATTTGCTCTTAGAGGCAATAGGAAGCCAGTGGAGTTTACCGAGTAGAGGGTGGGCTGGATGATATCATCAGACCTGAGATTTAGAAAAGTCACTTCAGTGGCTGAACGGATGATGGGATCAGAGTGGAGAGAGACTTGAGGAAGACCGACTCAGTGGGAGGCTACTGCAGTAATCAAGGTATGAGGTGATAAGGGCCTGCACTACAGTGGTAGCAGTGTCAGGAAATATTTGAAAGATGTTGCAAAGGTGATTTCACCTGTTGCCTTGGCAACTGCTTGACTATGAAGGGTGAGAGAAAGTAAGGAATCTAGGTTGGTTCCTAGTTGTAAACCTGAGGGACTGGTCTTCAAATGTAATAGGGAATGTAGGAAGAGGGGAGGATTTAGGGGGAAAGAAAATGACTTCTGTTTTGGACATAATGAGTTTAAGATGTCTACTGGATATCCGGTTTGAGAGGACTGAAAGGCAGTTGGAGAGTGAGATTAGTATCTGTAGAGAGATGGGGTAGGAAAGATAGACTTGAGAATAATCAGCATTAACATGGTAATTAACTCCTTGGGAGTTAATGAAATCACCAAGTGAAGAAAAGAAGTGGAAAAGAGAGTGATTAAATAGTTCAAAAGGCTGCAGATAGGTCAAGGAGAATGAGGATTGAGAAAAACCCAGTGAAGTTGGTAATTAAGAGATCATTAGTGACTTTGGAAAGAGAAATTTCAGTAGAGTGATAAAGTTGGAAAATATATTGTAAGGTGAGTGAGGGGGGAAAATGTGGAGTCACCTATTGTAGATGCCTTTTCAAGGAAATTAACTACAAAGTGCAGAAGAGAAATAGGACAAGAGTAAGTGGGGATGGAAAGATCAAGTGAGGATTTTTTAGTATAGGGGAGACATGGGCAAGTTTGTGGGCAATAGGAAATGAGCCCATGAAGAGGGTGAGGTTGAAAATAAATGAAAGAGTAGGGATGACAGTGGGGGCAATCTATTGGAGAAGACAACATGCAATAGGTCATTTGAACAAGTAGAGGAGTTAGTCTTGGTAAGGAATAAGGCCACTTTGTCGTGTGACACTAGGGTGAAGGTGGACAAAGTGGCAGAAGGGACCTGAGTAATAAGAGATAAGGAGGAGGAGAGAAGGGAGAGCTGGCAGACAGTGTCATCTATTTTTTATGTCAAATATGAAGTAAGGTTCTCAGCTGAGAGAGTCAGGGGAGAGGAAGCCATGGGAGGTTTAAAGAGGGATGAAAAGGTTTGGAAGAGTTGCTGTAGAGAGTGGGATAGTGAGTTGATAAGGGAGGTATAGTAGGATTGCTAGCAGCAGTAAGGACCCAGTTGAGATTCTGCAACACAAATTTGTAGTGGATGCAGTCAAAATGGTTGCATGATTTTCTCCAACTTGGTTCAGTAATGTGTGTAGGTTCTAAGGTGATGAATGTTGGAAGTGAACCAAGGCTAAAATATTGACCTAGTGTAATCAGCAATATTAAAAAAGAGGATACTGGGGCAGCTGGGTGGTGCAGTGAGTAAAGCCCCAGCCCGGAGTCTGGCCTCAGACACTTAACACCCACACAAAAAAACTAGCCCTGTAACCTTGGGCAAGTTACTTAACCCTAATTGCCCTCCAAAAGGCAAAAAAAAAAAAAAAGAGGATATGGATTCAAGAAAGGAGGGCAGTGTAGAGTTAGTTGCATTAGTTCACCAAGGAGTCAAGATGGGGAGAATGAGAGAGCGGCCAGTGCAGGAAAGATGGCATATAGGTCATGGTGCAGATAAAGAATATGGTTATCTAAAGGAAGGCTGAAAGAGAGGTGCAAAGCCAATAGCTAATGGCCAGTAAAGGGAATTTTAGAATTCTTTTTTTTTTTTGGTGGGAAGGCAAGGTAATTGGGGTTAAGTGACTTGCCCAAGGTCACACAGCTGGTAAGTGTGTCAAGTGTTTGAGGCCAGATTTGAACTCAGGTCATCCTGACTCCAGGGTGGGTGTTCTATTCTCTGTGCCAACTAGCTGCCCCCAGATTTCAGAATTCTTGAACATAAAAGTGGTACATTTGTGGGGGATGACCAGCTCAAGTATATGATATGCCAGAGTCCCCCCATTCTCACTAGATCTTACTTTCTTCACTATCTATCTCCTTGCAAAAGTCATCTACACACAATGCCTTCACTGCTCCTCTCTCTCTTTTATAAGTCTTCTGCATTCTGGCTTCTGATCTCTTCAATGAAACTGATTTTTCAGTTACCAATGACCTCTTAATTTTCACTTCTAATGGCCTTTTCCCAATCCTCCTTTCTGCAGCATTTGGCACTATTTTTTTGTTGTTGTTGTTGCTATTTTTGGAGGGGGTAGGGCAGGGCAGTTCGGGTTAAGTGACTTGCCCAAGGTAAGTATCTGAGGTCAGATTTGAACTCAGATCCTCCTGACTCCAGGGCCTGCGCCACCTAGTCACCCTGAGCATTTGGCACTATTAACTACCTTTCCCTCCCAAATAATCTCTCCTCTGGGTTTTCAGCCTACTAGTCTCATTTGATTCTCTTCCTACCAGCCAACTCTTAGTCTCTCTTTCTTTAATATTCACCTAAGTCACACCCACTAATCATGAGTGTTCCTCAAAATTTCTGTCCTAGATTCTCTTCTTTCTTCTCTTTATATTTGGCCACTTGTTATTCTCATTAACTCCCATGGGTTCAATTGTCATCTCGATGAAGATCGTTCCAAGATCCGTGTCTGCTCCCCAGACTCTTTTCTGCGCTCTGGTCTTGTATCACCAGCCACCTTGTGGACACCTCTAACACAGGCATCAAACCCATTATGTCCAAAACAGAATTTTCAGTCGCTCATGCTCATAACCCTGGTGTCATCCTCAGCTCCTCACTCTCATTTATGATACACCCTAGTCTGCTGGGAAGTTTTATTTCTTTCTCCATAGCCTCTTTCAGATACACTCCCTTCTTTCCACACACATGGTCACTGAACAATCATCTCACCACAACTCATGGATGCAATAGTTTCCTCCTTGTTCTCCCTGACTTAAGCCTCTCCCTACTTCAGTTTCCTATAGCACAGTTCTCACACCATGCCATCCCTGTTAACTCTAGAAATCAAACAAGCTCCTCGACTTGGTGTTCAAAGCTTTGTACAGCCTAGCCTCTCCCTATCTTCCTCGTCCCCAGACATATTATTGCCCTCCATACACGTCACCTATAGTACTCTTTGACACAAAAGATACTCCATTTCTCGACTCTGAGCCTTTTCACCTGCTTAGAATTCTCTCTCCTCACTTTTGTCAATTAAATCCCTTCCCCCACAACACTCAGTCCCTAAGTGCCACCTTGAGCTGGACATATTTCCCAGTCTGTAAGGGGGTTTATGTTTTTTTATTTGTATCCCTGGAAAGTTACACAGTGCTTGGCATAGAGAAAGAACTTGCTAAAAGAAATGCTTGTTAATTGATCACTCATTGGTCATATGCCTCACCTTGCTCATGCTCACCATGTATTTCTCTGTTGCTTTCTGTGTGACATTTACATTCAATTCTTTTGAGACTTCCACATCTCACAGTCCTACATCAATAGTGATAATAAGAGGGATTCCTTATGAAAGCTGAGATCCTCCAGATGCTTTTGGATGACATTTTTGGTAGGAACATCAAGCCCCAGAACAATAAAGAGCCTCCTGGGATAGTTCTGTAACCACTCAAAATAGTTTGGTTTGCCCATCCACGTAGGAAAGACCAAATGGATGAAAAAGGTTTGTTGCCCAGATTATGATAAGCTATAGAGTTTGTCTGTAAGTATAACTATCTGGAACAGTATAGAAAAACACAGAGTTTAGCTCAGAATTAAACAGAAGGGGAAGCAGACTGGAAAGAAAGAAAATTACTGTGGCAGAATGGTGGAAAATGAATTGGAAGGAGTTGAGACTGGAACAGGGAGACCTATCAGAAGGCTGATGTAATAACCAAAGTAGGAAGTATTAATTTAGCTTGGTGGCTGTGTAAGTTGAGAGAAAGTGATGACTATGAGAGACATTGTTATGAGACTTGACAAATGACTGAATTTGAAGGTGAGAGAAAGGGAAGAGTTGAATATGCTTAAGAAATTGTAAGGGATAATGAGGGACTAGAAGTATGGTGGTACCTTTTAACAGTAAAAAGAAAGTTTAGAGCAGAGTTTCCTAAACTTATTTGGTCTACCACCCTTTTTTCAAAAAAAAAAAAAATTACTCAGTGCCCTCTTGGAAATCTACTTTTTTTTTTAACCCTTTAATGTTTTTTTTTGAAGTTTGCATCATTTCAAAAAATATAAGATATACGATTTTTTTTTTTTAAACAACATCCTTTTATTTAGTTTTTGCTTTTTGGAGGGCAATTGGGGTTAAGCGACTTGCCCAAGGTCACACAGATAGTTTTTGTGTTGTGTCTGAGGTCGGATTTGAACTCAGGTCCTTCTGACTCCAGGGCTGGTGCTAAGATATATTATTTTCAAAAAGTGATGCATCTTAAATTTAATAATTTATTGTAAATTTGTGATTTTTTTCTGCATTGAAATTTTGATGATGCAATATTATGTCATGTAACTGTGTAGTATCATACTGTAAACAAGTCATTTAGACTCACATATTCCTGCCAACATATACTGGATTTCCAGACAATATGCAACATGCTCACCTGTCAACACTTGCTTGTTAAGACCCGTCAGCAGACTTGATCACTGATTGGTTATAACTTGCATTTTGTGTGTTTATTTGGAAAATAATGTAATCACTAACTCTGTTATACCACAGATGAAACATGTACAAATAGTTTTTCAAAATTTTCTTCTCTTTTTTCCTCATGCTTCCACTGTCCCTTATTTTTATTCAACACTCCCAATTGCACCCTAGGCTACTACCAACACCCTGGATCATTCCAAAGCCCCCCAGGGGGCAGTGTCATCCATTTGGGGAACCTATGGAGATGAAAGGTGGATTTAGAGGAAGAAGGAAGGGAGTCCCATTCTGGTCATTTTGAGTTTGAAATGACAGGTGGAGATACCTAGCAGGCTATTGGTGGTGTGGACATGGAACTTAGAAGAGAGAGTAAGATTGGTTATATAGATTGGAGGGTCATCTGAATAGAGATAATTGAACCCATGGGAACTGATAAAATCTCCAAGATCTCATTAGTCACCAATTAATCAAGAAAGGGAGGACATCGGGGGCGGCTAGGTAGCACAGTGAATAGAGCACCGGCCCTGGAGTCAGGAGGACCTGAGTTCAAATCCGGCCTCAGACACTTAACACTTACTAGTCATGTGACCTTGGGCAAGTCACTTAACCCCAAATGCCCTGCCATCCCCCCTCCAAAAAAAAAAGGCAAGAAAGAGGACATAATGAGACACTGTTGATAATCCTAACTCAATTCATGGAAAATACTTTCATTACAATTTCAAAGATAACCTCCTTTAAAAGGAGACATAAGATGACAGTCTAGTTTGGAACAATTCTGTTTTCTACAAATTTATTTTAACAAGTCTAATATTGGGACTTTCTGGTATCTGACATAACACTTTACATGACTGTGAATAACAACTAGAGTGGGGCGCTAAGGAGGCCAGGGTAACATATTTAATAACCACAGTGGATAAATTGACTTAACTCTCTTCAGAGGGAACAGACTGTACTCTTTGCCCTTATTAGCTAACTCACCAATTTGTGCATTTGGTCTGAAGGAGGACCAGGAAAGGGGATGCAGATGAATTAGCTGCACTATAGCTAGAATCCAATTTTACTGAACTTGATAGGATATCCAGGTATATCTCATGAAATCAGAAACTTGGTGCTATGGTGTTTTTAGAAGGGTAACATCGTATTGTTGATGTCTAAAAATAAGTTTACATAAAAGCAGATGCTGGGTATGCAGAATATTTGCAAGCAATTCCCAACTGAGAAAGTCATGTACAAAGGGGGATGTTTTGCTGTTTCTAAAGCTCTGATGCTGAACAGAGAAAATACGGCTATGTTTGTTTTTGCCCCTTCTGTTTTCATAATGATAACAGAAACTGTAGTTGATGTTGATAGAGTTTATATATATATTATCTGATTTGACTGCCCAAAAATAACCCCTCCCTCCCCCATTTCCCCAAATGAAATGAAGTGGAATGGAAACACATTTATTAACTACTTAGTATGTGCCTAGTATAGGGGTGGGGAACCTGTAGCCTTGAGGCCACATGTGGCCTTCTAGGTTCTCAAGTGCAGCCCTTTGACTGAGTCCATTTACAGATCAAATTCTTTTATTAAATTAAGGAGATTTCTTCTGTGAAGTGTGGATGGCCACATGTGTCCTCAAGGACTCAGGTTCCCCACCCCTGGCCTAGTACTTTATTAAGAGCTGGGACTTATAATAGAAAAAACAAGACAGTTCTGAATGTCAAAGAACTTAATTTCTAATTGAGAGAGATATCACATAAAGGAGAATTCAGCTACAGAGCAGATGGAAAGGCCCAGTTCCTGAGGTACAGTTTTAGGGCAGATTTCAATTGTAGGTGATTCTGAAAGATTCAGTAGAGAGAGAGAGAGAGAGATATGACAGGCTCAGGAAACTCAAGGGCTAGGCTTGGTGACCCTCTACCTTATCAGAAGGATAGTAATTGGTGACTTCCTCCTTATCAAAGGATTGTGATGCCTAGTATGTATCCAGGAGCCTGAAAATGCCTGAGCCCACAGCCATTGGGAAGAGGATAACCTTGTGGGATCTGAGCAGGAGGAAAGCTGAGACACTGGGGAAGGGATCCTGCTCTGCTCTGGTTGGCTCTGCCCTCCCATCCCCTAGACAAATGAAGGTCAGCCTACACAAGCCAGCTGAAAATTCAAGATAAGCCAGTAGGGTCCAAAACATCTGTTGTTTCAATGGAGTTCTTTTTCTTTGGGGGCTGGGTGTTATAAGTAGCTAGGGCCTCCATTTCGTCCAGCACCTACCCTCCTAACCCAAGGGAGTACAGCCCATACTTATTAAAAAAGCAAAAAAAGCAAAAACAAACAAAACCCCCACCATTTTGCCAAATTGAGTAGGGAATATGAACTAGTAGGCCAGCAGAACCTAATACCTGAAATCTATTAGCATAAAGTCAAACTCTGGGCGATATTTGGGCTCCCCAGGTATGATAAAGTACATTCTTTTTCATGAAACTACTGAAATAAAAACTGAATCACAATCTCTAATATAAACCAACACCCAGATTCAGATGCACTTCAATTGCACAAAAAAATCCCACAGTTACTGTCTAGTTCAATTTATTAAGTACTTTGCATTCTTACTGTACTATCTACAACTGAATTTTTATGAATAAAATTGATTAACTTGGTCTTTGGACTGATTTTATATCACTGCTAAAAATAACATTGTATCATTTTTACAAATCAGAAAGAAGAAAGTCTGCATACACAAAAAAAGTTGCACACGTATATCTGATTGTTGGGTCTATATATGTCTAGTCTGGTGGGACACTATTGAAAAAAAAATGTGACTATTCAATCAGTGATTCTCTAAAGCAAACCAATATTCATCCACTCCATAATCCTCAGGGTTTATAGCAGAAGGTAGAGTCTTGTGTTCTGGGCTAATGTGGAGTTCAGCAGGGGCTGGGGCTAGGAGGAGAATAGTCTGTGATGTCCATAAACCATTCTTGGGAGCCATAAGTCAATCCTGGAATAGACAATTCCAACACAAAAGGTGAATGCTAATTCCTAACTCCTTCATCATCAGAACCTTTCAGAATCATCTTAAATGATCCATTCGCCCTCCAGGGTCTTGGTAATCTATAATTTCACAAAGTTCCTTTTCAGGAGGCCAGAACCTACCAGTCAACTGCTATTCTAAACCTCCAAAATTGTAACATCTCCCCTGAAAAATCACCATCAAAATATTGAAAAAAAAAAGTTAACAAAATAATTTGCTTCTTAAAAATAAAACTAACCGTATTATAGTGGAAAGCGTGTAGCACATGGGATAGACCTAGGTTTGTATACTAAGCCTTCTGTTTACTAGATTGTGACTGCAGGCAAATCTTTCAACTCCTTTAGGGCCAAATGAGGAAATTTCCCTCAGAGGTCAGAACTATTCATTTCTCTGTCAAAAGGAGATGATGATAGCTTTCTCACCTCCACCACTGCGAGCCAGAAAGCAGACTCAGAAAGGTTATTGTGGGATTTCTTTCTCCTCCCCCCTCTTCTCCTCATCTTTACCAAGAATCATGGCTAATCAAGATCCTACCAGTAGGTACAGAAAATGGAAAATGATCAGGTCAGCTCAGAAACTCGTATGGTAAACTTTGTCACTGTGACTCTTGCAAACCTTACCTGCTTCTATTTTTGTTAATGAAAGTAGCAGGTAAAAACTGCTACAACCAAGCAGGAAGTAGGCACTGCTAAAATGGAACATTTTTACAATCCTACCAGCTCCCTATGCCTGTTCCAGAGCCAGTCGGCCTCAGTTACCCCATCTGCGGAACGAGGGTATTAGACGACCGCTCAGTGCCCTTCCACCTCTAAATCCTAGGAACCTCATACATTTCAGTTCTGTGCCAGGCTTTATGATATCGCACTTTCTTTCCGCTCTAACTCCCCCAGGTCTCATGTGTCCAAAGAGATCTGTCGGGTGCACTGTGAGATGCCATATCTGAATCAAAATGGCGATACAGTAGTTCACAGAGGAAAGCACTTGACTTTGCTGGTGGGCAGAACTTGGAACACAGAGTCCTTTCCTTGAGTGCAGAGCGGGAATCTTGCAGATCCCCAGCTTCCCAGCATCTGAGAACATCCGACACCAAGTGGATCCTCTGGGCAAAGATTCACTCGAAACCTAGCCACAGACCAGGAGCCCAATGGTTTGGATAAAAAGGAACATCTGACTAGCTCATCCCAATCTAAATACCTCAGATCCCTGCTGGCCCAGCTCCACCATTCCTCTCCCTTTCAAAATAATCCATAGTATTTAGGCAGGTGCTCCTACTGTACAGATAGGAAGGGCTCTTTAAAATAATATTTTAAAAAGCCAACATTATTAATACAACATTCTGAAAAACATGTCACATTGTATTATGAACATTCAACAGTGACCATACCAAAACACTTGACTAAAACAACACCTTTGTTCAAGAGATTGACAAAAGGTCAAGAGACAGGGACCTGTAAAAACATGTTATACGAGATGTCTCTTTCAAAGGAACATACTGTAGTTACATCATCAAAGCAATGTTAACTTGGGCTGTCGCTAGGACATGGAAATAGAATCATAGCATGTCAGATATGTTTCCTGCCTCAGTTGTTAGAGCCGTCTCCCTCTTGAAAGTACTGTGAATCATTTTCTATATATTTTAGTATTTACTTACTTAGGTATATCTTGAACCCCCAATATCCTCCTCCCTCCCTCCCCCAGTAGAATGTAGGGTCCTTGACGGCAGGGACTATCTTGATTATTAGGGTTTTGTGTCCCTACTACTTAGCACAGTGCCTTGTTCACCTTTAGTACTAGCCTCCTCTCAATTCTGAATGTATAGTAAGTACTTAAAAAAATGTTTCCTGAGAACCTGAAAGTTGGACCTTTAAAGCGATGGACAAAGTCAGGAAGCTCCATTTCTGTGGGTGAAATTAGTAAAAAAAACAAAACAAAACAAAAACCATAGAGCAAAGTGTCCAGAGAGAACTTTTTAGAAGTAACAAATTCTAGAATGTGATATGTAGAAAACTCACTAGTTCCTTCCCTGATTCCTACAAATATGCCCAGATCTTCTTGGCATCACAGAATCAGAGTTGGAAGGGATCTTGGAAGCCATCAAGTCCACCCCTTTCATTTTACAGATGAGGAAACTGAGGCACTGTGAGATTAAGTGGCTTGCTCTGGGTCACACAGTTAATGAGTGTCTGAGGTGAGATTTGAACTCAGGACCAATGCACTATCCACTACTCCATGGTACTACTTCTATCCACTCACACTACTTTAGTTACTTTACTTTTGGCTACTTTAGAGCTTTATTACTTCTTCCCTCCATGATGCTAATGGTCTCCTAATTAGTCTTTCTGTATCCAATCTCTCCCCTTCTCCAGTTAGCTGCCAAAATAATGTTCGTAAAGCAAATATCTGACTGTATCACTCTTCCCTCATCAAGAATCTCCAATGGCTCCCTATTGCCATTAGGATATTGTTTCTTTGGCATTCCAAGCCCTTCATAATTTGGCTCAAGCCTATCTTTCCAGACCATTTAAAATTATTCCCCTTTATACACTCTACAATGCAGCCAAAGAGTATGAATTACTAATCCTCAAACAGTATTTCATCTCAAACTCCCAGAACCCAAAACTTCTTTCAAGGCTCAGCTGAGGTTCCCTTTCCTAAATGAGAACTTTCTGGAAGCCAATTATGGTAGCCTATTGTAGATTTTTCTCTTCTTCTCTTTCTCTTCTTAGATTCTTTGGATCGTCTTTTATTTACTATTTCCAAGTTCAAACTTTTAGAATAAACTCATATGAGGCCCTTATCCAGTCATTATTTTTTTTTCCAATTAAGATAAAGCAAAAAAGAAAAGAAAAGATATAAAGCCACTGGAAATGATATTTTCATGCCTTAAGCATACTGTGCATGTCAGTCAGTCAATAAAGATTTATTAAGGGCCAACTGTGTCTCCAGTATCTGGAGATACAAAGACAAATAAAAGACAGTCCTTGCTCTCAAGGAGATTACAATCGAATGGGCGAGAAAACATGCAAAGAGCTATGTGTGAACAAACTGTGTGCAAGCTAAGTAGGAAATAACCCAGTGAGAGAGGGCATTGAGAGGGACCGAGAGAAACTTCTTGTAGAAGGTGGGCTTTTAGCTGGGGCTTTAAGGAAACTCGGAAGTGAAGATGAGGAGGAAGGGCACCACAGGCATGGGGGACAGCCAGTGAAAATGCCCAGAGTCTGGAGATGGAGTTTCTTTCCAAAGGAACAGCAAGGAAGTTCATGTCATTGCATCAATGAGCATGTGGTGTGGTGGAAGGTGTAAAAAGACCGGTAAGGTGGGAGGCAGGTTACAGAAGGCTTTGAATGCCAAAGAGGAATGTGTATGCCATCGATAATAGAGATAATAGTTGGGGTGGGGATGTGTGTGAAGTGATCAGCCCTGAGTTTTCTGAAGATCGCTTTGACTGCTTATTCCAAGATGCAGCAGGGTGGCGGCAGTGTCAGAGGAGAGAAGGAGGAACACACAGGACAGGTTATGAAGGTAAAATGGACAAGTCTTAGCAATAGATTGGATATGGGGGTGAGAGAAAATGAGGAGTGAGGAAGCCACCTAGATTGTGAGCCTAGGGCAATGGGAGGAAGGTGGTACCCTTCACAGCACTAGGGAAGTTTGGAAGGGGAGAAGGTTTTGAGGGGAAAGATAATTAGCTTCCAACAAGGACCAGGATG